>NC_041393.1:296828972-297020614 GCF_002162155.2 Triticum dicoccoides
TAGTGCCTCGCTTCGGCGCGGTGTTGAAGGCACGGAACTTTGCCAGCAAGGCCTCCGCTCGACCCTTAACGGCCTCGGCAGCAGCGGCGGAGCGCTTGGCATCCACGGGCTCCAGCAGGTCAAGGTTGGCGTCGGGGTCGCGGAGGTAGACGTGGATGAGGATCTGCGTCAGCGCTGCGGAGGAAAGGACACGAGCCTCAACTTCGGCCATGGGTCCGATGCCAATCACGACCTCCTCAAGCGCCTCGACGAGGAAGGGAACCAGCTTAGTGGGGCGTTCCTTGGCTCCGGCCAGCGATTTCTCCAGGCCCCCTTCATAAAGCGTTTTCAGCGTCGTGCGAGCCCTCTCCTCATAGCGTGTGAAGGCCGCGCGGTCCTCGGCCAAGACCTCCGCCTTGGCGTCCAGCTCAACCCTCTCCGTTTCCAGCGCCTGCTACAGCGTCTTCAGCCGGCCGCGGTCGGCCGAAAGTTCGGCGTCGCGGTCCCTGATGGTAGCCTCTCGAGCCTTCATCTCTTCCTCCTTCGCGTGGTAGTCGCGAATCTCCTTGGCGAGCTCGTCACGCAGACCTTGCAACTCGCCCTCCAGCGTCTTGTAGCGGCCCTTGGCAGTGGAAGCATCCCTTAGCGCCGTGTCACGAGCGGCTATGGCCTGGGAGGTGACTTTCTTCCCCTCCTCAGAAGCCGTCACAGCCTCGCTCAGCGCCGCTCGTACGGAGGCGTCAGAGCGAGCCCAGCCGGAGACCAACTCCAGGCACCCGGCCACCAGGCGGGGGTCCGCGCTCCGGAGATCCTCCCGCAGCCAACTCAGCTCATCGGCGGCACAGTCCAAGGCGACGGAGGAGGCAGAGGAGACGGGGGCCGGCAGAGTAGGAGGAGAAGATGGCAGCGTGATCACATCTTGGGAGGCAGGGACCTCCTGAGCCTTGGCAACTTCGGCAACAGCGTCAAGCACAGGCGCCTCCAAAGTCAGCAGGGTCACAGGGGCTAACTCCTTGCCGGAGCGTCCCTGCTGGCCTCGCGAGGATGATTGGGCAGGGGAAGTGTGGGCCCTGCTGCCTCCCTTCCCCGCGAGTGAAGACATGGCCATGGCCGATGAGCCGTTCCAAGCGGGGTCGCCGCGTCTCCCTTCAGCCTCTTCGCTGCAGGTAGCAGCCTACCCAATAAAAGATGTCAGGCCTCGACGACAAAAGATAGGAGCAAAGCGGAGCCCGAGTACTTACTGGTTGGCTGCCGCGGGATCCCACGGACTCCGGACAAGCTTGAAGCTTGAAAGCCTCTTGCGGGGCTCAGCCCCGGGAGGCCCAGCCGCGGAGGAAGGCGCACCTAAAGGGCTAGAGCTGGCTTCGACCGGCACGAGGGCTGGGGTAGACCCTCGGGAGATCAGCCCGGACTTGTCCTTCTTCGGGATCAAGGGTGGGTCCTCCCCCCTCGCCTGGCGCCGGCCTCGTCGTCATCAGGCATGGAGCAGAGGGCGCTGGACCTGCGCTAGGGGGAAGTCTCCCCCGTCCCCTCGAAGGTCGCCTCCGAGTCGCGCTCCTCATCCTCTTCGTCGTATTCCTCCTCTCCCCTGCCGGAGTCACAAGAGGACAAGTCCACCATCGTCGTCTCAGCCTGGCCCTCGGGGGCTCCGCTGGCACCAGACCGACCCCGTCGAAGGTGGTCATGGTTTCCACCACCCATTCCCAGTCATCGCGAAGGAACAAGGGGACCGGAGCATCCTCCGGGCCTGCTACATCCTCTCCGACCAACAAGCGGAGGGCTGCGGCCAGATCCTCATCATTCAGGGCATCCGAGCTTAGGCGGAGGACGACGTCCGCATCTTCGAGCCTCCACAGCGGGCGCGAGTGCGCCTGGAGAAGGTCCACCCGGTGCGACAGGAACTCCCTCAAGAGCGTGGCCCCGATCAGCTTCGCCACCCGCAGATTGCCTACCCTCAGGTCGGCGTTCATCTTCTCTAGCACCAGCTTCGCCCGCCGGTCGTCGAGCTTCACACGGGATCACGCTTCAACGGCCTCATGCTGCTTTGTGGGCAGCTCCAGTAGGGGGTTGTTGCACCGGGCGTCCACCATGACCACTTGCTCCGGAAGCCGTCGACCCTCTTCCCAGCCTTAGAGATGGCGTTGGCCTTGGAGTACGCAACAAAGCTCGCGCACGCCGAGATATTGGCGCCAGTAACCCGTAGGGAGAAGAAGTGGCGCAGCAAGGCCACAGAAGGCATCACCCCGACGTGCGCCTCACCATAGTAGGCGAAGATCGACAGGAGAAGAACAGAGTTGGGGTGAAGATGAAGAGCATGCAACTGATACTGGAGAAGGACGGCAAGGAAGAACTCAGAGAAAGAAGGAACCAGACCAGCAATGATGGCGCTCATGAAGAGGGGGTAGAAGGTGCTCCCCTTGTCCTCCGGCCGGGCGGAGCCAAGCCGGAGCGTGGGCTCCCCCATCTCGTTGCTCTGCGCCGCCGCCATCTGGCGCGTGAGGGTGAGATTCCTCTCCATTACATTGGGGGAGTCCAGAGCCGGCGAGTACCAGGCCGGTGGAGCCCCGGTCGCGGTCTTGTGGGGCGCCATTGTTCGCCGGAGATGAAAGGTTGCGGCAAATATGGAGATTTTGGAAGCAGGAGGGCGAAGGGTAATAAATGGGATCTGAAGCAAGGAGAACGAGAGTAATGAAAGTAAGGCTAACCCCGGGCCAGCCTTTTTGTCAGTCGAGCAGTTGCTGAGGCAGCGTGGGGAAGTGGAGGCGCCCATGTCCAATCAACCGCCACGCGGCGCCCAAGGCCGCAGGCTGATGGGGCCCGTGGCGCTCCGCACTTGCCCCTTCGCTTCTCTGCTAAGCCAAGTCCGAGTGCGCCTTGGGCCCGGGGGCTACTGTTGGCGTTCTGGGAACGGGGTCCCCAGACTTGCCTGCCTGCGGCCTGCAGCATGGCTCGAGTGGTGGCCCCGTATGGCCCATCTTCATCAACACAAGACTCAAGACCCTCGCCAGGGGCCAAGCCTCGCGGGGCGGACGACACAAGACTTCCTCAGGAGCGGCCTTACCAGGCAGGATCGCGAGGAGGCGGAGAGATCAAGGCAAGGGTACCTCATGAGGTGCTCATGACGCAAGCCGTGACGATCGAGACCAGGCGGGCGCCAGGCGGGCGCCAGGCGGGCGCCGGCCCGCGTGGTGTCCTTGTTTCCTCTTTAGTGCAAAGGGGGCAGGCACAAGCATGGAGTACCGAGGCATCAGGCAAAGGTTACCATTTCAGTGCAACGAGACCACGACTAGCAGATCGGCAGGATGGAGGTCACCGTGGAGCCCAAGACGGCGTCATCGCCGGTGCCTTTGGCAGCCGAAGACCAACTTTAGTCAGGATAACTTGTATTAGATGTTCCCCTTCAAAATGTCCGTTGTTGGCTCCCTTTCCACTCAATATTTGGGAAGAGGACCAGGGCCTCTATAAATAGGGCTAGCCACCAAAGTAGAGGGCATCGAGTTCTCATCGGATCCTTCTCAAAAAAACCACCACCACAAGAACACCTCTCACGAGGCTGTTCTTCCCTTGTACTGTTCATCATCTGCCCCTGAGGCAATCCACCACACCACACATTGGAGTAGGGTATTACACCACAACGGTGGCCCAAACCAGTATAAACCTTGTGTCCCTCATGTTGTTCATCGTTTAGATTAGATTCTCGCGAGGCGATCAGACGTGGATTGGTAGGGGGAAGATCTTCACGCGCACCCCAGAGTTTGAACCTTAAGGGTCTGCTGGAACCCAACATCCGACAGGGCAGTCGGCCTAGAGACCGAAGATGGCATTCCGGTGAGCAACTCCTAGAATATCGAACATCTTCGCAAGTTTTACCCTAAGGAGCAGTTGTCGGCAGCCCCGGCAACCCCCTTTTGTACTATCCTTGCCGGCAAGGCATGTAACCCTATGTATAGAGCCAGGCACAGACCCGGTGCGCAGTCGGATAACTTTTAGTATATACAGTTTCCTGCTAGTTTCCATGTTTATGTATATGCATATATGCATGCATGCTTATCCAGGATATTGTGCTATCTTAGATCCTAGCAGGTCCTGACGAACCGCCCAGGGTTCCGTGCTCCTGCCTTCTCCTCCATTCGGCTGCAGTGATGATGCCCCAGCAAGAGGTCAAGAAGACTACCCCGCACGGCGATCCCCGGCGGATCAAACAGATAAAGTTTACCCCTTGCCCATTTATGTTCATAACCTGTGACTTGTGCATTAGAGAACCTCGCCACTCTTTTTTTAGACTTAGGCGCTCTCATCCCTGGCTCAAACGCGGCTTCAGCCAGGATAATCGCAGTAGCCTTTGGTAAAAAGAGATTTGCAGGGGGCTGGGTCCTTTTTCTATAACCCGGCAGATGTGATTCTCCGGCAGGCGCAAAGGGCACCGGCGGGATAGCTTGCCGAGAAAACTCATTTATTTTTATTAAGGAGGCGTTCGCCTATGCATGGACGTATATGTGCATGGGTTCCCAGCAAAAGCTCATATTTTTCATTGATATGCTAATGAAAGTACAAATGTTACAGAACATAAGCATGGTCTCGTGAGATTACATTTTCTAAAAAGTTAAAGACTTGGTAAGTGCCTACAAATTGAAAAAAAGGAGAAGTTCCCCGTAATCCCCGTTCTTTCCCTTTTCCACCCAGGTATGGCAAGTGCAGGCAGAGACGGGCATGAGGAACGCGTCGATGGAGAGCTTGACGGGAAAGCCCGTCGACCACCGACGCCAGAGCCAGCAGGATGCGACCCTCGGCAAGGCATGTTGCCAGGAGAAGAGGCAGAGTAGATGATGGTGCTGCCACTGATGGTCAGTTGGAGTCGGAGTCGTCATCCTCCCGCCCGCTGTCGTCCTCGTCGCTGGCGCTGTCCTCCTCATCGATGTCGCTCAAGGAGGAGCTTTCGTCATCGGTGGAACTCTCCATGCAGCACCCTAAGCGGATTCTTGAGTTCCCGAAGACCTTGACGGAGAGCAGTCCGTTCTCCATTAACTTGAACTGGAGAACGTGCCCCTCTGACAAGCTGTGAGCGCGTGCAATAGTTTTCCACCCACGGCGAAGATACATGACGTGAGGGTGGGGGAAGTCAACATCGACCCACATGCTGCCATTCCCGCAGCCCCTCATGTGTAACCTCAAAGCCTGCGGCGGATCCTGCTCCATCACCCGAGAGAACGGATTAGGGAGGTAGCGATGGCTGCACACATGCTTGTACAGCCTGATGAAGAACTCGCGGGGCTGGTCTCTGACATGGCCCTCCATTGGAGGAGGGGCCGCCAGTGGAAGCGCAGCCGGCGCGCCGCCCCGTCCCCCTCTTCCCCGAGCACCGCGGTGACCTCGGCCTCGTCCCCTTCCTCTCTCTCTCGAGGCGGGCTCCACCGTTGGGAGATCCAGAGGAGGAGGAATGCGCTGTCGAGCAGATGCCCTCGTCCCGACCGTCGAAGCGCCAGCACGCCCTCTCACCATGGCGAGTGGAAGAAAGATACTAAGCAGAAGAAGGAGAAGAAGGTGAGTGCGGAAAGGCACCGTCCCTCTCCCTTTTATAGAAGGGCAGGGCCGGAGCCTGGCCTCCCAGCCCAAGGGGAGGCCGCCCCGTATGACCAATGTGGCCTCCTGAAGCACATGGAATCGGGACCGACCCGCTGCCACAATCAATGACGCATGGTTTCCCGCCTCGGCGTTAATGCCCACGTCCTCCGCATCCACCGCCTTCCCTTCCTAAGGCAAGGGGGACACATGGCAAGCGAATCAGAGGCGTGAGGACAAGTGGGTAGACCGTTTTCCACCCCGTGGTCGTGGGGTGCGGCATGCCATGCAGGCTGCGACCGAGTCCACTTAGTAAATCAGTAGCGCCCCTGCGTATTCCTTTTTCTAAAAGGGAAGCACAGACTGCCTCTTTACTATCAACTGCAATATGACGCAAGCGTGATGAGGCCATCCCACACTCGACCCCCACGTCACACCCTCAACGTGGGTCGTGGGGAAGCGCAACTGATGAGAAGATCATGGAAGTTAAGCCTCTGCCACGTGTGCCCGCGCACTGCCTTTGGCCTGCCCAACTACGCCTTGCGCTCATGTGTGGCCCTGGCCCGGGGGCTCCTGTCGGTGTACAAAAGTAGGGGCACTTCTGTCCCCCGTACTTGTGCACGGGCAGTTGTAGCCACGCCTGCAGTCAGGCCCGGCAGAATAGCAGAAGATAGAATAGAAGACTGCCAAGACAGATACTTAATATAGTGAACAACGAGCAGAGGACAGGCAGAACCTCCCCCGGCAGCATCCTTTCCGGGGCGGCGTACATTGCCCCGGCGAGCTCCTTGCCGGGGCAACCTATGCAGCACCAGCAAGGCCATCACCCTTGAGGCTGAGAGTTTTGACACCATCGACAACATTAAGGCCAAGATTTGGGAACGCATGTGTGGTAGAATGTAGATCTTCATAAAGATTGATGGCCTGCGGGTCCACAAGGGACCAAAAGAGGAAGACCCCCCCTAGCAAGACCCTTGCTAGGGACGACCGCGAGGCCCCCGGCAAGCCTTGCTGGGGATGACCGCGAGGCGCTCGGCAAGGATTTGCCACCTCACCACCATTCCAGTGCAACGACCAGCGTGCCAACTAAGCAGGCACCTGCGTTGCGTCATGCAGATCTTCGTGGAGGCTCTACCACCATGCCAACACAGCAGCTAGCTAGCCAGCGTGGCACTGCATGCCTTTGTCAGCCTGGACGCGTATTAAAGCAAGGAGGGGCGGTGACAAATGGGACGGCTTCTACTGTCGTCCCCGATAAAGTGAAGGGGCACGTAGGCAGCGCATTAAATGTGTTTGTCCTATGACGCCCGCAATAAGTATGTATATTGTAGATACTTTCCACCTCCTATGTGCCACCGTGGCAACCCCTTGACATATAAAAGGAGGCCCGAGGCATACTGAGAGGGGATTGGGACTTTTTGGACTGGGCATGCACCACAGCTAGTTCAAAAGCTCAAGAACACATATATACACACAAGCAGGACTAGGGTATTATGCATCCTTGCGGCCTGAACCTGGGTAAAAATCCCCTTGTGCTGACTGCTAGACCTACTCTTCGTGCAGCTCCTCTCCCCACCGAACGTAGAAGGGCTCATGCCTGATCCCATAGGTGTTCATTTTCCCAGGCACATGGCGTTTCAAGTGGAAAATAGAACTGGGTTGTGTGTTTGATTCAGTAAAAAAACTGCCTTCGGATGTTCGAAGACAAAATATGACTAAGGCTGGCGGGCCAGAAGCCACTAGATACTTGTTGGATCTTTGTGCCCTATTGTATTCATGGGTTGGGCCTATTAAAAACAAAACCAAGCCTGGGTAGTCTATAGCCCAGTTGAAACTTGCTCGACCTGAAAAAAATAAACCTGCTGGATCCCGGTTATCAGTATGTACTTGCAGAATTCTCTCGTTTATTAAATATGTTGAAGACTTCATTGGTTTCACCGTCTCAGACATCAGCATTATTTTTCCATCGTGATAATAAGTGCATGCACTTGCTTGCGTACGACCATGGACCTGCTGGTTCCGTACGGTTAGGCTCTATATGGACAGCCGTCTTGTGGTTCCACGGACGAATTTCATGCAAATCGGATGGTTTTCAGTGAAAGCGGAATAAATTCATTGCATTTTACATATTTATTTTCATTGTGGAATATTTTACATATTTCAATTAATAATAATGGACTGGGCCTTTTTCAGCCCATGGGAGGCGCTTCACGATCGAGGTCGTGACACTTAACTGTTCTGGAAGGCCCAAATCCATCGCTCCTCTCTTTTAACAATTTGCAGCTGAGCTTGGCATGCCAAAGCCAAGTTCCGACGTGCTGCGTCCAACTATCACCCTGTGAAACCAGATGGATCCCCTCCGTACTTTGAAGATGTAAAAAAATTTGGAGAACTGGGAATTCAAACGGCAGGTGCTTATGCTACCCATCAAATAAAAATCAGGTGCCTGAAATTTCGTTTCGAAACAAATGATTCAGATTTATATCCACGTCGACCCTCGACATGATAGTTGGAAGCAAATGCCAAGTTCATACCAAAAGATCCTTAACAACAATACCAACTTGCAGACGACCAGGTAGTACAAGTACCAATACCAAACTAACTTATAAACCTTTTTAGTCCTGGCCCTAGTGTTCGTCTGGTAGAAAATCTTGCAGATGACTAGCTCCCGCTCCTTCTCTTGCTCCAGGTCCCCTAGGTGGTACTGGTGCATCACCCAGTTGGTCCTCTGCTGGTCGAAGTTCTTGTTGGTGTGCAACACCAGAACCTTTTTGTTGTCCGTCTGCCGGCCGTTGACCATCACCGGCAAGGTATTGCCGGTCTTGTGCCACATCGCGTGCACGCCACACTCCGACTGTATCTTGCGACGCGTCTGTGTGTCCCTTTTGAATGCCCTGGAGTTGCGCTGGAAGAAATGCTTGCTTAGGCCACTTAGTGTGATACCTGCAGTATTGTCGAATACAGGTTTTAGTGTGCATAGTTGGCATTTTCATAACATCTTTGGCATGTTCAGTGACTTGTTTCACTTTTTATTAAGTGTCAAATTGCAAGTGCTCCATCTGCGTCTAAAAAGAAAAATAGAGCTATAAACGAAGGAATATTTTTGTGCAAGTAGATGACCGATCGATGTTTCACCTAGAAGTTTCTCAGGATGGGTGTAGCATATGCCGTGCTCGCTGTTGATGGTTGGTATGAACAAATCGATGAGAGGGTGAGATCTCACACTGTCAGCACTCACTTTGGCCTCAAGGTGCTCGATCAGCTCATGATCTGTCGGATCAAACTTGATGCCAACTAGTAGCACCGGCCAATCCTTCTTGGACTTGCATCGGTTAATTCCAGTTAAATGGTACTCAATCTATGATCAATCGACTGTTTTAAGTAAATGATGGAAGATTTCAACAGATAAGTGGTACTCCAAATCTGAAGTCCACAATACCCGAACAAACTGGGGTCTCGGCTTCATTACTACATGTAGACTCTAAAGACTTGAAAACCCACATAAAGATCGAAATCATTATACAAGGCGATGGGACGAATACTCACAGGAGCGGCCTCGCTGGTTCCTTCCTTCATCTGGCTAGCTTGAAGTATAGCAACTCCAGTAGCTCATCGCTCATCGTACCAAATGGATCGGAACAAGGCGGCGGCTGGGAGGCGGGGAGATAGGGAGAGAATGGGAGAGTGATTTTGAAGAGAATGCGAGAGTGATGTTGTAGCGAGAGGGGTGAGCCGAACACGCCGCCGGGACTCTTGTGTCACCTCACACTCATTGTGTGGTCACGTCAACTCAATGTGAGGACATGATGAATAATTTGACTGACGTATACTAGTACTACTATTGTACTACTTACTAGTTGTATTTAGTGTCACATTTTAACCATAGGTTTAACTAACAAAATGTCAATGCATGTCACCGAAATTTGTACAATTGGAAACTATGTTCAAATATGAATCAAACAATATAATTCTTTCTGACATGCATTAACATTTAGTTAGTTAAAATTATGGTCAAAATTTGACACAAATTACAAAGGGGACCTATAAAACAGGAGGGAGGTAGTAGTACGCAATATACAGTATAGAGGACGAGTACAAATTTAGAAATGGATTAAGAAGTTACAAGGCTGTGCGACAGACTTTGTAGGCTACATGAGTAATAGCACGGTAATCATCGCCGATGATATGATCGATGATTGGTTGGATGATCTGATAATTGAGCCCGAGGAACATGGAGTGGTTGCCAAGGCTGTAAACCCGCCTCCTGTTAAATACGCCTGGCCCAATGGAGCTTGGATCTTTCTCGAACACGAAGCATCCATAGCCATCACAGTCACGAACGCCCCTGGAATTGTACTGCATGTGGTTTGATGAAATGGTTTGGTCAATTTGGTATATGCGAATGAGCATCAAATGACCCCGTCAGTTGAACGAGCGATAAACCACCACCCATTGACTGGTATGATTCCAGGTCCTGGAATCATGAAGGCCAGCGCATTTGCATCTGCTGCAACAAATCAAATTGGAGACAAAAGGACAAAAATATACAATCATGTTCAGAGTATGTGTGGAATGAAGATTATTATAAAAGTGACACATATCATACATAGAGAATTGCAATGTCGTGGTCCTAATCATACCCCAAGTTAAAAAGGTAAGCCAATGGCTTTCATATTCTAGCAATATGTCATGGTTCAAACATCACATAATGATGAGAGCAAGATAGCTATGACAGGGCCTACTCATAATCTACCATAGCACTTACTACTTTTCTCATATCAACTCTAAACAATAACATGCGTGGTTATAAAAATCTTGGAAATGAGAGTAACATATAGCAATCATGAGGTTATACTCACAATACTAGGGAAAACCTTATACACAGAATCTTAATAGCAGCGCGGCTCAAAAAGAAGCGCTACTGCTAATTATCAGTAGCGCGTGCGTGCAAAACTCGCTACTGACACGGCGTTAGCAGTAGCACGCTTGGAGCAACCCGCACTGCTACAAATATCGACCGACAGTGTCCACCAAACTACATTTAGCAGCAGCATGTTGTCGCGACCCACGCTACTGCTAAAGATGTAGTAGCAGCGCGCTTTTTTTGAGGTCGCTGCTGCTAATTTTCAAATTGGGCACAATGTTGGTCCCATTTAGCAGTAGCGCTTGTGTAGAAAGCACGCTGCTGCTATTCTCTTATCAGCAGCGTGTTTTACCTCCCGCACTACTGCTAAGCCGCACCAGCTCGCTGTTGGAAATATGCCCTAGAGGCAATAATAAAATGATTATTATTATATTTCCTTGTTCATGATAATTGTCTATTATTCATGCTATGATTGTGTTATCCGGAAATCGTAATACATGTGTGAATTACATAGACCACAACATGTCCCTCGTGAGCCTCTAGTTAACTAGCTCGTTGATCAATAGATAGTCATGGTTTCCTGACTATGGACATTGGATGTCATTGATAACGGGATCACATCATTAGGAGAATGATGTGATGGACAAGACCCAATCCTAAGCATAGCACAAGATCGTGTAGTTCGTTTGCTAGAGCTTTTCCAATGTCAAGTATCATTTCCTTAGATCATGAGATCATGTAACTCCCGGATACCGTAGGAGTGCTTTGGGTGTACCAAACGTCACAACGTAATTGGGTGAATAAAGGTGTACTACAGGTATCCCCGAAAGTGTCTGTTGGGTTGACACGGATCAAGACTGGGATTTGTCACTCCGTATGATGGAGAGGTATCTCTGGGCCCACTCGGTAATGCATCATCTTAATGAGCTCAATGTGTCCAAGTGGTTGGTCACGGGATCATGCATTATGGTACGAGTAAAGTGACTTGCCGGTAATGAGATTGAAGGAGGTATTGGGATACCGACGATCGAATCTCGGGCATGTAACATACCGATTGAAAAAGGGAATTGTATACGGGATTACTTGAATCCTTGATATCGTGGTTCATTCGATGAGATCATCATGGAACATGTGGGAGCCAACATGGGTATCCAGATCCCGCTGTTGGTTATTGGCCGGAGAGCTATCTCGGTCATGTCTGCGTGATTCCCGAACCCGTAGGGTCTACACACTTAAGGTTCAGTGACGCTAGGGTTGTAGAGATATTTGTATGCGGTAACACGAAAGTTGTTCGGACTCCTGGATGAGATCCCGGACGTCACGAGGAGTTCTGAAATGGTCCGGAGGTAAAGATTTGTATATAGGAAGTCCAGTTTCGGCCACAGGGAAAGTTTCGGGGGTCACGGGTATTGTACCGGGACCACCGGAAGGGTCCCGGGGTTCCATCTGGTGGGGAAACCTAACCCGGAGGGCCCCATGGGCTGAAGTGGGAAGGGAACCAGCCCCTAGTGGGCTGGTGCGCCCCCCTTGGGCCTCCCCCTGCGCCTAGGGTTGGAAACCCTGGGGGTGGGGGGCGCCCCACCTGACTTGGAGGGCAAGTTCCCCCCTTTGGCCGCCGCCCCCCCTTGAGATTGGATCTCTAGGGGGCTGGCGCCCCCCAGGGCCCCTATATAAAGAGGGGGAGGGAGGGCTGCGCATCCTAGCCCCTGGCGCCTCCATCTCCCCCCGTAACACCTCTCCCTCTCGCTGAGCTTGGCGAAGCCCTGCCAAGATCCCCGCTACTTCCACCACCACGCCGTCGTGCTGCTGGATCTCGATCAACCTCTCCTCCCCCCTTGCTGGATCAACAAGGAGGAGACGTCTTCCCCAACCGTATGTGTGTTGAACGCGGAGGTGCCGTCCGTTCGGCACTAGGATCTTTGGTGATTTGGATCACGACGAGTACGACTCCATCAACCCCGTTCTCTTGAACGCTTCTGCTCGCGATCTACAAGGGTATGTAGATGCACTCCTCTCTCTCGTTGCTAGATGACTCCATAGATTGATCTTGGTGAAGCGTATAAATTTTTTATTTTCTGCAACGTTCCCCAACAGTGGCATCATGAGCTAGGTCTATGCGTAGTTTCTATGCACGAGTAGAACACAATTTTGTTATGGGCGTAGATTTTGTCAATTTACTTGCCACTACTAGTCTTATCTTGTTTCGGCGGCATCGTGGGATGAAGCGGACTGGACCGACCTTACACATACGCTTACGTGAGACAGGTTCCACCGACTGTCATGCACTAGTTGCATAAGGTGGCTACCGGGTGTCTGTCTCTCCCACTTTAGTCGGATCGGATTCGATGAAAATGGTCCTTATGAAGGGTAAATAGAAATTGGCATATCACGTTGTGGTTTTGTCGTTCTTGCTAGAACCCTGTTGCAGCCACGTAAAAACATGCATCAACAATTAGAGGACGTCTAACTTGTTTTTTGTAGCAGATGCCTTGTGATGTGATATGGCCAAAAGGATGTGATGAATGAATTATATGTGATGTATGAGATTGATCATGTTCTTCTAATAGGAATCACGACTTGCATGTCGATGAGTATGACAACCAGTAGGAGCCATAGGAGTTGTCTTTATTTATTGTATGACCTGCGTGTCACTGAATAACGCCATGTAATTACTTTACTTCTTTGCTAAACCGTTAGCTATAGTAGTAGAAGTAATAGTTGGCGAACAACTTCATGGAGACACGATGATGGAGATCATGGTGTCATGTCGGTGACGATGATGATCATGGCACCCCGAAGATGGAGATCAAAAGGAGCAAAATGATATTGGCCATATCATGTCACTATTTGATTGCATGTGATGTTTATCATGTTTTGCATCTTATTTGCTTAGAACGACGGTAGTAAATAAGATGGTCCCTCATAATAATTTCAAGAAAGTGTTCCCCCTAACTGTGCGTCGTTGCGAAAGTTCGTTGTTTCGAAGCACCACGTGATGATCGGGTGTGATAGATTCTAACGTTCACATACAACGGGTGTAAGACAGATTTACACATGCAAAACACTTAGGTTGACTTGACGAGCCTAGCATGTACAGACATGGCCTCGGAACACAAGAGACCGAAAGGTCGAACATGAGTCGTATAGAAGATACGATCAACATGAAGATGTTCACCGATGATGACTAGTCCGTCTCACGTGATGATCAGACACGGCCTAGTTGACTCAGATCATGGATCACTTAGATGACTAGAGGGATGTCTATCTGAGTGGGAGTTCATTAATAATTTGATTAGATGAACTTAATTATCATGAACTTAGTCTAAACTTTTGCAATATGTCTTGTAGATCAAATGGCCCACGCTAATGTTTCCCTCAACTTCAACGCGTTCCTAGAGAAAATCAAGCTGAAAGATGATGGTAGCAACTATACGGACTGGGTCCGGAACTTGAGGATCATCCTCATAGCTGCCAAAAGAGCATATGTCCTAGATGCCCCGCTAGGTGAAGCACCCATTTTCCCCGCAACTCAAGACGTTATGAATGCCTGGCAGTCGCGTGTTGATGACTACTCCCTCGTTCAGTGCGGCATGCTTTACAGCTTAGAACCGGGTCTCCAAAAGCGTTTTGAGCAACACGGAGCATATGATGACTACTCTCTAGTTTCAAGAAAGGTAAGGTAAGAATAACTTCAAGAAGGACGGCAAGGGATTTGTCGCGCCCGGTAAGCCAGTTGCCGGGAAGAAGCCAAAGCATGGACCCAAACCTAAGACTGAGTGCTTTTATTGCAAGGGAAGCGGACACTGGAAGCGGAACTGCCCCAAGTACTTAGCGGACAAGAAGGCCGGCAACACTAAAGGTATATGTGATATACATGTAATTGATGTGTACCTTACCAGTACTCGTAGTAGCTCCTGGGTATTTGATACCGGTGCGGTTGCTCATATTTGTAACTCAAAATAGGAGCTGCGGAATAAACGGAGACTGGCGAAGGATGAGGTGACGATGCGCGTCGGGAATGGTTCCGAGGTCAATGTGATCGCCGTCGGCACGCTACCTCTACATTTACCTACGGGATTAGTTTTAAACCTCAATAATTGTTATTTAGTGCCAGCTTTGAGCATGAACATTGTTTCTGGATCTCGTTTAATACGAGATGGCTACTCATTTAAATCCAAGAATAATGGTTGTTCTATTAACATGAGAGATATGTTTTATGGCCATGCCCTGCTGGTCAGTGGTTTATTCTTAATGAATCTCGAACGTGATGTCACACATATTCATAGTGTGAATACCAAAAGATGTAAGATTGATAATGATAGTCCCACATATCTGTGGCACTGCCGCCTTGGTCACATCGGTGTCAAATGCATGAAGAAGCTCCATACAGATGGACTTTTGGGGTCTCTTGATTTTGAATCATTTGACACATGCGAACCATGCCTCATTGGTAAAATGACCAAGACTCCGTTCTCCGGAACAATGGAGTGAGCAACCAACTTATTGGAAATTATACATACTGATGTGTGCAGTCCAATGAGCGTTGAGGCTCGCGGTGGCTATCGTTATGTTCTCACTCTCACTGATGACTTAAGTAGATATGGGTATGTCTACTTGATGAAACACAAGTCTGAGACCTTTGAAAAGTTCAAGGAATTTCAGAATGAGGTAGAGAATCAACGTGACCGAAAAATAAAGTTCTTACGATCAGATCATGGAGGTGAATATTTAAGTCTCGAATTTGGTACGCACTTAAGGAAATGTGGAATCGTTTCACAACTCACGTCGCCTGGAACACCTCAGCGTAACGGTGTGTCGGAACATTGTAATCGCACTCTATTGGATATGGTGCGATCTATGATGTCACTCTCCGATTTACCGCTATCATTTTGGGGATACGCTCTAGAGACAGCTACATTCACTTTAAATAGGGCACCGTCTAAATCCGTTGAGACGACACCGTATGAATTATGGTTTGGGAAGAAACCTAAGTTGTCGTTTCTAAAAGTTTGGGGATGTGATGCTTACGTCAAGAAACTTCAACCTAAAAAGCTCGAACCCAAGTCGGAAAAATGCGTCTTCATAGGATACCCTAAGGAAACCATTGGGTATACCTTCTACCTAAGATCCGAAGGCAAGAGTTTCGTTGCCAAGAATGGGTCCTTTCTGGAGAAAGAGTTTCTCTCAAAAGAAATAAGTGGGAGGAAAGTAGAACTCGATGAAGTACTGCCTCTTGAACCGGAAAGTAGCGTAGCTTTGGAAGATGTTCCTGTGGTGCCTGCACCGACTAGAGAGGAAGTTAATGATGATGATCAAGGTACTTCGGATCAAGTTGCTACTGAACTTCGTAGGTCCACAAGGACATGTTCCACACCAGAATGGTATGGCAACCCTGTCTTGGAAATCATGTTGTTAGACAACGGTGAACCTTCGAACTATGAAGAAGCGATGGCGGGCCCAGATTCCAACAAATGGCCAGAAACCATGCAATCCGAGATAGGATCCATGTATGAAAACAAAGTATGGACTTTGACAGACTTGCCCAATGATCGGCAAGCGATAGGAAACAAATGGATCTTTAAGAAGAAGAAGGACGCGGATGGTAATGTTACCATCTATAAAGCTCGACTTGTCGCTAAGGGTTACCGGCAAGTTCAAGGAGTTGACTATGATGAGACTTTCTCTCCCGTAGTGAAGCTGAAGTCCGTCCGAATTATGTTAGCAATTGCTGCATACTATGATTATGAGATATGGCAAATGGACGTCAAAACGGCATTCCTTAACGGCTATCTTAAGGAAGAATTGTATATGATGCAGCCGGAAGGTTTTGTCGATCCTAAGAATGCTAACAAGGTATGCAAGCTCCAGCGATCCATTTATGGGCTGGTGCAAGCATCTCGGAGTTGGAACATTCGCTTTGATGAGATGATCAAAGCGTTTGGGTTTATGCAGACTTATGGAGAAGCTTGCGTTTACAAGAAAGTGAGTGGGAGCTCTGTAGCATTTCTCATATTATATGTAGGTGACATACTTTTGATGTGAAATGATATAGAACTTTTGGACAACATTAAGGCCTACTTGAATAAGTGTTTTTCAATGAAGGACCTTGGAGAAGCTGCTTACATATTAGGCATCAAGATCTATAGAGATAGATCGAGACGCCGCGTAGGTCTTTCACAAAGCACATACCTTGATAAGATATTGAAGAAGTTCAATATGGATCAGACCAAGAAGGGGTTCTTGCCTGTGTTGCAAGGTGTGAAATTGAGCTTGGCTCAATGCCCGACCACGGCGGAAGATAGAGAAAAGATGAGTGTCATCCCCTATGCCTCGCCTATAGGGTCTATTATGTATGCCATGCTATGTACCAGACCTGATGTAAACCTTGCCGTAAGTTTGGTAGGAAGGTACCAAAGTAATCCCGGCATGGAACACTGGACAGTGGTCAAGAATATCCTGAAGTACCTGAAAAGGACTAAGGATATGTTTCTCATTTATGGAGGTGAGGAAGAGCTCGTCATAAAGGGTTACGTCGACGCTAGCTTCGACACGGATCTGGATGACTCTAAGTCACAAACCAGATACATGTATATTTTGAATAGTGGGGCAGTAAGCTGGTGCAGTTGCAAGCAAAGCGTCGTGGCGGGATCTACATGTGAAGCGGAGTACATGGCAGCCTCGGAGGCAGCGCATGAAGCAATCTGGATGAAGGAGTTCATCACCGACCTAGGAGTCATACCCAATGCGTCGGGGCCGATCACTCTCTTATGTGACAACACTGGAGCTATTGCCCTTGCCAAGGAGCCCAGGTTTCACAAGAAGACCAGGCACATCAAGCGTCGCTTTAACTCCATTCGTGAAAATATTCAAGATGGAGATATAGATATTTGCAAAGTGCATACGGATCTGAATGTCGGAGATCCATTGACTAAATCTCTTCCGCGAGCGAAACATGATCAACACCAGAACTCTATGGGTGTTCGACTCATCACAATGTAACTAGATTATTGACTCTACTGCAAGTGGGAGACTGTTGGAAATATGCCCTAGAGGCAATAATAAAATGATTATTATTATATTTCCTTGTTCATGATAATTGTCTATTATTCATGCTATGATTGTGTTATCCGGAAATCCTAATACATGTGTGAATACATAGACCACAACATGTCCCTGGTGAGCCTCTAGTTGACTAGCTCGGTTATCAACAGATAGTCATGGTTTCCTGACTATGGACATTGGATGTCATTGATAACGGGATCACATCATTAGGAGAATGATGTGATGGACAAGACCCAATCCTAAGCATAGCACAAGATCGTGTAGTTCGTTTGCTAGAGCTTTTCCAATGTCAAGTATCATTTCCTTAGACCATGAGATCGTGTAACTCCCGGATACCGTAGGAGTGCTTTGGGTGTACCAAACGTCACAACGTAACTCGGTGACTATAAAGGTATACTACAGGTATCCCCGAAAGTGGCTGTTGGGTTGACACGGATCGAGACTGGGATTTGTCACTCCGTATGACGGAGAGGTATCTCTGGGCCCACTTGGTAATGCATCATCATAATGAGCTCAATGTGACCAAGTGGTTGGTCATGGGATCATGCATTACGGTACGAGTAAAGTGACTTGCCGGTAATGAGATTGAACGAGGTATTGGGATACCGACGATCGAATCTCGGGCATGTAACATACCGATTGACAAAGGGAATTGTATATGGGATTACTTGAATCCTCGACATCGTGGTTCATTTGATGAGATCATCGTGCAACATGTGGGAGCCAACATGGGTATCCAGATCCCGCTGTTGGTTATTGGCCGGAGAGCTGTCTCGGTCATGTCTGCATGATTCCTGAACTCATAGGGTCTACACACTTAAGGTTCGGTGACACTAGGGTTGTAGAGATATTAGTATGTGGTAACCCGAAAGTTGTTCGGAGTCCCGGATGAGATCTCGGATGTCACGAGGAGTTCCGGAATGGTCCGGGGGTAAAGATTTGTATATAAGAAGTCCGGTTTCGGCCACCGGGAAAGTTTCGGGGGTCACTGGTATTGTACAGGGACCACCGGAAGGGTCCCGGGGGTCCACTGGGTGGGGACACCTATGCCGGAGGGCCCCATGGGCTGAAGTGGGAAGGGAACCAGCCCCTGGTGGGCTGGTGCGCCCCCCTTGGGCCTCCCCCTGTGCCTAGGGTTGGAAACCCTGGGGGTGGGGGCGCCCCACCTGACTTGGGGGGTAAGTTCCACCCTTTGGCCGCTGCCCCCCTTGAGATTGGATCTCTAGGGGGCGGCGCCCCCAGGGCCCTATATAAAGAGTGGGGAGGGAGGGCTGCGCACCCTAGCCCCTGGCGCCTCCCTCTCCCCCCGTAACACCTCTCCCTCTCGCTGAGCTTGGCGAAGCCCTGCCAAGATCCCCGCTACTTCCACCACCACGCCGTCGTGCTGCTAGATCTCCATCAACCTCTCCTCCCCCCTTGCTGGATCAACAAGGAGGAGACGTCTTCCCCAACCGTATGTGTGTTGAACGTGGAGGTGCCGTCCGTTCGGCACTAGGATCTTCGGTGATTTGGATCACGACGAGTACGACTCCATCAACCCCGTTTTCTTGAACGCTTCCGCTCGCGATCTACAAGGGTATGTAGATGCACTCCTCTCTCTCGTTGCTAGATGACTCCATAGATTGATCTTGGTGAAGCGTAGAATTTTTTTATTTTCTGCAACGTTCCCCAACACCCACCACCTTTCCCCACCCGTCCTCCCCTCCCCCATCTCCTCTCTTCCCTTTCCCCTACCTCCCTCTCTCACTCTTCTTCTTCCTCAATACTTCTCCCCCATTGCTCTCCGTCTCCTACCTACCTTTCTCTCTCTTCATTACTCCTAGCTAACTACACCACCTCCATTAATGCATCTCCTTTCTCTTTTTCCTTCCCCCTCCACTAGTTGAACTTGTCTCCTCCCAAACTAGCTAGCTAGGTAGATGTAGCATTTAGTTAAGTGATCTATTTGCCCCCTAACTAGATCTATCTTTGTCAAGAAGAGCTTTGTGCACTTTTGATCTCCCTACATCATCATCTCCACCCGTGTGCTCGACCTCGAGATAGAGGTGATTAAAATTTCATGCTTTTGCAAAATGGAAATATGTTTATGTGTGTGTGATATGATAATTGGGAGATATGATGGAAATTGTGTGTGTGGCATGAGTTGACGCCAAATTGTGCTTTTGAGTTGCCTATGTTTTGCTGAAATGTCGATTTATTTCTGTTTCGGCGAATCCCGGGCAAACTCTAGATCCATATATGTCCTATTTTTAGGGAAGGTCATGCCGAAATTTTGTATGACTTTGACACATGCATGCATTTTTATAATCAATTTGTTTATTATTACCGTGCAGAGTTCACAATGGTTAATGGAATGACGGTGGACAGGTGGTTGCGGTCAGCGGTGCAGGACATGAAAGAAAATAACCATACAGAGGTTTTATAT
Source organism: Triticum dicoccoides (assembly GCF_002162155.2). Classification (NCBI taxonomy): domain Eukaryota; kingdom Viridiplantae; phylum Streptophyta; class Magnoliopsida; order Poales; family Poaceae; genus Triticum; species Triticum dicoccoides. The sequence goes on from NC_041393.1 coordinate 296,848,862, forward strand.
CCGTGTCGAAAATGCAAAGGAATAGTTTGGCTCGACCCCCATGACGATGGTCATGTCGAAGCGCACCTGCTCATGACTGGTTTCATGGATGGCTATACTCGGTGGATAATTGAAGATGAGGATGACGATGTTGAGGACGCCGATGGGGCAGGCAATGATGACACGGGGCAAGACGAAGAGATGATCGATAATGGCGGTGGGGAAGAGGCCGGACATGGCGGCGGACAAGGGGCCGGACATGGTGGAGGAGAAGGGGCCGCACATGGCGGAGGAGAAGGGGCCGGACATGGCGGCGGAGAGAACGACATGGACTCCACGCAGTAGAGTTCGCCGGTACTAAGTTCAATCATGTGGGACCCTCATGTTCAAGAATTGCTTCGCAAGGAGACGAGTACTGAGAGAGATGCTTCTAGAGAGGAGGCTAAGCTGGAGCAACTGGTGGTAGACTCGAACACTCCATTGTATGATGGTTGCAATCCTGAGGTGACCCGCTTGAGTTTCACGCTCCAACTCTTGAAGACGAAGGCTAAAAATAAATGGACCGATACTAGCCTCGATGAGCATCTCAAGTACCTAAAGGATGTTCTTCCCGCGGTGAACCTATGTCCTACTAGTGTTGATGAGGCCAAGAAGATCGTGTGCCCTCTTGATCTGCCACACGTTAGATACCATGCATGCATCAACGATTGCATAATTTATCAGAAGGAGCACGTGGAAAAAACAAGCTGTCCGGTGTGCAATGATTCTCAATACAAGAAGGCCGGGAAGAAATGTCCCCAGAAAGTTGTATGGTACTTACCGATCACTCCCCATCTCCAGTGGTATTTTGTAGATCCCAAGGAAGCAAAGCTAATGCCTGGCACGCGGAGAGGAAGAAGCCCAACGATGGAGATGATCCGAAGCTGAGACACGTCAAGGATGGAAGCCAGTAGAGAGCGTTGAATAGCTTCTATCAGTATTTCGAATGTGATGCAAGGAACATCATGCTCGGTGCGTGTACCGATGGCATGAATCCGTTTGGCAACCAGAACACCAACCATAGCACATGGCCTGTATTTGTATGGATGTACAACCTCCCCCCTGGTTGTGCATGAAGTCGAAGTACATTCACATGAGCATGCTTATTCAAGGGACGAAACAACCAGGAAATAATATTAATTTGTATCTGGGGCTACTTCAAGAGGAGTTAGACACGTTATGGAAAACACCGGCCAAGACATGGGACGCCAGCAAAGGCGAGTATTTCTACATGAGAGCCGCGCTGTTCACGAGGTGCAGGACTATCTCGGTTACGGATATGTCGCAGGCCAGGCCTGCCATGGATATTCTGGATGCACGCGGTGCATGGATGATACAATGTCTCAGCAGCTAACGTCAAGGAAAGATGGCAGGTCAGGGAAAATCATGTACATGGGGCATCGAAGATGGCTCGAACAGGACGACCCGTGGAGAAACCGTGGAGATCTATTCAATGGTCAAGCTAAGCATCCAGGACCTCCACGTAAGCGGAGCGGTGCCGAAATCGATGAGCCGTTGAAAAACTGGAAGGAGTGCCCTGCTCCAGGAAAGACGATGAGAAAGGCGCCGGAGCCGTTGCTGAAGGTATGGAAGACGAGATCTATGTTCTGGGACTTGGAGTACTGGCACAAACTCGATACACCTCATTGCCTTGATCAAATGCATATCTATAACAATGTCCTTGAGAGCTTGCTCGCAACACTGATGAACATGCCGGATAAGACCAAGGATGGGCCGAAGGCAAGAAAAGACTTGCAAGATTTGAAAATCAGGGAAGATCTGCACATGCCGCCCCGTAAAATGTCAGACGAGGCAGAGACGGAGACAGAGGCATGGGAGAAGAAGGGCAAGAAAATAAAGAAAGATGATTATTGCCCCCCTTCTTGCTTCACCTTAAGTCAGGCTGAGATCAATCAATTCTTTAAGTGCCTTACCGGAGTCAAAGTTAGTTCCGGTTACTGTGGCAAGATAAGCAGATATCTAGACACGGACAAGAAAAGGTTCAGCGGGATGAAGTCCCATGACTGTCATGTGATGATGACGTAGATACTACCTGTTTCCCTTAGAGGGATAATGGACAAGCACGTCCGTGACACGCTTATTGGTCTCTGCAACTTTTTCGACGTCATCTCTTGAAAGTCGATCAGTGTGAAGCAGCTCCAAAGGCTACAGGAAGAGATCGTTGTGATACTGAATGAGCTTGAGATGTACTTCCCGCCCGCATTCTTTGACGTGATGGTGCATCTATGTGTCCATATTGTGGATTACATAATAGACCTGGGGCCGTCATTCCTGCACAACATGATGCCGTTTGAAAGGATGAATGGGATCATCGAAGGATTCATTCGTAACATGTCCCGTCCGTATGGAAGCATCGTCCAGGGCTATGTGATACAAGAGTGCATCTCTTTCTGCGAGAATTTTCTATATGGCGCAGACCAGCCGCCTGGTGTTAGTGTTGGTTTGCCCGTTAACAAGCACGATGGGAGGCTCGAAGGAGAAGGTCACTGCAACGGTCGCAGGGAATTGCACGTGGCATACTCAGATCGATGCAACAACTTTGACAGAGCAAACTTGGTAGTGCTACAACACCTAAACGAGGTAGATCCTTTCGTGGCACTGCACAAAGAAATTATCGCAACTCCACTTTCCTGCATTGGTTCAAAGAGCATATTATTGCTAATCCCCCAGAGGAGGGCTCTAAGGATGGATTGCTCATATACACCTTAGCACATGGCCCCTCACCCAACCTCGTAACCTATCAGGCATATGATATCAACGGAGACATGTTCTACACGGAGGCCAAAGATATGGATAGTGATGATCAGAACTCAAGGGTGACGATGGAATGCATGACAGGCAGCGACAACAATGCAACTGAACAATTTTATGGAAGGGTAAAGGAGATCTGGGAGCTTGACTACTCTAGACTGCACAACACGATGATGTTCCATGTCAGATGGGCTAAGAATGTCGAAAGAGAAAGCTGGATTTTCACTACCATGATTTTCTTTTAGCACCTTACATTTAGCTCCATATCTAGTCGAATACACATTCCTAAATGGTTCACGCTCCTTCTGCAGGAGAAGCAACACCAGCTTGCAGCTGAAAGCCCTACTTCTCCAATGAGGCCCAAGTGGGACACCCCTCTAAACCGGGCCTTGAACGAACTTAAGGGACTCCCTTTGGGCCAGCGTCCGCAATATGGTCGTGTGCACGGCGCTGGAGACGGCGCCACGTGGAAGGTGTTTTACAACGAGGGCCCGAAGGCCAAGAAGCAGAAAAAGAAGTTTAGTCAGGCGGACATCAACGCGAAGGTGAAGCTTGCGGTCGAGAAAAAAGCAGCTGAGGGCGCGGAAAAAACAGTTGAGGAGAAAAATGAGTTGCTACGGCAGGCAGTCAATGCAGCTATAACTGCCTGTAGAAATGATTTCGCTACTAACTTGGTTCCGGCTATCATCAACTGGACGAAGGAAAATCCAGACAAGACGGTACATGATTTTCCGATGCCCAGTTTCATCGGGAGCAACTCCATGAACAACAACAACAACACCGCACCATCACTTGCTCACGCAACCGGGCCTCCTCTCGCAGTCGCTGCCGCTCATAGCAGCCCGTCCTCAGTCTCTGGTGTGCTAGGTGGGCCTTCGTCTTTGGCTGAGCTTGACGCCATCACGGTAATTACATGTCACACCAACATATATATATATATATAGAGAGAGAGAGAGAGAGAGAGAGAGAATATTCCATTTTTGTTGCCTTTCGGATGTTTTACGCCACAGACTTATGTGTTTGCAGGGCGAAGAAACCCCGTGCACCATACTCTACTTGATCAAAGGCCAGAAGGTGGACGTGGGAAAGGGGATGATATTGAACCCCTTGAAACCAACGTTCCACAACCAGCCGATCCCCGCTGGGCACTTCAGGGTTAGCTTGTCCAGTGTGAACTCGGGGCACGAGGCTTTGCCTCCTCCAGTACAACATGTGGGAGAGGACGACGAGACCCCGCCGCGGATTGGAAGCTACAAGGGTTGGGTGCTGCTATGGCCGAAGAATCTTATTCATCTGGAGGCGGCCGAGAGCACACCAATAACCACACATCAACAAGCATGTGCGGATACCACCACCCCGCCTATCCAATTACCAGCTCCTGTAGTGCCGGGTGAGAGCGGCGGACGATGTGATGAAGGGGGTGCAATAGTACTGGCTGATGTAATCGGTCCTATAGAACAGAGAATGGATGATGAGACGGAGGTCGACCCTATGGGTTTCCTCAATACAAACGCGTATGAATGTGACATAGATATGATGAGTCAACCATATGATGAATCGGGCTATCAGCATGTTAATGAGGATATGGATGATATGCCCGGGCAGGAAGGTCGTTGGAAGGATTGCAAAAAGTCTCTCTTCATGAATTCCTCACAGGACACGCCTGAAGATGCCGCCTCAACACAGGCTCAACTAGCTGGGGGTCGTACGGTGCTTAGCCCGGGAACCCTGGGGCAGGGGTTAAGGAAGGGTCTGGAAGGTGTGCCCAAGAAATAGGAGAGGAAGAGATCGGGGAAGATAACTTCCTCCAAACAAGCCAGAGCGCTTAGCAGCCAGACGATGGATTCTGAAGAGCGTGTACCCGTGAAAGGTGCGGCCATGTTCCATCTCACACGAGCCAATGCTACCTCTAAAACCGCTGGAGGCACTATCAGGGGATCTCAGGAGACTGCAAGACCATGTGTTGTCGACTGAGAAAAGCCTACTAGCCTCAAAGGATCCAGGATATCCGACATACGCGGCTCGTGTGCCTGAGGGGAGGTGCTACGTCGACACATGGACCGCGGAGGTGTTCTTCCTGCGGTTTGACCATATCTTTGAGATGTTTCTAACAAGCCGGCTCGATTTTGCAATCGTCCGCCTTTTTGCACTACATATGAGCTCCGTCATGAAGAGTGAAGAAGTCTCGCAAATCTGTGTGGCGGATCCATACTACATGCACCAATCTTTCTTGAGTCTCGGCGACTTTGAGCGTGAAACTGCTAGGGACTACCTCCAAAACTTCATGGTACTGAATAAGGACCAGGAAATTGTCCTCGTGCCTTATCATCCAAAGTAAGTCGGTTCCGGACAACCCTTTCGTACATATCAATCATTCCTTCTCGCTCATATGGAGAATAATTTGAGGTGTCTTTTCCCCGCAGCAATGGGCGCGCCGTCCTTATTGTTCTTTACCCGCAAGTCTCCCACATCGTGTATTTTGACCCTTCCGGAGACTATGAGAAAAAGGACTACACCCACATAATGAATATTCTAGATGATGCTCTCCAAGGCTTCAGCATTAGAGGTGGCCACATGCAGATCAGGAAACAAAGGAACAAGACGGGTTTCGTGCATAAAACTAACTTCTCCTGCATCCATGTCCCAAAACCAAGCAAGAAGGATGGATTCTACATCATCCATCTCATGATTCAGTTCAACACAGATCACCAAAAGCTTCGCATGACAAGGAGAAATGATGATCATATCCACAAGTGGCTAGAATCTCATGGAGAATCGGATTATAAACTTAGAGATGACTTCTTTCGCATCCAAAGGGACATTGCGACAATCATCATGAAAGAAGTCGTCGATGAGAAGGGGATGCTCCACCACGGCCCTATATCGCGAGCTGACGTCTGAACTCGCATAGGCATGCAACATCTAGACCTCACGCCATTCAAGAAGCTAGGGTCCATCCTCGATGATATGGAAGGATGGAACTTCTAGTGATTTATGATGCCGATGATGATGATATGTGTCGGTTCAACTTGTATACTTTTTGTAGCGATGAAACTTTGTGATGTCCACGGTCCCTGCCGAACTTGCGTAACGCAACTTTGTTAGTTTGCGTACGATGACCTGCGTACCTCTAGTTAATTAGTTTGCGTACTGTATGTTGCATCTAGTTGCTAACCCTTTCTTTTTCATGTTGCTCTAGTATATTTTGTTGCATATGACTGTACATCCTCTTCATGAAGATGCATCTCTAACAGGTACCTAGTTTCTTGATGGCGAGATGGCAGTGATATGTCATGTACAAAGGGAAGGTTCCGGGGGTGTACAACAAGTGGCATGAGTGTCAGGCGCAAGTGAATGGGTTCTCGGGCGCCAGCCATAAAGGCTTCAAAAGCAGACAAGAAGGACAAGCTAGTTACTTGAGGTTCACGCTAGCACGAGAGAGGACTCGTAACCGCCACCTCATGTACTGCATAGTTCCGCTCTCACTCATAGTGATATCTCTTCTCGCGTATACCTTTGTTTAGATGGATGACGTTGTAGTTACAAGTATTCGAGACTTGCATGTATCGCTATTTTCGAGATGATGACAAGATACCACTTTGTGTTGGATGATGATTATGATGAGACTATTTGTATGTATATGCTATGATTACATTTGTGGTCTCGCAGGCATTTGTATGTGTATCATGATGACATTTGTATGTGCTAAAGATTCTTCTATAAAGCTTGTTCAAATACAAAACAAATATGCAAAAAAAACTACTAAAATTAGCAGTAGCGAGTGGAGAAAAGTTAGCTGCAGCGTGATAGTAGCAGTAGCGTGCACAGGAGAAGCGCGTTATAGCTATTAGCAGTAGGGAGCTCCCGGGAAGAACGTTGCTGCTACACCTGTATATCAGTAGCGTGGGCACGCACGCGCTGCTGCGGGTTAGTTGTAGCGCCTTATTAGTAGCAGCGCCTCCCGCGCTACTGATATACCTAGAACCCGCACTGCTGCTAGGCTTTTCCCTAGTAGTGTCATAATATCTATTTTAACAATTATTAGATGCCAATTGTTCTCATATCAACTCTAACAATAACATGTGTGGTCATAAAATGTAGGAAATGAGAGGAACTATCGGTGGAAAACGACGCCTATGGGATCACTGGAGTCCCTACTACGGTCGGCGGGCGCGAGGTTGTGGAAAGAGTGGGCTACGAGCCAGCACAAAGATCGTTTACCCAGGATCGGGCCGCGAGGATGCGTAATACCCTAGTCCTGCTTTGGTGTATATTTGAGTGTTCTTGAACTAGCTACGGTGTGTGCGTAGTCCAAAAGATCTGAATCCCTCCTCGGTATGCCTCGGGTCTCCTTTTATAGGAAAAAGGGGTCGCCACAGTTGCACGGTGGAATGGTGTACAGTGTACAAGATTATCAACTGTCATTACGGGACAAAACGCATTAAATGCGCTCCTTAGGTGTCCCCTTGCTTTATTGGGGATGGTAACGAGGCCCGTCCTGTCCGTCACCGCTCCGTCTTGCTTCGACATGCGTCCAGGCTAACGAGGCGCGTAGTGCCATGTAGACTGGCAAGCTGCTGACCTGGTGTGGTGGTAGTGTCTTCACGAAGATCTGCATGCCACCACGCAGGTGCTTGCTGAGTTGGCCTAGAGGTCGCACGTCGCCACGCATGTGCTCGCCTAGTTGGTGGGCTGGCAGCTGTATAGGAATGGTGGTGGAGTCTTAGCATATGTGGGCATGGCTGCGGCCCCACGGATGTCCCCGGCAAGAGTCTTGCCGGGGCCCCGGCAAGGGTCTTGCCGTGGCATCACGGTCGTCCCCAGCATGGATCTTGCCTGGGGTCTCGTGGGTATCCTTGGCAGGGATCTTGCCGAAGATCGTAGTCTTCTGATTCTCACCTGATCTTGCATGCTTCTGGTCTTCACAAAGATCTGCATGCCACCATGGACGTGCCTCCCGAGCCTTGGTTCCAATGTGGTTGATGGCGTTGGAACCCTTGGGCTCGAGTGTGGCGTGCTCTGCTGGCGCTGGGCAAGTTGCCCCGACAAGGCTCTTGCTGGGGCTGCGGAGGCTGCCCCAGCAAGGGTCTTGCCGGGGAGTCCACCTCTCCCTCTTGCTCTTTGTGTTTCTGGTCTTGGCGTTGCTTTGATTGTCTTGCGCCTTTGGCTTCCCTCCTCTACCCTGCTAAGTGTGTCCACGGGCATGGCTTTGATTGCCCGTGCACAAGTAAAGGGGTACAAAAGAGAGCCCCTACTTTCGTGCACTGACAGGAACATATAGCAATGATGTGGTTATAGACATACTATGTATTCTAAATTTGTAACAATCAACAGGCAGTCGTATTCATAAGGTAAAGATGAGATGAGATAGAACAATTACACAATGATAGATTCCACCAGTATAGGCAGCCAATCTGTGTGTTGACCCCGTAAACGATGCCATCATGCACTATAGCATCAGACAAAAATGGAGGCTCAACAGATTTGACGACGAGCCATAACCATGTATGGTGACCAGATTCCAGATAGACTAATTCCATGTCGAACAAGGCAATGAGCTTGTAATCAATGTAGTTTTCTGGTGGTGTTGGCACTTCGTAGATTACAACCTTTAGCATACGGAGGTCGCACCAAAAGCTCGACGTGTCTCGTGCATAGTAGGCAGGAGTGTCCGGCGGGCCGCGAGGCTCGATGGCGGTGGTATCCAACAATGGAAGGGTGATCTTTCGCTGGGTGTAGATATCCATGATACGCCACAGACTACCGGATTGGTGGATGAGGACGATCCAGTTGGCCTTCATGCCCACCCAGTAGTGGCCGCGCAAGAAGGACAGGTGGACGGGTAGTTGTAGCATGTCTAGGGGCACCACGGCAACCTCCGTAGGATCGTCAAGTCGGTGTCTGGGCCACCTGCAAGGATCGGGCATCATCAAGCAGCGTGTCTTGAAAAGGGTCGGATGGTTGCATACGAGTAGACAGTACAAAGACACCGAGCATGCGGCCAGACGGACGGTGCTGAGCAGGTCCATACGATTACAGATCTACTCCAAGAGAACATCAGGGAGGGAATTCCAATCGCGTCTCTATGTGTCAGTCGGTTCTACCATAGGGTTTTTTAGGGCGCTGAGTGATTGGGGTTTTCGATGCCTGCGAGCGAGCGGGGAAGTGGATTCGGGCGGGCGAGCAAAGAAGATGGCGCGTGTGGCCGAGTAGCGAGTGGGGGGGATATGGTACGCGCGAGCTACCAAGGAAGATGGCGCGGGCGGGCGGGCAGTGAGCGAGGGGAATGGTGTGCGGCCTACGGTGGGGAAGAGAGGAGGAAGAAAAACAGAGGAGGAAGAAGAGGGAAATACGGGGAAAAAGTGCATTAAATCTCAATTCTACTAGTACTACTAACAGGATATACCGTCTTCGGAGTGTAAATAGTTTAGCCGATGACATGTGGGTCTACCTCAAGAGGGCCCATATGTTAGTTAATGGAGAAGAGAGGTGCATAGGCGTATTTGTGGAAGTGTGCTCCACTGGCCAACATGATGGCAGTACTGGGTAAGGCTGATTTAGTAACACCAACACGCTGGTTCAGCTTATTAATTAAGTGTCCCATCTGCTGGAGCATGTATTGTCACTTCACTGTGAAGACTAGTTGAATAATTTTCTCTGACCGAGATGGGGAATAATGGATCGCCAAGACTTCCTATCTACAGTATCCCTATGCCTCTACTCTCATCCTGTCCAACAAGATGAAACATTGGCCAAGGCACCCGATGCCAATAATGTAGGAGTACTAGTAGTATTTTGTGTCAAACTTTGACCATCTATTTAACTAATAAAATGTTAATGCATTTCACCAAAAATCATATCAGTGGATTCGTATTTGAACATAGTTTTTAATGGTATAGTTTTTTGTGACATGCATTGACACTTTGTTAGTTAAATTTACGGTCAAAATTTTACACTAAGTACGAGGAGGACCATTAAACTAGGACAGAAGTTTATATACATGTCAATAAAAAATCATCAACCAAGGTAGTAGTAAATGATGAGTGTCCGAAGATTTTTTTTTCTCTGAAAGTACTCAATAATGGGCTCGTTTTCCTCAAGAAAATTTTGTTTACGAACGTATAAATTGGAATGCATGCGTGAGGAACAAATGACCAGAACTTTTACACGCATTGGTGAGTTTTCTCTTAATTCTTGCATGCAACATTTTAATGAATCCTGAAATATGAACATGTCAATGGGAGGGAGTAAAGCCTCATGCATGCATGCATGCATGCATGCAACATGCACCACTCACATGTACACATGCATGCACGCAACACTCACGCATCCATGCGGCACATAGCACACGATGCAATGCACACACTCACGCTTAAGTGATCAACCTACTCGCTCCGTCCGTGAAAGATTGTACATATAGAGATTACACATTGACCATGAGGAACCGGAACTTCATGGCATAATTAACACCCAAAAGTAGTAGACTTATGTCTGCATGCGACCATTGAGAGAAGAAGATTTAATGAAGGTTGTTGCATGCTGTAATTAAGGATAAACATGTAGCCTATAGCTAGAGCACAAGTTGTTGCATTAGTCAATCAATATCGATTATATTGAAGCCTAAGTGCATTGGAAGTGTAGATGTACACTCTTTGTTGGAAGACCGAGGGAGTGCACGTGCATGCACTCACATACACAGCCAGGGTAGTTCACGCGCAAGGGTTGGACTCCTGTCATGCATGCGTAAAGTTTTGTTAACTGGTTTCTTTGCTCTGCTAACTGGCAGGTGGGACCCAGAAACTAGGTGTCAATTTAACCAGTCAACAAAGTGCCATGTCGACTATGTGGCCGGTTAGTAGGGTGCAATACGCTGCTCTACGGTGAGCTAGTGACTGTATAATCACCGCAAAACTATATAGTGACCGTAATGAGTGTATTGTTACATACTTTGACCGCTGGTCTATTTTTCTTGTTTCAAATTAAGCCATATTAACCGGAAAGGACGCAGTATGGACACTTCTTTGATGTGTCCCGTCAACTCGCCGAACGAGGATAAGCTTGCTTACTACACCCTCTCCCTCGCCCACGTGCGGTGGCTCATAGGACGAGGAGAAGCTTGCTTACTACATACGCCTATGCCCTCTCCCTCGCCCACGCGTGCGGTGGCTTGCAGGACGAGGACAGGGTTTTGACTACAGCGCCTTCCCCCTCTCCCTCGCCCTCGCGGTGGACGTGCATCAGTTCATTTGGTGTCAGATTGCCAAAAGCATATTGTATTGTAGTATCATCATTCTTGGACCTTCCGAAGAGGTGAAGAGCCAAGTGCAAGATTCACACGAGTATGAACTGTTGAACCTCCCGAAGTGGCAAAGATCCAAGCGCAAGGTTTTATAGGAGTTGTTATCTAGTTGGAGTACTACAACTATAGTGGACGATGCGACTGTATGATGCTGCCACGTCACCTATATCCAAAGCTTTGCCACCTTCTTTTCTCAAAGAGCGACTTGGAGCCCATGCAACAACCACACAAGTTGCATGTGCACATAACACACTTACTAGTAATAAATTATAAAGGACAAATGCCAATATGCCACACAAGTTCATCTCCACAGCACTACCATTCACAATTTACCATACTCCACTTACATGTTATAGATGGGCTCCATGTCCTCCTCAAGGTTCCAGTCCCAGGTGTTCTTCATGGATGGCACGATCCATGGCGGTGGGCAATGGGAATCATTGTCGCAGCTTTCTAGTCCGGTTCCACATGATGAACACTCATCTAAGCTGAAGCGGCATAAATTAGCAATAGTGTGTCCCAGCATGTCGTTCATCCGGCGGTGCACCAGTGCGCACTTAAGACACAACCATGCTTCATGAACGGCAAGCCTTCGGGATCGTGCACGGAAGGTGGCATCCGGTTCACAATGGGATAGTTGTCCCTAATGAAAAGCGAGTACTCTCCAAGAGTGTTCCTCGTCACCTACATAGCACCACAGGGGTCGAACTCGGCATCGTTCATCTGGTACACGTGACATCTTAGATTTTGACACATGGTGACGTACATAGTCAAGGTTCATGCATAATAATGTTGTGCTCAAATATGGCGGCCAGTAATACTGTGCAGCAAATAGTACTACTCTGGTATAAAGGAAGTAAAATAACCGGCTAATTATATATAGCCACTCTTGGCTACATGGATGAGAGTGTAAAACATGGAAAAACAAGAATGATGGGAGCTAGTGGGTTCAAGTCTTCAAGGGCCTAGCTAGCTATACGTGTCCTCCAAGGTAAAACTCCTACTAGTACTAGTAAGTAGTACAACAATGAAAGAGAAGGCGAGAAAGTTAAAATAATATAGTACTAAATTGTACTACTAGCACAGTAAACATGTCCCAGTCAAGAAAATAAAATAACTAACAAGTACTACTCTGCTACTCTAACACATGGTAATGAGAAAATTGAATACCTGGGTAGATGGTGACGGTCCGATCGTGGTGGATTGTGTGACCATGTTGCACATCACTGGTACCATGGGTAACGACTGCTAATATAGTTGATCCAATATGCCAAAGTCAGCTACAAGGTTCCAGGTTATACCGAATCGCGGATGCAAATGCACATCAAGGATCGGCGATCTTATTTTGATCGGGGGATGACTGGTCCCTACAAAATAATGGAGTACCATTAGGGATGAAAATGATGGTTTGTGCATTCCGTTTGTAATCTCCTGTACCGTAGGATTGCAACCAGATGAAACAAGTCCCCTGGCTTGTCACCGTGAAGATGCGTCCTACATGGCGCACGACGTCTTCGAACGTGTAGGGGTACAAATCTGTCGTGGCCAACATGTGCCAGCCTCTGTCATTACTGCCTCTTGTATTGATGGAAATCCTTATGTCGAACACCACGATGAGATAGTAATTGTCGTAGCCACATCACTTTGTTGGTGGGTCCACAATTTCTATCTTCTTCAATCTCATGTAGGCATCATCATACGTATTCAAGCCCAGCCAGTCTAGCAGGCCGATCCCAATGGTGGAGAAGGGGTCTATGGGAACAGTCGCATTATTGTGGATGTTGTGCAAAATGATGGTGGTATCCGGTCGGAGTTATGCAAGCCAATGTTCGTTGGCACCAACCAAGACCTATATATAAGACGATGGGCAGCAGAGAAATTATGGGATGGAATAACTAAGTACTACATGATCAAACTCCATGAATGACCTGCTCATCGGAAAAAATCCGACTACCTCTCAACATTAGCAACTCTAGCGGAGTCAATGTGCAACCATGGCCAGGGAGTGGTGTAATCTTCGAAGGATTGTCCCATAGAACAACCTTCTCCTTGAGGACGCATGGAAGACCAACAAGCATGGCCTTTTCCCAAGCCTTTTTAAGCACCATCTTAAAAAAAGTTGGTGTAGGAAGCACCGAGTCTTGCGGCGGTGAGGACATCGAAGCGGTGTGTGATTTCTCCCAGAGGATCATCGTCCAAGGTCTCCTAGCCCCAACGAGGAGGAGAACCGCTTGGCGTATCCATGGGAGCAGCGACGAACTGCCTTGGTCTCTTCGAGGGGAGGGGAACTGGCGAGGAGGGGATAAGAGCGTAATCGCACGGCCTTGTATGCGGGCATGCATAGTGGTAGTGCCTCGTGCCCCGCAATGGTGATGCTATTATTTACTACATACTCGTACTGTAGTAGTAGTACAACTACTTTCCCAACTAGTAGTGCGATGTACTGTACTTCTATAATGCACTGGTTTTCAACTCTTGAATCTCAAGGCCAAGGAGCTACAGTTGCAAGTGGAGGGTACTACCACTACAAAAAAAATACACTTTAGTGATGATACGTGTTTGTCATAGTAGGTCACGTTTTTTTCCATGCATGTACATCCATGACAATTTTATGACAGAATCAAGATAGTCATACCCGTGATGTCGTAGAAGTGTTCCATGACATTACCAAAATTATCATCACGGAAGTGTCCACTTCGATGATGATAAATCGGGCGTCATGGAAGTGCTTTCGTCAACGGTGACCAACACATGGCATCCACCATAACGGGTCGCCGTTAAGCTATTAGGTCCGGTTTTGGATCCGATAACCTCCTGACAGCCATGACCAATGGGGATTTTCCACGTGTAAATGTCTCATTGGCCGGAGGAACCACGTGTCGGCTCACCATTGGGATAGATGTCATCCACTCAGTGGACCAAAGGTGCCTATGACATGTGGCACGGCCCAACAGAGGCCCACTGCTGGGAAAAGGCCGGCCCGTTTGACTTGGTCAAAAGGTAGCGGGCCAGCCCACGGAAAGCCTGTTAACGGCATGTTCGCATATAGCCCATTTATAGCCCGCTAACCCAGGGACCATTAAGGCCTATCTGAATTAGGCCCAGTAGCATCATCTGGGTCGTCCAATACGATTCCAGCCCGTTTTTACTTTCGGCCCATGTATGGCCCATGATGTCTTTCGGCCCATATGAGGCCCTTTGTAACTCTTGGCCCATTAACGGCCCATGGTGAAACTGACCTGTAATGAACAGTGTATCACTTTGTACCCATTAACGGCCCATTATTCCATTGGGCCATTTCCAGCCCATGTTATCTTTCGGCCTTCTCAGGGCCCATTTATACTTGGGCTCATTTCCAGCATTCGGTTACTTACGGCCCGTTACTTTCCCTTTCTACTTGTGGGCCAAATTCAGCCCGTGGTTATAGTCGCCCCGTTTGTGGCCCGTTAATCCGTTGGGCCATTTTCATAGCGTCATCAAATACGGCCGATTAACAACGGCCCGTTATGGTCGACCCATGAATGAACGATTCCAACTCTAGCCCGTTTACGGCCCATAATGCAGTTTGTTATTGGCCCGTGCTTGGCCAATCGGTCATACAGCCCATAGAAGGCACATTGATGATACGGCCCTTAGAAGGCCCATTGTTTCTACGGCCCATAGAAGGCCCATTGTTTCTATGGCCCGTAGGTGGCCCAGGGTCACTACAGTAAATATGTAGCACATGGTTATTGTGGGCTAGTTTCTAAAAATAGGTTATTGCGGCCACTAGCAAACCGCGGAAAAAGAACTGCACTGACTACAAGCAAACAAATAAACAAGACACCAAATAAATATATAAGCAAGCAACTTACGCTACGATATCCCGACTATTGCACATATTACATCCACTGGGCATCGAAGTTTGCCACCAGTGCAAATATAGGGAACAAAGCAGCATATCACATACACTGGTTGTCAAAGTGGCGACCAGTGCAAATAAACACCGCAGCAAAACAAGTCCAAAACTGAAACCACTTCAGAAGATGTAACAGCCTGGATTTTGGCCCTTTTCTTTTTCTTTTGATTTATTTGGTTTTTGCTCTGTTTTTCTTTTTGGAGTGGTTCTGTGGCCTTCCCACCTGGGAAATCATCCTCATTTCCCCTCCCAAGTGGCTCATCATTCTCAAAACCTTGCCAAGATCATGTCACTTCACTCCTTCACCAGACCCTAAAATCTTTTTCTAGGGAATATTCATTTTTCTATTAAAGGAATAACCCTATCTGCCCTAGATTGTTGAAGCAACCTATATTTCTATCCATCAAAAAAATCCCAATTAATTCTCACAATTCCTTTGGGTCATATGTTGCTCAAATATGCCCAAACTTGTCTGTCCTAGTCCAAGAATAATTCTCCAATAATTATTCTTCCTTTCTGCCCTGAATGGCACTTTGTGAAGGAAGTGTCATTTATATTTGCCCTAGTGGCTCCCAACCTATTTGGGCATGTTTATGTGCCCAAATAATTGCCTCATGCACAAGTTCAACTTTATTTGCCTAGCTAATCTTCCTCAGTTATTTTTCAAAGTTTCTGTCAGACAAAAGGCTTTGTGAAGGAAGTACTAGCTAGGAGTATCCAAATGAGTTGAAATTTTGCACACTCCTTAATATGATCACCTCCACCAATTTGCAGCCCCATACAATCATCTATGTGAGCACAGGACCAAATCTTTGATTCTGGCAATGTTTTCAGGTTGTGAAGCAAGTGCATTTTATATTGCTTCAAAAATCCTGATAAATTACCAGATCATTCTTATACCCATAAAACATCTCTCCACCCAATTTGGCATCATTTCAGTGAGCAATTTGATCACCAAAATTATTCCAAGTTTCTGGATAGAAATGATGTTTGTGAACCAAGTGCCATTTTGGCTTGTCCATTTGGTATGAGCTTTTTACAGCATCTTTATATGTCGATATCATGAGGATTTGCCAAGTTGCAACCCATTCCATCACACCATGTGAGTGCATCATCCAAATTTAGTTTCTGACCAGATTTGGCAATTGCAAAGCAACTATATTAAATTTTGGTCCATTTCCTGCCAAAATCTCCAGTATTGTAGTTCTTCCTAGCCTAAACACCCCGACCTCCATCTCCTCCTCTGGTAGCTTGTGGGCGCGTGCTCGATGGCGCTCGTAGCTCTCGTCCACCACGGTCAAGGCCCTACTTCGTCCCGCACCTGCCGGCATGCGTGAGTAGCCCAGGCGGATGCGCCTCCCCGCGCTGGTCACTTTGGTGGCCAGGGCGCCACCTGAGGTGGACCGAGCCGCAGGAACGACCGCCGGCGTCGAGCCTCTGCTCTGCCCCATCGAGCGAGCGAGGAGTTGAAGATGGCGACCATGCCTGACGTTGAGAGGGAACCTGCCACCTTTGTGTACGAAACAATAGACGCTACCCCCCCCCTTGATTTTCTTTACATAGGCCACATAGAACTATATGAGTGTCGTGTTAAATTTTGGAATTATTCCGGGTTCATTTGGCCTTTTTTTTTACATTAATTGAGTTTCTGGACATTTAATGTGCATAATTCAAATTTGAACTACAAGCACATGCTCCAGTGCACCAAAGTTGGTTGAAAAATCACATGTGTGTCCTCGAGTAAATTTCTAGGTCCCATGCAAGAAATGGGAATGAAATTCAAACATCCGGGCGTCATGGCTCGGCCGAAAACATTGAGAAACTTGGTTTTTTAATTCCTGTAAATCCAAAACTCGCCTGGAAATCATGAAACTTGGCATGGTGTCATGACATGCCACTAACATGTTGTGGAAAAAAACTTGGCCGAATTGGAACATGTTTTGGTATAAGCTTCTTGCAAGCCGGAGCTTCTCTCAAGAAGGCTCGTGGTTCTGGGAGGGAACGTGTGACCTTTGTGTGTGAAACGATATACGCAAGCCCCCCCCCCCTTGAATTTCTTTACAGAGGCAACATATAACTATATGTCTGTCGTGTTTAATTTTGGGATTAGTCTGGGTTCTTTTGGCCTTGTTTATACATTAATTGAGTTTCTATTCATTTAATGTGCACAATTCAATTTTGAACTACAAGCACATGCTCCATTGCACCAAAGTAGGTTGAAAAATAACATGTGTGTCCTCGGGTGAATTCTAGGTCCCATGCAAGAAATGGGAATGAAATTCAAACATCTGGGCGCCGTGGCTCGGCCGAGAACATTGAGAAACTTGGTTTTAAATTTCTTGTAAATCCAAAACATGCCCGAAAATCATGAAACTTGGCATGGTGTCATCTCATGGTACTGTCATGCTGTTGTAAAATGTTTGGCCAAATTGGAACAAGTTTTAGTATAATCTTTTTGCATACCAGAGCTTCTCTTAAGAAGGCTTGTGGTTCTGATATGGAACGTGCCACCTTTGTTTGTGAAGCGATATACGCTGCCCCCCCCCTTGATTTTCTTTACAGAGGCAACATAGAACTATATGAGTGTCGTGTTAAATTTTTGAATTATTCTGGGTCCGTTTGGCCTTTTTATACATTAATTGAGTTTCTGGACATTTAATGTGCATAATTCAAATTTGAACTACAAGCACATGCTCCAGTGCACCAAAGTTGGTTGAAAAATCACATCTGTCTCCTCGGGTAAATTTTTAGGTCCCATGCAAGAAATGGGAATGAAATTCAAACATCTAGGCATCATGGCTTGGCCGAAAACATTGAGAAACTTGGTTTTTTAATTCCTTCAAATCCAAAACTCGCCTGTAAATCATGAAACTTGGCATGGTGTCATGACATGCCACTAACATGTTGTGGAAAAAAACTTGGCCGAATTGGAACAAGTTTTGGTATAAGCTTCTTGCAAACCGGAGCTTCTCTCAAGAAGGCTCGTGGTTCTGAGAGGGAACGTGTCACCTTTGTGTGTGAAATGATATATGCAAGCCCCCCCCTTGAATTTATTTACAGAGGCAACATAGAACTATATGATTGTCGTGTTAAATTTTGGGATTAGTCCGGGTTCTTTTGACCTTGTTTATACATTAATTGAGTTTCTAGTCATTTAATGTGCACAATTCAATTTTGAACTACAAGCACATGCTCCATTGCACCAAAGTAGGTTGAAAAATAACATGTGTGTCCTCGGGTGAATTGTAGGTCCCATGCAAGAAATGGGAATGAAATTCAAACATCTGGGCGTCATGGCTCGGCCGAGAACATTGAGATACTTGGTTTTAAATTTCTTGTAAATCCAAAACACGCCCGAAAATCATGAAACTTGGCATGGTGTCATGTCATGGTACTATCATGTTGTGGTAAATTGTTTAGCCAAATTGGAACAAGTTTTGTTATAAGCTTTTTGCATACCAGAGCTTCTCTCAAGAAGGCTTGTGGTTCTGATATGGAACGCACCACCTTTGTTTGCGAAACGATATACGATGCCCCCCTTGATTTTATTTAAAGAGGCAACATAGAACTATATGAGTGTCGTGTTAAATTTTGGAATTATTCTATGTTTGTTTGGCCTTTTTTATACATTAATTGAGTTTTTGGTCATTTAATGTGCATAATTCAAATTTGAACTACTAGCACATGCTCCAGTGCACCAAAGTTGGTTGAAAAATCACATGTGTGTCCTCGGGTAAATTTGTAGGTCCCATGCAAGAAATGAGAATGAAATTCAAACATCTAGGCGTCATGGCTCGGCCGAAAACATTGAGAAACTTGGTTTTTTAATTCCTGTAAATTCAAAACATAGAAATCATGTAACTTAGCTTACTGTCATGACATGGCACCAACATGGTGTGGTAATTTTGTTATCTGATTTGCGAAGGTGCACACATTAACAATCAACAAAGTTATTTTGGAACAAGTGTTGTCATGTTACAATCGGAAACACAAGTATTAATCAAAACCGTGTGCGTTCTACTTACCAATCACGAGTCACCACACGTCCCCTTTTTTTATTGGTTAGGAGGTGCCATGCGGGGTAGCTATGTGAGTACGGGAGGCGTGCGATCAAACCCCTGCGCGTGGTCATCGGGAGGAGAGCCCTTTGACCTCTATCCACTGTGCACCACCCTCCCAACGTCTCCATTAATGGTGCTTGAGCCCCTGTTTCACAGCGTGGCTATGTCTCACTGGTTGAGATTTAAGAGAGAAAAGTGAAAATCTGAAAAGGAAGTTTTGCATGAATCTTGATGTAAGATCCAATGGACCTATATAGCATCGTCTGCGACTTATAGCAAGCATGATGAATATAAGGACGATGGCAGTGGATAATAATTGTCTTACATATCTAGGAAGATAATTAAAAAAGCCACATGCGGCTACGCCCGAAATACACAAGGGCAAAAGAAGAAGGAAGACGCATACAACGATCTGGCTCGCTGATCTCTACTTTCTTGATACGCTGCAGGTCATGGAGACTGGTTCTTGCGGCGAGCGGCGATGATCTCTTTCATCAGTTTCATGTCCTTAATACGCTGCTCGGCCGCAACCGCGGATTCCTCCACCAGCCTTTCAAGCTCGATGCGGAGCATGGCATTCTTGTCCATAAGTTTCTTGACGATGATGCTCGTCCTCTTCAACAAGGCAGCGGTCTCCTCTGCCTGCTTCGCCCTTCCGGCGATCTTCGCCCTCAGCAGGTCGCACTCGGACCGGAGTTGCTCAAACGAGGCATTCAACTCATCCTGTAGCTTCATCCAACGGGAGATCTGATCCATCTGGGTATGGACGATCACATGCATGCTCCTGTAAGAGTCCTCGCCTGCCCACGGGAGATATTCCCAGGCCGCCGCGGCGCGGGAGGACATCTCTGCTGCATTTGTGGTGCGGCAGGACATCTTTGCTGCTTCTGTGGCATGACCAGACCAGTCTGCTGCATCGATGGCGCGGCAGGACCTCCATGCTGCTTCGGCGGCATGGTGGGACCTCCCTGCTGCTTCGGCGGTGCGGCACGACACATCGGCTGCTTTCGTGGCTAAGCGGGACATCTCTTGTGCTTCCGCTTCCATGCTCGCCTCTTCCTGGTGGTAATCTCTCCACTGAGAACTCAATCTGGCCATGGCATATGCAAGAGAACGATGCTGAATGCCTTGTTTGCTTTTGTGGATGAGGAGTTGAGGAAGGAATGTGCAGTCATCTTGGCATAGTAAAGTATTTATAACCGAGCACTAATACGCTCCTAAGTGGGAAACAGTTTAGGTTGTGATCGGTGTGAAAAGGTTTGCAATTAAATACTACTCCTATATCAGTGTGATCGGTGTGAACAGGAGTAGTAATTTGGAATATGACGAGATGCAAGCTCAAAATTTATTGACGGTTCTAGTTTCGAAGTTTGGCACTACTCGCGGATGGCGTAATGTGGGCACTTGTTCTCGACCATGGTGTAGCTATTTTGTATAATATGCCATGGTACTTCTTTTTCTACTGCTGTGTAGGTGCAATAACTGGCACTATCGGATACATATCTTACGGTTATTGGGGGGTTCGACAGGAATAGCCTCGTGGCGGGCTATAGACTAGTCTTTTTTTTCACACGCATTACATTGACACATATCATCTCTCTCCCTCTTTCCCACGCACACACCTAGTCTCTGGGGACTTCTCGCACGCACCATCTCTAGCTCCCTAGGTCGATGCCACCCACATACACTTGTACTTTGAGTTTACTACGGAGAGAAGAGGTGCACGCATGCGCTCTCCTCTCTCACACACGCATCTGTAGCTACGAATTGTAGTGTTCTCAACCATCCGATTGGCTCTATCATAGGTTCCTATTGCTTCTTGGCCTTGTGATTGAGAAATTTAAAATGCGGAGGCAAAGCTGGAGGTGCGAGGTTTTGGTTAATGTGTGGGCCGCACACGGCACCAACACGACACGAAGCTTCGTCTGCCTGGTGCGCAGTCGGGTGAGTACTACTAGTAGTAGTACTACTTTGATGTGTAGCGTCAACTCGCACAAGGATGCAACACTTCCTAAACAAACAAGCATATAAGTTGCTTATACTTCTTACCCAAAGGATCTTTATATCCAACAGATACAAAATATCCGTTTGACTGTTGGAAATTACTTTAACTGCTGATCTGATGTCGAAGTAATTGTTGCGTCGCCACCAAAACCCACCTTCTCTTAAGCTAAAGTAGACCGAGCTAACCCCTATATTAGCATATTACTAAGATAAGCAAAAGGCACTGTAGAATCATTTAGGAGGTGAGCTTGTCAATCTGAATGTGGAGGGACACCATCATCGACAACCCAGCCCCGGCCAGCAACTTGGGTGGAACTGTGAAGAAGGTCCGCTCCTGCACGTCGACGTCGCCGGGATCCTTGTTGCTTATCACCTCAATTTCCACCTTGACGGCGTCGGTCCTGCCTTTGGGCTCCCCCGGTGGGTTGTTCGCCCATAGCTTGGCTGTGTAGTGCGGCAGTGGGGACGCCCCCTCTCTAATGCTGATGACCAACACGGTGATAGGAGCGCCGACGTCGAGCATGCCGCCGACCAAGAAAAACACGCAGTCGTCCTCCTTCACGAACAGCAAGAGTCGTGGCTCCAACACTAGCACTTGTAGATGGAGCACCTTGCCATACTGGATCATGTGCACGGGCATGGGATGCATGGTGCTGATGTGGTGGGAGAGCACTGGCGGCGGGCCTTTGTAGCCGCAGACGAGCACAGGGCATTTGCAGGGCACGAGCGGACACACGCTCTGGTGATTAGCGAGCTTGTGGTAAGTGACATAGAGCCCACAGGCTTTGTGCGGGCACTCCCCCCTCACCGAGGAGAGGACGGCCTCCATTGTTGTGTTCCGCACGTCAAAGCCGCCGCCACGCTTGCACTTCTGGCACTGCCGCTGGTTCTCGGGGCGCTCACCGTGGCAGTCCGCGCAGGCCAGGTGCCCTCCCTTGCACTGCACAAATCAATCAAACAGCACATCAATCAAGAAACCCGAACCTTGCTCGATCAGACGAATGGACGAGGTGTATTCGTACCTCATACACTGGAGGCTTCAAGGGGCGGAGGCACAAGGGGCAGTGGAGCAAGGTGAGGTCCATAGACACCATAGAGAGCTCCATCGTTGGGTCATGTTCCGTCGGCATGATCTCGCCCTCCTCGTGCACATCCATCTCTCGCTTTATGGCCGGGCCACTACATGACATATTCATACTACTTCAAGTTGCATTAAATCAACACATGCAAGTACAGTATAAAAAGGAAAGTCACGGCATGCATGCATGCGCTGTAATTAATGCATCGGTAAACGCAAATTATTGAAATATATCGAGTGCACTGCTTTGATGTGTCGCGTCAACTCATACAGTACAAAGGAGAAGTTTGATTACAACGCTCTCCCTTGCCCATGAGCGCCGTGGCTCGCAGGACTAGGAGAAACTTTCGCTACACACTCTCCCTCCCGCACGCGGTGGACATGCAGCAGTTCATTCGGTGTCAGATGGCCAGAAGCATACTAGTAGTACTCCACTGCAATAGTACCATCATTGTTCGACTTCCCGAATAGGCGAAGAGCCAAGCGCAACTCGGACGCTCGTGTGGCAGTTTCATGTGTAGGGGAGGTAGTATAGTGATGTAGTCTAGGATAGCGTGTACCGTGCCTCTAAGCTTAAAATCGTTGGAGTCGGCTCTATGCTAGGAGGTCGTTGTCGGTGTCAAAACCGGCGGATCTCGGGTAGGGGGTCCTGAACTGTGCGTCTAAGACTCATGGTAACAGGAGGCGAGGGACACAATGTTTACCCAGGTTCGGGCCCTCTCGATGAAGGTAATACCTTACTTCCTGCTTGATTGATCTTGATGATATGAGTATTACAAGAGTTGATCTACCACGAGATCGGAGAGGCTAAACCCTAGAAGCTAGCCTATGGTATGATTGTTGTTGTCCCCTATGGACTAAACCCTCCGGCTTATATAGACACCCGAGGGGAGCTAGGATTACACAAGGTCGGTTTACAGAGAAGGAGATCTACATCCGAATCGCCAAGCTTGCCTTCCACGCCAAGGAGAGTCCCATCCGGACACGAGACGAAGTCTTCTATCTTGTATCTTCATAGTCCAACAGTTCGGCCAAAGCATATAGTCCGGCTGTCCGGATACCCCCTTATCCAGGACTCACTCAGTAGCCCCCGAACCAGGCTTCAATGATGATGAGTCCGGCGCGCAGATTGTCTTCGGCCTTGCAAGGCGGGTTCTTCTATAAGTCCGGTGCACCTGTCGCAGTGGATAGTGCCCGGCCTCCCAGTAAGGTTGTACTCCTCGGCTTCTGTGCTTCAATAATGGCCACCTCCACGTGTCGATCGAAGACGAGGGGCCGGGGCATTTTTACATTTGCCACCCTAATCATGTAGGTGAGCCATCTATTTGAGGAGACGGGGATCTTCAGATCCAAATCATGCCATCTTCCCCCAAGCAAGCATTCCGTAGAGCGCGTCCAAAATAGGCCATTCCATCATGACCGGTCACCGCAGCCCTGCTCGCCGCTCCCCTAGCTCGAAGCCAGGGGATTGGGAAAAGTGTTCCATCCCTCACAGCCGCCTAATAGAGCTGCAGACCAAAGGGTTCCTTCCGCCTGCATATATGGTCCCCGTCCGATCCGGACTAGCCACCTATAATGGCGGGGAGCAAGCGGAGAGATTCCCTAACCCATCTCGGGGGGAGCGAGTATGCCTCGTTCCATATCTGCTAAGAGGCGTCGGGTTTCCAATCCACCCATTCCTCCGCGGGCTCCTGGAGTTCTACGGTCTCCAGTTGCATAATCTTACCCCTGCCTCCATACTGCACATCGCGGGCTACGTTGCCCTCTACGAGTTGTTCCTAGGCTACGAAGCTCATTTCGAGCTATGTAAGAGGTTATTTTGCCTCGTCCCCCGCAACCAGGAGGGATCTATATATCAAGTGGGTGGAGCCTAAATATGGCGCATCGCCCAGACCGGATACCTGTCCGGTACTCCAAAGAAGGCGTCCGAAGACTGGCCCTCGGAGTGGTTTTATGTCGATGACGTTCCCCTTCTGGACCCAGTCCGGACGGGCCTTCCTGAGTTTACCAATACTCCACTGAAGAAATGCCAAAGTTGGCGCCCTCGGAGCCCCCAGGAGGAAGAAAACAAGGAAGTCTTTTATCTGATGAGCCAGATACAAACCCTGGCCAAATCAGGATTGACAATAGTCGAAGTTATGTCAATATGCGTAATAAAGGGAGTGCAGCCACTTCAATATAGGGGAAACCCCATGTGGCATTTCAACAGAGAAGACGATGCCTCCTGCTGTGGTCGCAAACGTCCGGATTCTGCCGCATCTTTGGCGAGGATACTGTCCGAATTGTACAAAGGAGAAGAAGAGGAGTTCCTCCGCATTAAACCGCGGGATGGATTTTCCATGTATAACCCCCGAAGCTGGGTAAGTTGTCATCTTTTACTCGACTCTATCCGATCTTACCTTCTTTGTCACAATCATTTACCTTGCCGTTTTAAAACAGGAACTAAGGAAGGCCGTGAAAGAGTTTAACAGTCCCTCTCCGCAGCTAGAGGATCCTGACCGGGCTCTCGACCCCGGACTTGAAGAAGATCCGGACATATTCGTGGAATTCATCGACGGGACTTTCTACCAGGCATGCAGTGGCGGCTCTCTAGTGGCCATCACCATGGATTATCCCGGACTGCTTCCTGTGTCGCATGTAAGTAATGTCGGGGTTCCAACCTTCCGAAAGAATTCCTTCATTTTGCCGTACCTTATGCTCACATGTCGTACTTTTATAGAAACGTCAGTCGGGACACCGTGCGGAACCCGCGGGGTCCTCTCAGCAAGAGGCACCTAGACAAGGTAGGCTTAAAAGGAAGGCGGTTAGAAGCGAGACACAGGCGCAGAGATATTCATTAAACTTGCCCCGTGGTTTATTTGGTCTTTTTGTTGAGGCGTGACGGTTTTAATTATGTCCTGGCAGGAAACGTCGGACTATACCCGGGGACCCTTCCGGCCACGCCTCCAGCAGCCGGATTCCTGGACCGGATTCACGGGTGGAGGCTGATGTGGGGACAGTGTCGAATGGTCCTCCTGCGGAGGATACGAATATGCTTTTCGGCACAAATTCTAAACTAGAGAGCGCCATGAATCACCGGCGCCGGCCGTACTCCGCGGTGGTATTTTTTTCGAAGAGGCGTTTAATGCCTTCAATTCCGGACATGCATATATCCGCGCTGCTCAAGATGGAGTTGCCAGAGCAACGGACCAGTATGTGAAGGATATACAGGTAAGAGAAATTAATAAGTATGTGTAGTAGTAGCCCCTGAGACTTGAAACAGTTGGCACAACTGATTTAAGGATCATTGTATGCGTAGGTTCTTGTAGAGAAGAATGCCCAGTTGTCTCAAGAGCTGGAGGAATGTAAGGCCCAAATGAAGGCCAACGCAACCGGACAAGGGGAATCCAAGAACGCTTCTTCTGGTAATAATTTCCTTCTACCATTTTTGTTTGTTCGGCATGGTTTATAAATCTGACGAAAAATTCGGCACACAATCCCGGAGGAAATCCAAAGACTATGTGAGATAATGAGCTGCATCTGCAAAGTCAGCTGAAGGCGGGCGAATGCGTGCTGACGCTGTCTATTCAGGAGAAGAATAAACTTCAATATGCGAATCTTCGATTGAGCATCAAATTGAAAGATGTTCGGGCTCAGCTCGCTGACTCCGTGAAGGAGAACCGGAGGCTTCGACGCGGCATTTATAGTAAGTTTTTGAACAAACTGTAGTATAGTTCGACGAAGAGGCGTATTTACAGAGTTATGTCTGCAGGTATGGTGACAGGCCATCCTGAAGAGGAGATGCACGGATCCGCAGGTGATATACTGCAGGAGCTTTCACAACTGCATGAACGAGCTCGGCAGGTGATGCAGGGTATTGTCCAGGCCTTGTGGCCATCCGCTTCCCTGCCAGGAGGCATGAGCGAACTTGTAGAGATGCTCAAAGGAGCACGACGGCGCTTACGATTATGGAAGGTATCGGCTTGCCGGCAAGGTGCGAGAGAAGCTTGGGCCATGGTGAAGATGTGATACGCCAAGGCCGACCCGAACCATATGGATGAAGTCAGACCGGTGGGGTTAGATGGACAAGAGATACCCGTTAGTCTAGTATCTGACCAAGTAGCGTTAGCTGCGAAGTATTCCCAATGGGATTGTAAGCTAGATAGCCTGTTGGATGGTATAGAGGAAGAGTACAGTCAGTCTAAATGACTATGTAAATTGAATGGGCTCTTGTACTCCCTAGCCGGATTGAAAATCATTTGTCATGGTGGACCTTTTCGCTACAGCCCCCGGATCCGATAGTCTGGGGTGTATCCGAATACCCACACAGTTATGAAAAAACGGGGTATGTGTGGAAACCAGGCGTAGGGGTCATAAGTGCTTGAACAGACAAGTACCCAACTAGTTATGTTATATTACATGGATAGTAAGAAACATCTTCCAGAGAGAATAGTTTCGTTAGGGGTTCCTTTCTCTGGGTGCGCATGCATTGCATGTCCGAACTGCGAATAGAAGCGCAAGAAACAAAACATTTGGGTATTTTCGTTATAATGAACGAGAACATCTTTTGTTCACCGACAGAATATTCCCTTAAGAACGCTAGCTTTCGGCTTCACCCAGTCTGAGGTACACATCCGGCTCAACCGGCAGTAACAATCGCAGAGGTGCTCCCCTTATGCCCTAGCCGAATTAACGGGAACGTAGGGCATAAATACAAGAGCCAGGCAACCCAGCATGGCCAAAACTTAAGTCATATCGATGCATATAATGGTGAAGAAAAGGCACATATGGAAAGAAAAATGCATATGTGGCTGGCAAGAAGCCATTAAAGTAGTTATAGTTAGCTTCGAATAGGAAGCCCCCAGGTATAGTGTGCATGCATAATGCGGCCGGAGTGCTCAGGGCATCCGTACATTTTTAATGTTGTATATTAAAAGGAAAAAGGGGCGAGAAAGGAGGAAAGAGGACATAATTGGAGAGGCGGAGTTAAGGAGACAAACACTGGGTTCGGCTCTAGGCGTAGAATCTCCGGAGTCTGGCCGCGTTCCATGGATTCGGCTCGAGTCTGTTATCAGATGCACTGCGCAGATGGTACGCTCCTCTGGTAAGGACTTTATCAATGATGAAGGGACCCTCCCACTTGGATTTGAGATTGTCCTTCTTCTTCTCAGGGAGGCGTAGAACGAGTTCGCCAATATTATAAGTTTTGGCTCGTACTTCTCCGCTTTGATACCTTCGAGCCTGTTGCTGATAGAATGCGGAACGGGCTTTAGCGACATCACGCTCCTCCTCCAAAGCATCTAAGTTGTCATGCCGGTCTAGCTCGGCTTCCTTCTCTTCATACATGCGCACGCGAGGTGAGTCATGGATTATATCGCAGGGCAGTACTGCTTCTGCGCCGTACACCATAAAAAATGGTGTGTATCCGGTGGTGCGATTCGGCGTGGTCCGCAGCCCCTAGAGTACGGAGTCGAGTTCCTCGACCCAATGCGTGTCTGATTCCTTCAAGGAACGCACTAGTCTGGGTTTAATGCCGCTCATGATAAGACCATTTGCACGTTCGACTTGACCGTTTGTTTGGGGGTGATAGACAGAGGCGTAGTCGAGCTTAATGCCCATTTTGTCGCACCGGGTTTTCACCTCCTCGGTTGTAAAATTTGAGCCATTGTCAGTGATGATACTGTGCGGGACACCGTAACGGTGTACAACTTCTGGTATGAAGTCTATCACTGGTCCGGATTCAGTCGTTTTGACTGGTTTGGCTTCTAGCCATTTGGTGAACTTGTCCACCATGACCAACAAGTATTTTTTCTTGTGGCTTCCCCCTTTAAGGGGTCCCACCATATCCAGCCCCCAGACCGCGAAGGGCCAAGTTATGGGGATTGTTTGGAGAGCGGTAGGGGGCATATGGCTCTGATTGGCAAATAGTTGACAACCAACGCAATGTTGGACAAGGTCCTGTGCATCCACCCGGGCTGTCAGCCAGTAGAATCCTGTCCGAAAGGCCTTGCTTACGAGAGCTCGGGCTGCCGCGTGGTGCCCGCCTAGTCCTGAATGGATTTCGGCTAAGAGTTGCCGCCCTTCCTCTTTGGAGATGCGTCGTTGGAGCACTCCGGTGGTGCTCTTCTTGTAGAGCTCTCCTTCATGGACTTTGTAGGCTTTAGAGCGTCGCACAATACAACGTGCCTCATTTTGGTCCTCGGGAAGCTCTTGCCTATTAAGTAGGCCAAGAAGGGCTCGGTCCACAGGGCGATGACAGCCATTATCTCGTGGGCTGAAGATGTTATTTCGGTGGCAGAGCCCCCGATTATGTTAGAAGGTTCAGAATCTACGGTTGTGTTCGGAGCCGGATTAATAGTGCCGGACTCCCCTTCCCATGCCACGGACGGCTTGAACAGTCTTTCTAAGAAGATATTAGGTGGGACAGGGTCGCGTCTAGCGCCGATGCGGGCGAGGATATCGGTCGCTTGGTTATTTTCTCTAACCACATGGTGGAATTCGAGCCCCTCGAACCGAGCTGACATTTTGAGGACGGCATTGCGATAGGCCGAAATTTTCGGGTCCTTGGCATCAAAGTCTCCATTTACCTGAGATATTGTGAGGTTCGAGTCCCCGCTCACTTCGAGGTGTTGAATGCCCATGGGGACTGCCATCCGAAGACCATGCAACAGAGCCTCGTATTCGGCTGCATTGTTGGAGTCTGTGTATAATATTTGGAGGACATACTGCACCGTGTCTCTGGTGGGGAATGTCAGGATGACACCTGCTCCCAATCCGGCCAGCATTTTAGAGCCGTCGAAATGCATGATCCAATTTGAGTACGCGCACTCTTTAGGGAGTTCGGCTACTGTCCATTCGGCAACGAAGTCAGGCAGTACTTGGGACTTAATGGCCCGCGGTGGTTTGTATGTTATGTCGAACGGAAGGATCTCAATAGCCCATTTAGCAATTCGGCATGTTGCATCGCGGTTGTTTATTATGTCATTGAGTGGTACTTAGGAGGCCACCATGATCGAACACTCTTGAAAGTATTGTTGTAGTTTCCGGGATGCCATGAAGACCGCCTACACTGTCTTTTGATAGTGTGGGTACCGAGATTTGCATGGAGTGAGGACAGTGGACACGTAATATACCAGCTTTTGGAGCGGGAAGTTGTGTCCGTCTGCCTCTCGTTTGACGACGAGCACTGCGCTCACCCTTGGTTTGTTGCGGCTATGTATAATAGCATGGGTTCGCCAATGTTTGGCGCGGTCAGGACTGGGTTTGCCACCAATAGTGCCTTTATTTCTTCCAGTCCGGTCGTGGCCGCATCCGTCCACTCGAAGTGTTCGGTGCGTCAAAGAAGGCGATAGAGAGGTAGTGCCTTTTCTCCTAAGCGGGAGATAAAGCGGCTTAATGCAGCCACGCATCCAGTTAGTTTCTGGATCTGCTTGAGGTCTGTTGATATATCCAACTGTGACAGAGCTCAAATTTTTGCCAGATTTGCTTCAATTCATCTATTGGAAACAACGAAGCCGAGAAATTTTCCAGAGGGTACTTCGAAGACACACTTCTCTGGGTTGAGCTTGATGTCATATGTTCGGAGATTATCGAACATAAGCCTCAAATCATCTATTAAAGTTTCGACGTGTCTTGTTTTGATGACCACGTCGTCTATGTAGGCCTCTACTGTCTTGCCGATTTGTTTTTCCAAGCATGTCTGAATCATGCGTTGATAGGTTGCGCCAGCATTTTTGAGCCTCAAGGGCATGGTGTTGAAATAGAAGGGGACGTACGGAGTGATAAAGGCCGTTGCGGCCTAGTCGGACTCTGCCATCTTTATTTGATGGTATCCGGAGAATGCGTCGAGGAAACACAATGAGTCGTGTCCTGCGGTGGCATCGATTATTTGATCAATGCGGGGGAGGGGGAAGGGATCCTTAGGGCAAGCTTTATTGAGGTCCTTGAAATCGACACACAAGCGCCAGGATTTGTCCTTTTTTGGTACCATTACCAAGTTTGCTAGCCAATCCGGTTGTTTGATGTCTCTGATGAATCCGGTCTCGAGTAGTTTGGCTAGCTCTTCTCCCATGGCTTGCCGCTTAGGCTCTGAGAAGCGCCTAAGAGTCTACTTGACTGGCTTGTATCCTTTCAGTATGTTGAGTCTGTGTTCGGCCAACCTGCGTGGGATGCCCGACATGTCCGAAGGGTGGCAGGCGAAGATATCCCAGTTTTTACGTAGGAAATCTCGCAGTGCGGCGTCTATCACGGGGTTCAACTGTGTCCCAATTGAAGCTTTCTTTGTAGGGTCTATTCGGTGGACCTGGAATTTGACTATCTCATCTGCTGGTTTGAAGGAGGTGGATTTAGGTCGCTTGTCGAGTATCATGTCGTTTCTGTCCACTGTTGCTCACAGCGTTGTTAGCTCTTTGGCTGCGAGGGCTTCTGATAATGCCTCCAGGGCGAGGACGGCGGTTTTGTTTTCGGTGCGGAGCGCGACGTTCGGATCACTAGCTAGAGTGATAATTCCATTGGGCCCGGGCATTTTGAGCTTCATGTACCCGTAATGGGGTATAGCTTGGAAGCTTATGAATGCATCCCGCCCCAAGAGAGCGTGGTATTCGCTGCTGAACGGGGCACTTGGAATGTAATTTCTTCGGACCTGCAATTCTCTGGCGTGCCGAATACCACATCTAGTGTGATTTTTCCCGCGCATCAGGCCTCCCGACTAGGGATAATTCCTCTGAAGGTTGTGCTACTTTGCTTAATGCGGCTCCTCTCAATTTCCATCTTGATAAGGGTTTCCTCGTAAATGAGGTTTAGCCCGCTTCTGCCGTCCATGAGCACTTTAGTGAGCCTCAAGCCATCCACGATTGGGCTAAGGACCAAAGCGGCTGGTGCTCGGACTGTTCAGAATTGAGGTTCTTCACTGGCATTGTAAGTTATAGCCGTGTTGTTCCATGGATTTATTCTTGCCACGTGGCAAACTTCTGCGAGGTTGCGCAGAGCTTGCTTGCGCCTGTTATTTGAGGCGAAAGTCTCGAAGACTTTATAGACCGTATTGTTATCTCCGGCGGGATGTAGCTCTGCTTTATGTTCTATGAGGAGATCCTCGCCGCTCTTTGCTACCTCCCAGAGTATCCAACATGCTCTAAGGCTATGCGTTGGTGTAGTATCCGGTGTGCTATGAATCTTGCACGGCCCGTTTAGCCATTCTTCCAATACGGTTCCACGCCTTGTGGCGGGCTTTGGCTTTTTAGTACTTGAATCAGGTGACTTACGAGAGCTTACCCTTTTAGCTCGGACAGAGGAATTGGTTAGAGCCGGATTGTCCCAGAAGTTTGTTTGGGCTTTCCAGGCGCTTTCCATCATGCAGTATTTTTGCACTACAGCCGCTAAGTCAGCAAAGTGTACTATGTCGCGGCGACTTATAGCGTTGAGAATCCCTTTGTCCGTGCAATTTTTGCAAAAGAGGGAGATTGCATCTGCCTCACGACAGTCCTTGACCCTGTTCATCACAAGGAGGAATCTGGCCCAGTAATGATGTACTGTTTCTTGGGGCTCTTGTCTGATATGTGAAAAATTGGATAGATCTGGGTGGGTGGGTGATTTTGAATCCGAATCCCGACCCGATCTGGGACCCAGGGCAAAGAGGCTTCCGAGCTTAATGGCTCGGGTCCTGGGGCGCTGCCCGATCTCTTCGGCCTGCCACCCGATTCTGAGTCGAGGGTCTAGGTCATGTCCTCCCGCGAGCGGGTGTCCGGCTCAGAGAGCTCGGAAATCCGGACATACATCATCCTCAAAGTAGAGCGAGAATTAGGATGATGCTCTTCCACTACCGCTATCTCATGGGTGACCGGTGGAGAGTGAATCTCCCTATGGTCGGGTTTAAGCCCGATCCGGCCATAGTTTGTAGTGACGCCCAGGGCGAAGATGCGATCCAAGAGCTCATTGAGGGAGAAGAGCTCCATTGGGTCCATCTATTCGGCAAGTTCCGAATCAACATGGAGGCTATTCTTAACGACCTGAGAAGTCCTTGTCGGCGCGACCGCCGATCGGGCGGCCATAACGAAGCCGCCCAGCCGGAGAGTTTGGCCTAGAGCTAGGGCTCCCCTGGAGGTGATGTTGTCTTTAACAACGAGACGAACCATCAAGCCTTGTAGCGACGACACATAGGAACTCTCAATGAAAGCACCAATGTCGGTGTCAAAACCGGCAGATCTCGGGTAGGGGGTCCCGAACTGTGCGTCTAAGACTCATGGTAATAGGAGGCGGGGGACACGATGTTTACCCAGGTTCGGGCCCTCTCGATGGAGGTAATACCTTACTTCCTGCTTGATTGATCTTGATGATATGAGTATTACAAGAGTTGATCTACCACGAGACCGGAGAGGCTAAACCCTAGAAGCTAGCCTATGGTATGATTGTTGTTTTCCCCTACGGACTAAACCCTGTGGCTTATATAGACACCGGAGGGGAGCTATGGTTGCACAGGGTCGGTTTACAGAGAAGGAGATCTAAATCCGAATCGCCAAGCTTGCCTTCCACGCCAAGGAGAGACCCATCCAGACACGGGACAAAGTCTTCTATCTTGTATCTTCATAGTCCAATAGTCCGGCCAAAGCATATAGTCCGGCTATCCGGATACCCCCTTATCCAGGACTCCCTCAGCCGTCTCGAAGCATCTTTTTTTATTAAAATAATCTTTTGGCCCTACCTGTCATCCTGGTGATTGTAGTTTGCACGCTCATCTGGTCAAGACAGGAATATATACTTTAATTTGTGGTGGGGTAAATGTTAGAGGTTACAGCAAATATATTTTACACTGTTGGTCTTTTAGCCAAGTTTCGAGGCAAGCATGTGGGGCCAGTGCTATGATGTGTTGCGTCAACTTGTACAACAAGGAGAAGCTTGATTTTACTACTACACGCCCTCTCCCTGGCCCCATGCGTGCGGAGGCTCGCAGACAAGGACAGACTTTTGCTTACTACAACAAGCTATCCCTCCCGCACGCGATGGACGAACATGCATCAATTGATTCGATACTGCAGAAGTAGTAACATCATTGTTTGTCTTCTCGAAGAGGCGAAGATCCAAGCGCAACCCGAATGTGGCAGTTGCGAATGCTCGTGTGGCAGTCTTTGTGTAGGGGTGGGGTGTGGTGAGGAGCCTTGGAGCACGCATATAGCCAGGCTCTTGCATGAGAAAAAATTGCCATGTAAGCAGGCTATAAGCACACTATTGTACTTGCTCTTAATAGTATAGCCCTGTAAACCAGAAAGGAGGGACTAGTCCCTCCGTTTTTATTTAATCTGCATATTAGATTTGGTAAAAGTCAAGCTTTATAAACTTTGATAAAGTTTATAAAAAAATATTAACATAGCAATAACAAACCAATACAATTAGATTTGTTATTGAATGCACATCATATATACACTATTTTTTATGATAAGTGTTTATATTATTTTTTATAAACTTGGTCAAACTTTATGAAAATTTGACTTCAGTCAACTCTAATATGCAGAGTAAATACAAATGGAGGGTGTATTTGCCTTTCTAGAGATTTCAACAAGTGACCAGGTGTACACCCTAAATGAGTACATACGGAGCAAAATGAGTGAATCTACACCATAAATAAATGTGTAGTTCTCTTGTTTTCCTCCCTGCCTTGGTCGCGGTGCACAATATTGAGTATACTACTACTGACTAGTTCATCGCAAAACAAAACTATTGACTAGTCTCTTTTTGACACTCATTTACGTTGATTCGGCTTGAATGCCAATGCGGCAGAGGGTAGCGGTTTCCAAAACGTTGAACGGTCAATGATGCCTCCGCATTGAGTTAGCATGCAGAGGTAGGAGTAAGTAATTGGAGAATCAGAATGGAGCCAGCATGTTGTGAGTGCAACACAGTTTGGACTCTCATAAGGGCGCCCCACCACTCCAATCCATCTACTCCTAGTCTATGCGCAACACTGCCCACTCCAATCCAAGACCAAGACCAAGTGACCAGAAGCCACAAGCACCCATGGCATCGATGGACGCGAGCGGTAGTCGGCTGTGCCAGATTGTCCAAGATGCCAGACTGTGGCCTCACACTGTGCAGTGTTTCCAGACGGCGTCATAGCCCTCGTCGACGTAGGCTTCGCCTCTCGCATGTGCCAGATGATGGTCGACTCCATCCGCAAGGTCACCGCCATCAACAAGCGCATGGACGACCTTGTTGTACTATTGCAGCCCGCGCACCCAGGCTCCTTGTTGCCTGCCACCTCATCGGCCTCCAAGGTGACGAACTCTTAGAAGCACTGGCGGCCCCGTAGGTGCCAGAGGTTGCGACGAAGAATGTGCACCTCGAGGCCGCGCTTGCCGCGCAGTGCCTCGCCATGCAAGAAACCGTCGACCTGCACATCCACGTCTACGAGGAAATTGTCTACATAGGCCACTACAAGGCCAGCGAGGACAGAAAGACGTTGGCCTTCTTCCAACGGCTGGAATCTTTGGACGCCATTGTTCAAAAGCATGTTGACCTGGCCATAAAGCTGCTGCTACTTAGCCGTCATTCGGTGGGCCGGTGCCCTGAGTCGAGGAGAGGGACATCGTTGATGGATGCATCTTTATTCTTGCCTCCTGTAACCAGCACGACATCGCCTTGTGTCCTTAATGTTTTATTAGGGTATGGCATTTTTATTCCAGTCGTAAATTACATGTTTGATCCCTTGCTCTTATTTGGCGTTAATTATATGTAGTATCACTGTCTTCGACCTAGTGTACTACCTAGGTCCTGGTTTATTAGTCCTTTTTGTAATTTGTGCTAAATTTTGACCAAAGATTTAACTGACAAAATGTTAGTGCATGTCAACAAGAATTATATCATTTGATTTGTATTTGAACATAGTTTTCAATGATATAATTCTGGTGACATGCATAAACCTTTTGTTAGTCAAATTTGTCAGATTACGGGTTCCGCAAACCCTTGAGAGGTTCGAACTCTGGGGTGCGTGCGGAAATCTCAACCTACCCAGCCTGCCTACTCGCGATTCTCCTAAGACTAGCGCGACAAGCTCCAAGAGACAAAGGGACACGACAGTTTATCCTTGTTCAGGCCACCTTGCGGTATAATACCCTACTCCAGCGTCTTGGTGGATTGCCTCGGAGGGTTGAGGATGAACTAGTACAATGGATGAACTGGCCTCAGGAGGCGAGGTGTTCTTGGGCTCCAGAGAGCTGGTGGGATGCGAACTAGATCCACCTCTCCCTTTCTATGGTGGTGGCTAGTCCTATTTATAGTGGCCTTGGTCCTCTTCCCAAATGTTGGCGGGAAGGGATCCCACAACGGCTGGATTTGAAAGGGGACAAGTAGTACAGCTTATCCTGACAAAAGTAGTCTTCGCCTGCAAAAAGCCTCTGGTCGTGATGCTACGGTGGGCTCGGTGATGACGTCCGTCCTGTCGTCTTGGTAGTCTTGGTCTCGTTGCACCAGAATGGAAACATTTGGCTGATTCCTCGGGACTCCGCGCCTGCGCTTGCCTCCCTTGCACCAAAGAGGAAACCTGCACTCTCCCCCCGCTGGCGCCCGCCTGGCCTAGGTCGTCATGGCTCATGTCAGCTGAGCCTCTTGAGGTGCACCTTGCATAGAACTCTCCGCCCCTCGGGAGCCAGCCTGAGGAGGCCGATCCCCTCGGGGGTCTTGCCATCTACCTCGCGAGGCTTGGCCCCTTGCGAGGGTCTTGAGCTATTGATGTCGAAGCTGGGCCGTACCAGGCCGTCGAGGGAGCCACGCGGTGGGCTGCAGGAAGGCAAGTTTGGATAACCCCATATCCAGAACGCCGATAGTAGCCCCCGGGCCCAAGGTGCGCTCGGACTTGGCTTCCAGGCGAAGCCAAAGGGCAAATGCAGAGCGCCGCGGGCCCTAACTGCCTGCGGCCTTGATGACGCGTGGCGATTGTTGGGACGTGGGCGTCTCCGCTTTCCCACACTGCTTCGACAACTATTAGACTTGACGTGTTCTCTTTTGTATATTTGTATATATTAGGACAACACTACTTGTATAGCTTTCTTTTGCTTTTTTATTCCTCATCTTGAGGATACCTTGTACTACCTTTGTTTTTTCTTTGCATTAATAAAATGTTGTGGGGTGCAAGCCCTGCAGTCTCCAAGGTCAAAAAAAAACTATTTGACTTGACGGAATGATGCGGCATGCAAAAGGTCATCATGGCGCGAGGTCGTGGAGGCTGGCGGTTGGCCTCCCTTGGCTATAAATGAGGGGGAGTGGTAGAACCCTACGCTCATCTCTCCTTCATCTTGCTTCCGCCCGCTTCTTCTCCTTCTTGCTTCCATGGCATCGCCGAGGAGGTTTTCAGCGGCCGAGAAGGGGAAAGCTTCCAAGGAGGGACCAGCCTCTCCGCCTCCCAAGAGAGACCGCGACCTTCCCCGCAAGCATCCCGTGGCTCCTGCGGTGGCCCCTAGGGGGCGCGGGCACGCACCCCCGACAGCCGGTGCTTCCCTCGGTGCCCACGATGGCACCTCTTCTCACGGCGGGGGCCACCGGTTTCGGAGCAGCCCCCATGACGAGGGGAGGCGCGCCGTGATCGTGCACCCTGAATTCGTGGTGTGGTCGGAGAGCCCGGCCGGCACCTCGCTCCGGCTTCCGCGTTTCTTCTCCAGTGAGCTTCCTTCCTCGGGGCTTGCTGGTCTCTAGCTGCAGGCCGACAGCTGCTGCAGCAGAGCTTCGTGGGTCGGGGCCGAGGTCGCCGCCTCCAGCAGCATGGTCATGACCCGCGGCTGGCAGACATTTGCCCGTGCGCGAGGCCTGGGAGGAAGGTGCACCCTCCACTTCAAGCTGGCAACCATCTATGTGAGGGTGTCAGGGAGGACGGCTGCCGTGCGGGGTGCTGCCCGGAGGACGGAAGTGACGATGAGGGTGGCGAAGGCGAGCTTGATCTTGGCAGCACGCGCTCCTCTTCCCGCGACGGCAGCTACCCCTCATACGAGAGCTCGAGCAGTGGTGGCTACGACCGCCCCCATGTCGACGCACTCAGGTCGAGAATGTCAGCGGTTCGTCCCGCCACAGCACTCCAGTGAAGCTGGAGAGGAGCCTGGCGTGAGCCTGGGGCCTGCCGAACTTGGACTCAAGGCCGGCCGCAGCCCCAGGTCGCCTATGGGGGAACTGGTGGAGCGCCAGGCCACCTTGAGGTGTTGCTTGAGGATGCGGCGTTGCTGTCGGGTTCGTACGCCTTAGGGCCATCTTTGTTTAGCCTTTCCTTTCTCCTATAGTTTGAAAAGAAAAAAGACGGTATACCCTGCGGGGGCATGTAATGAACTATGGCAGTTATGCCCTTTATGTTATGCTTGCTATCTTGATGCTATGTTGTAACGTTTGTGCTTTGAGCAAACCAGGATAGGGAAACTTAGCTTGGTATGTGTGAAGTAGTTTTCCGCCTCACGAAGACCTGGCCTTAGGTACTCAATGGGGCCCCCTTTCCTGGGGATCTGAAGGTTGCAGACCTCGGGAGACGCCTCAGGGTCTTAGGAGCCGCCATGGGACCGCTGCAGGGCTGCTTTCAAAGGAAAAGAAAAATTGACGAGCACCTCACTCCTCCTTATGCGAGCCCCCTGCCATAGATTAGCTCTGACTTAATGCACCGAGTCGCGCTGCCCGGGGGCACGGATATGAGGGGTGCTGATGCCTGTGAGCTTGATCGGGGGCTCCTCGCGAGCATAAGGCCGAAGAATAGGGGCAGCGGGGTTCAGCGCGGTGTGCGCGCGCGAGGGCAGACCCAAGGCGCACACGCCTGCCTAGCCCCACGCGTGAGGTGCATGAGAGAAGGTGACGAGCAACTGCCACCTCTCTCCTACCCTTAGGCCAAAAACGGCTCAGGAGAAGAAATTAACTCGAGGAGCCAAAATTTGAAAATACCAAATCCATTGAAAGATCACTAAAAACTGCAAGCGACTTTGGAAATCAAATGAACAGTCGCTTCCGGCACCTAATCTAGTCTTCTCACCAGCGCGGAGCTAAGTGCTGCCACTAAGACATGGGAGGGAGCCCCCATGAGGCCCCAGGGCAGCTCTTAGGAGACTCCGGGGCGTTTACAGCCCCACTCATTATTACGTGAGAGTGTCACGAGCGGATACCTTCACAGGCCGGAGCCTTGCTTCACAGGCCAGAGCCTTTCTTCGGGGGTAGAACTTCTGGAGGTGCTGGATATTCCAGGCGTTCTGGATGGGGACCCCGTCCTGTGTCTCCAGGCGCGCGGCACCGGGCCTAGAGACATGGGCAATCCTAAACGGGCCCTCCCACATGGGAGAGAGCTTGTGCATCCCTTCCTTGGAGAGCACCCGCCTTAGGATGAGGTCGCCCACCTCCAACGTCCTGGAGAGGATGCTGCGGCAGTGATACCACTGCAGCGCTTGCTAGTACCTCGCCACCCGGAGCGAGGCTTGACGGTGGCGTTCCTCCCCCAGCACGAGAGCCATCCCCCACGTGGCGTCCTGGCGCACCTCGTCGAACGCCAGGACCCGCGTGGAGCAATGCTTGACCTCGTGAGGGAGATCGCTTCTACTCCGTAGACGAGGAAGAACAGCGTCTCTCTTGTTGGCTTGGTCGGGGTGGTGCGGATGGACCACAGCATGGACTGTAGCTCATCGAGCCAGCCCCTGTTGCAGGCCTCGAGCTTCTTCTTGAAAGTCCTTGTCTTGAGGCCCCTCAGGACTTCTGCATTGGACCACTCGACCTGGCCATTGCTCCAGGGGTGTGCCACTAAGGCGTACCATATCTGCGTTCCAAGGTTAGCACAGTATGTCTTGAAAAGGTTGCTAGTGAACTACGAGCCGTTCTCGGTGATGATGCGGTCAGGGACCCCAAACCGGCTGACGATTCCCTTGATGAACTTGACGTCCAATCCAGCTGGGACGGTGCGAACGGCTTCTACCTTCACCCACTTGGTGAATTTGTCGATGGCGACGTAAAGGTATCGGTAGCCCCCTGGTGCTTGAGGGAACGGCCCCAAGATGTCCAGCCCCCAGACCGCAAACAGTCATGTGAGCGGGATTGTCTGGAGGCCCTGTGCGGGCTGGTGGATTTGCTTGGCGTGGAACTGGCATGCTTCACAGGAGCGCACCAGCTCTGTGGCGTCGCTGAGAATGGTGGGCCAGTAGAAGCCGCTGCGGAACACCTTGCCCACCAGAGTGTGTGATGAGGAATGATGCCCGCAGTCCCCACCATGTATGTCCGCTAGCAGCTCAAGCCCATGTTCCCTAGAGATGCATCACAACGAAACGTCGTTGGGCCTCTTGCGATATAACTCGCCATCCTGGATCCAGTGAGAGGTGGCTTGACGTGCCACGCGCTTGGCTTCCTCCTCTTTCTCTGGCAAGGTCCCTTGAAGCAGGTACACCTTGAACTCTTCGGTCCAGCAACCCTCCTTAGGCTCGAGCGCAAGCAGCAGGCGGGCCCCTGTGGGGTGGCTACATGCTGGGGCGCCTGTCTGAGGCGCCTGAGGCAGTGCTGGAGTTGTGGTAGGGGGAGCCGCAGGCAGCTTGAAGAGTCGCTCCTCAAACACCCCTGGCTCCTGAGGGAGCCTACGGGAGGCTCTCTTGGCGATATCATCTACCTCCTTGTTCGTCCCTCACGGCATGTGCTGCAGCTCCAATCCCATGAACCGTTTCTCCATCTTGCGCACCTATTCCAGGTACGCCTCCATGTGTTCGCCCTTGGGCGTGTATTCCTTGTTGGAGAAGTTGACGAGGAGCTGAGAATCGCCCTTGATTGGTGAGGCATTTCACCCCTAGCGCGGCCGTGACCCTGAGACCGGCGAGCAAGCCTTCGAATTCCGCAATGTTGTTGGAGACCTTCTCGCCCTGCTGGAAGCAGAGTTGTACCGCGTAGTAGAGCTTGTCCTTGGTGGGCGAGATGAGGACGGCCCACTGCTCCTGCACCTTGTCACGTGAATGCTCCGTCGAAGTACATGATCCACCCGTCTGGTTCCTCGTCTCCTGGTGAGAGGGAGTGGTCCTTGCTCGCCCCAAGGTTGGGGATGTCGATCCATTCGGCCACGAAGTCCACGAGGGCAGCACCCTTGATGACCCTGGTGGTGCTGAACTCAAGATGGAACGCCTGCAGCTCGACATTCCATTCTGCAACCCGCCCGGCGGCGTTCGGGCTCTGGAGCACCCTCTCCAGTGGGTATGCCGAAACAACCTTGATTGGGTGGCCTTGAAAGTAGCGGAGCAGCTTCTGGGAGGCGACGAGGAGTGCGAGCAAGAGTTTCTGAGGCATGGGGTAGCGCGCCCGTGCCTCCCTCAGTACCATGCTAAGGAAGTAGACAGGGTGCTCGACAAGGGGAGAGGTATCGGTGGAGTCTCCCTCTTCTTGAGGGTGCAGGTCTTCGGTGGCTTCGCGAGGTCCGTTCTTAGGAGCCCCCCTAGCTGCGGGGTCAATCGCAGCCTCCGGAGGGAATATCAACCACTGGGCTGGGCGAGGCCCCAGGCGCATTGTCCTGAGGGAGCTCTGTCTTGCTTGGTGGTTGAGCGTCCTACCGAGGGTCCTTGGACAGGCGCTCCTTCCTTAGCGCCACCAAGGCGGTGCTGGCTAAGTGAGGGGTGGCTGCCAAATAAAGCACCAAGGGCTCGAGAGGGCGCGGCGCCACCATCACCGGTGGGCTGGTCAGGTATCTCTTGAGGTCTTGAAAGCCTGCGTCTGCCTTTGGGGTCCACTCAAACGGCTCCTTCCTTTTCATCATCTTGAAGAACAGGAGGGCGTGCTCCCCCAACTTGGAGATGAAGCACCCAAGCGAGGTTATGCAGCCCGCCAGCTTTTGCATCTCCTTCAGGGTCTGCGGGGGGCTCATGTCCTCTATCGCCTTGACCTCCTCTGGATTGGCCTTGATCCCTCTATGTGACACCGAGAAGCCCAGTAGCTTACCAGAGGGAACCCTGAACACACACTTCTCGGGATTGAGCCAAAGATCCACCTTGCGCAGGCTAGCAAACGTCTCCTCCAGATCTGCTATCAGGGTCCTGGCCTCCCGAGACTTCACCACTATATCGTCAACATAGGACTCTGTGTTTCTCCCGAGCGGCAAGCCCAGGGCGATATGCATCAGTCGCTGGAAGGTAGCCACGACATCACGCAGCCCAAAGGGCACGCAGGTGTAGCAGTACACCCCACAGGGGGTCAGGAATGTTGTCTTCTCCACATCTTGCATGGCCATCTTGATCTGGTGGTAGCCCGAGAAGGCATCCAAAAAGCACAATAGATCGCACTCGGCGGTGGAGTCCACGATCTGATCAACATGAGGAAGCGGGAAGGGATCTTGCGGGCAGGCCTTGTTGAGGTTGGTGAAGTCGACTGATACGTCTCCGTCGTATCTATAATTTTTGATTGTTCCATGCCAATATCCTTCAACTTTCATAAACTTTTGGCAACTTTTTATACTATTTTTGGGACTAACATATTGATCCAGTGCCCAGTGTCAGT
Organism: Triticum dicoccoides; assembly: GCF_002162155.2. Taxonomy (NCBI): domain Eukaryota; kingdom Viridiplantae; phylum Streptophyta; class Magnoliopsida; order Poales; family Poaceae; genus Triticum; species Triticum dicoccoides. The sequence continues at coordinate 296,890,426 of NC_041393.1, forward strand.
TCCTGTTTGTTGCATGTTATATGTTTCGCAGAAAACCAATATCAAATGGAGTCCAAACGGGATAAAAATGGATGGAGAATTATTTTTGAATATTTGTGGTTTTGGGGAAGTAAAATCAACGCGAGACGGTGCCCGAGGGGGCCAGGAGATAGGGGGCGCGCCCCAGGGAGGCAGGCGCTCCCTGGACTCTCCTAGGCCCCTCGTAAGGCGGTTGACGCTTTAATATGGTTCAAGAAAGCTAATTTTATGAGAAAAATCTGGGCGAAAGATTCACCCCAATCGGAGTTACGGATCTCCAGATATAAAGGAAACGGTGAAGTGGCAGAATCAGAGAGCGCAGAAACAGAAAGATAGATCCAATCTCGGAGGGGCTCTCGCCCCTCCCAAGCCATGGGAGCAAAGGACCAGAGGGGAAACCCTTCTCCCATCTAAGGAGGAGGTCAAGGAAGAAGAAGACGAAGGGGGCCTCTATCCCCCTTGCTTCTGGTGGCTCCGGAGCACTACCGGGGGCCATCATCATCACCGCGATCTTCACCAACACCATCGTCATCTTCACCAACATCTCCATCACCTTCCCCCTTCTATATCCAACGGTCCACTCTCCCGCATCCCGCTGTACCCTCTACTTGAACATGGTGCTTTATGCTTCATACTATTATCCAATTATGTGTTGCCATCCTATGATGTCTGAGTAGATTTTCGTTGTCCTACCGGTGATTGATGAATTGCTATGATTGGTTTGAATTGCATGTTTTATTATTGGTGTTGTCCTATTGTGCCCTCCGTGTCGCGCAAGCGTGAGGGATTCCCGCTATAGGGTGTTGCAATTCATTCATGATTCGCTTATAGTGTGTTGCCTGAGTGACTGAAACACAAACCCGAGTAAGGGGATTGTTGCGTATGGGATAAAGTGGACTTGATGCTTTAATGCTATGGTTGGGTTTTACCTTAATGAATCTTTAGTAGTTGCGGATGCTTGCTAGAGTTCCAATCATAAGTGCATATGATCCAAGAAGATAAAGTATGTTAGCTTATGCCTCTCCCTCAAATAGAATTGCAATAGTGATTACCGGTCTAGTAACATAGTCAATTGCTTAGGGACAATTCCACAACTCCTACCACCACTTTTCCACACTCGCTATATTTACTTTATTGCATCTTTATCTAAACAGCCCCTAGTTTTTATTTACGTGTTCTTTATTATCTTGCAAACCTATCCTATCACACCTACAAAGTACTTCTAGTTTCATACTTGTTCTAGGTAAAGCGAACATCAAGCGTGCGTAGAGTCGTATCAGTGGCCGATAGTACTTGAGAGAATATTTGTTCTACCTTTAGCTCCTCGTTGGGTTTGACACTCTTACTTATCGAAAGAGGCTACAACTATCCCGTATACTTGCGGGTCATCAAGAGCTTTTTCTGGCACCATTGTCGGGGAGTCATAGCGTGGGGTGAATATTCTCGTGTGTGCTTGTTTGCTTTATCACTAAGTAATTTTTGTTGTTGTTCTTAGTTGTTCTCTATCTTTAGTTAGGGATATGGAACACAAAATACCAAAAAAATTAGAGGTACTTGCTACTCATGTAGATGGGGTAACTCCTAAAACCCCCGATTCTCATTATGTGAAAGATATTATGTACTACTTTGATAATCCTGAGAAAACCCCATTAAACTTTATAATGGGAGACACGTTGGATCAACGTGAATACTTTAGGGATTATTGCTCGACACAAAAAGGGAAACTATTATGGGATCAATTTATTATGTTGCGTTGGTATGCCCGGGATCTATGCTTGAGATATGATATTACTTGTTGCTCTAGGATGAAGGCTCCACACCTTCCCTTTTCATGCAAATTTAATGATAATGAAACCTTAGCTTCTTATGCTAATGGTATATATGATTACTATGATGTGGAACAAATAGAAGAATTTGTTGCTTTTAAGGCTGCTTATGAAATTGAATATTTGTTTGAAAAGTATGAAGCTTTAGATGATGATGTTTATAGGCCTGAAAATCTTGCTATACTTAGATATTGCTATGAAAATTATGAATACAATTACTATATTAATGCATTTATTGAGAAAGTCTCCGCTGTCCAAGAAGAGACTAATATTTTGCAGGAAGCTATGGAAGAAGAAATTGATGAAACTGTGAGCTCATTGGATGAAAAAGATGATGAGGAGAGTGAAGAACAAAAGGAGGAAGAGCGGATTGATCACCCGTGCCCACCTTCTAATGATAGTAACTCTTCAACTCATACATTGTTTAATTTCCCTTCGTGCTTACCGAAGGATGATTGCTATGACGATTGCTATGATCCCTTGAATTTGTTTGAGATATCCCTTTTTGATGATGCTTGCTATGCTTGTGGCAAAGATGCCAATATGAATTATGCCTATGAAGATGAACTTGTTATAGTTCCTTATGTTAAACATGAAATTGTTGCTATTGCACCCACGCATGATAGTCCTATTATCTTTTTGAATTCTCCCTACTACACTATATCGAAGAAGTTTGTGCTTATTAAGGATTATATTTATGGGTTGCCTTTTACCATTGCACATGATGATTTCTATGAATGTAATATGCATGTGCTTGCTGCTCCTACTTGCAATTATTATGAGAGAGGAACTATATCTCCACCTCTCTACGTTTCCAATATGATAAAATTGCAAGAAACTGTTTCTACTATGCATTGGCCTTTACTATGTATTCATGAATTGTTCTTTTATGACATGCCGATGCATAGTAAGAGAGTTAGACTTCATTGTTGCATGATATATGTTACTTTGTGCTTAGTACTAAATTACAAATCATTATTAATTAAAATTGGCTTTGATATACCTTGGGATCCGGGTGGATTCATTACTTGAGCACTATATGCCTAGCTTAATGGCTTTAAAGAAAGCGCTGCCAGGGAGACAACACGGAAGTTTTAGAGAGTCATTTATTTCTGTTGAGTGCTTTTATATAGTTTAAAAACAAAAAAATAAAGAGGGGAACCTAAAAACTTTTCAAAAAGGAAAGTGAAAGTAAGAAAGACAAGCATTGTTGAAGTGGGAGAGCTCCATGAACATTGTTCATGCTCACGGAAACTTTGTGAATCTTAATTATAGAAACTTTTCATCAAAAATAATTATCCCCTTGTACAATTCCATTGTATTATAAAAATAATGTGCCAAGGTTTGCCTTTAGGATGTTTACAATGCTTGTTGGTTTGTACGGTGCAGGACAGAAACTTTGGCTGTAGTGCACGATTTTACATTTTTATCTGGAAAGTCAAATGGTTCTGATTCCTTTTGCACTGTCTGTCTGTACAACTTGTTTATGTTTCCTAATTTTAGTAGAATTTTTGTGGTACCAGAAGTATGGTGAATGTTCAGATTGCTACAGACTGTTCTGTTTTTGATGCATAGTTTACTTGTTTTGATGAATCTATCAATTTATATTAGTGGATTAAGCCATGGCAAAGTTATATTATAGTAGACACAATGCGAAAACAAAATATGAATTGGTTTGCTACAGTACTTAGAGTAGTGATTTTCTTTATTATACTAACGGATCTTACCGAGTTTTCTGTTGAAGTTTTGTGTGGATGAAGTGTCTAATCGAGGGTGTCTCGATATGAGGAAAAGGAAGAGAGGCAAGAGCTCAAGCTTGGGGATGCCCAAGGCACCCCAAGTAAATATTCAAGGAGACTCAAGCGTCTAAGCTTGGGGATTCCCCGGAAGGCATCCCCTCTTTCTTCAACAAGTATCGGTATGTCTTTGTATTCATTTCTTTTATGCATTATGTGCAAGTCTTGGAGCATCTTTTGCATTTAGTTTTCATTTTTCTTTCATGCACCATGCTGGTATGAGATAGTCCTTGGTTGATTTATAGAATTCTCATTGCACTTCACTTAAATCTTTTGAGTATGGCTTTATAGAATACTTCACGTGCTTCACTTATATCATTTGAAGTTTGGATTGTCTGTTTCTCTTCACATAGAACACCGCCATTTGAAGAATGCTCTTTTGCTTCACTTATATTTGTTAGAGCGTGGGCATATCTTTTGTAGAAAGAATTAAACTCTCTTGCTTCACTTATATCTATTTAGAGAGATGACAAGAATTGGTTAATCACATGGTTAGTCATAAAATCCAACTTAAACCTGTAGATCGCTGAATATGATATGTTTGATTCTTTGCAATAGTTTTGCGATATAAAGATGGTGATATTAGAGTCATGCTAGTGGGTGGTTGTGGATTGTAGAGACACTTGTGTTGAGGTTTGCAAGTCCCGTAGCATGTACGTATGGTAACTGTTGTGTGACAAATTTGAAGCATGGGGTGTTTCTTTGATTTTCTTCCTTATGAGTGGCAGTCGGGGACAAGCGATGGTCTTTTCCTACCAATCTATCGCCCTAGGGGCATGCGTAGTAGTACTTTTCTTTGAGGGCTAATAAACTTTTGCAATAAGTATATGAGTTCTTTATGACTAGTGTGAGTCCATGGATCATACACACTTTTACCTTTCCATCATTGCTAGCCTCTTCGGTACCGTGCATTGCCCTTTCTCACCTCAAGAGTCGGTGCAAACTTCGCCGGTGCATCCAAACCCCGTGATACGATACGCTCTATCACACATAAGCCTCATTATATCTTCCTCAAAACAGCCACCATACCTACCTATTATGGCATTTCCATAGCCATTCTGAGATATATTGCCATGCAACTTCCATCATCATCATATACATGACTTGAGCATTCATTGTCATATTGCTTTGCATGATCGTAAGATAGCTAGCATGATGTTTTCATGGCTTGTCCGTTTTTTGATGTCATTGCTACGCTAGATCATTGCACATCCCGGTACACCGCCGGAAGAATTCATATAGAGTCATATCTTTGTTCTAGTATCGAGTGGTAATATTGGGTTGTAAGTAAATAAAAGTGTGATGATCATCATTATAGAGCATTGCCCCATAAAAAAAGAAAAAAAAGAAAAAAAGAAAAAAAAGGAAAGGCCAAAGAAGCCTAAATAAAAAAAGGGGGCCAAAGAAGCCCACCAAAAAGAGAAAAAAAGAAAAAAAGAAAAAAAGAAAAGGGGCAATGCTACTATCCTTTTTCCACACTTGTGCTTCAAAGTAGCACCATGTTCTTCATATAGATTGTCTCCTATGTTCTCACTTTCATATACTAGTGGGAATTTTCATTGTAGAACTTGGCTTGTATATTCCAATGATGGGCTTCGTCAAATGCCCTAGGTCTTCATGAGCAAGCAAGTTGGATGCGCACCCACTTAGTTTTCAGTTTGAGCTTTCATACACTTATAGCTCTTAGTGCATCCGTTGCATGGCAATCCGTACTCCTCACATTGACATCAATTGATGGGCATCTCCACAGCCCGGTGATTAGCCGCGTCGATGTGAGACTTTCTCCCTTTTTGTCTTCTCCGCATAACCTCCATCATTATATTCTATTCCACCTATAGTGTTATATCCATGGCTTGCGCTCATGTATTGCGTGAGGGTTGAAAAAGCTGAAGCGCGTTAGAAAGTATGAACCAATTGCTCGGCTTGTCATCGGGGTTGTGCATGATGGGAGCATTTTTGTGTGACGAAAATGAAGCATGGACAAACTATATGATTTTGTAGGGATAAGCTTGCTTTAGCCTTGTTGTTTTGAAAAGACATGATTGCTTTATTGGTACGCTCGAAGTATTATTGTTTTTATGTCAAATGATAGATTATTGCTTTGAATCACTTGTGTATTAATATTCATGCCATGATTAGACATATGATCAAGATTATGCTAGGTAGCATTCCACATCAAAATTATCTTTTTTATCATTTACCTACTTGAGGACGAGCAGGAATTAAGCTTGGGGATGCTGATACCTCTCCGTCGTATCTATAATTTTTGATTGTTCCATGCCAATATTCTTCAACTTTCATATACTTTTGGAAACTTTTTATACTATTTTTGGGACTAACATATTGATCCAGTGCCTAGTGTCAGTTCCTGTTTGTTGCATGTTATATGTTTTGCAGAAAACCAATATCAAACGGAGTCCAAACGGGATAAAAATGGACGAGAATTATTTTTGAATATTTGTGGTTTTTGGGAAGTAAAATCAACGTGAGACGGTGCCCGAGGGGGCCAGGAGATAGGGGGCGCGCCCCAGGGAGGCAGGCGCGCCCTAGACTCTCTTGGGGCCCCCGTAAGGCGGTTGACGCTTTTCTTTCGGTGCAAGAAAGCTAATTTTATGAGAAAAAATTGGGCGAAAGATTCACCCCAATCGGAGTTAAGGATCTCCAGATATAAAGGAAACGGCGAAGGGGCAGAATCAGAGAGCACAGAAACAGAGAGATAGATCCAATCTCGGAGGGGCTCTCGCCCCTCCCAAGGTGGGAGCAAAGGACCAGAGGGGAAACCCTTCTCCCATCTAGGGAGGAGGTCAAGGAAGAAGAAGAAGAAGGGGGCCTCTATCCCCCTTGCTTCCGGTGGCGCCGGAGCGCTGCCGAGGGCCATCATCATCACCGCGATCTTCACCAACACCGCCGTCATCTTCACCAACATCTCCATCACCTTCCCCCTTCTATATCCAGCGGTCCACTCTCTTGCATCCCGATGTACCCTCTACTTGAACATGGTGCTTTATGCTTCATATTATTATCCAATGATGTGTTGCCATCCAATGATGTCTGAGTAGATTTTCGTTGTCCTACCGGTGATTGATGAATTGCTATGATTGGTTTGAATTGCATGTTTTATTATTGGTGCTGTCCTATTGTGCCCTCCGTGTCGTGCAAGCGTGAGGGATTCCCGATGTAGGGTGTTGCAATGCGTTCATGATTCGCTTATAGTGGGTTGCGTGAGTGACTGAAACACAAACCCGAGTAAGGGGATTGTTGCGTATGGGATAAAGGGGACTTGATGCTTTAATGCTATGGTTGGGTTTTACCTTAATGAATCTTTAGTAGTTGCGGATGCTTGCTAGTTCCAATCATAAGTGCATATGATCCAAGAAGAGAAAGTATGTTAGCTTATGCCTCTCCCTCAAATAGAATTGCAATAGTGATTACCGGTCTAGTAACATAGTCAATTGCTTAGGGACAATTCCACAACTCCTACCACCACGTTTCCACACTCTCTATATTTACTTTATTGCATCTTTATCTAAACAGCCCCTAGTTTTCATTTACGTGTTCTTTATTATCTCGCAAACCTATCCTATCACACCTACAAAGTACTTCTAGTTTCATACATGTTCTAGGTAAAGCAAACATCAAGCGTGCGTAGAGTCGTATCAGTGGTTGATAGGACTTGAGAGAATATTTGTTCTACCTTTAGCTCCTCGTTGGGTTCAACACTCTTACTTATCGAAAGAGGCTACAACTATCCCATATACTTGCGGGTCATCATCGACACACATGCGCTCCTTTCCTCCTTTCTTGGGGACTATGACAGGATTCACCAGCCACTCCGGGTATCGTACTTCCCTGATGACCCCTGCGGCTTGCACCTTGCGGGTTTCTTGGACGATGAAGGCTTGCTTCTCGGTGGGCTGACAATGAGCCTTCTGCTTCACTGGTCGCACGTTTGGGCATACCTTCAGGTGGTGCTCGATTATTCCCCTCGGGACCCCAGCCAGGTCTTTGGGCTCCCAAGCAAATACATCCTTGTTGGCACGCAAGAAGTCGACCAACGCTTTCTCTTGGTCCCGAGGAAGGCCAACCCCTATGGTGAAGGTGGCGCTGGTTGTTCCCTCCTCACTGACCAGCACTTGCTTCATCTCAGCTCGGTCTTGGGAGAACAACTGCTTCTTCTTGGTCGGCGCTGCTTTCGGGGCCTCTGGACCGTCCTTCTCATCAGGCAGCATGGATGCCACTGACCTGAAGGCGAGCTTGAGGGTCTGTAGCATGTCTTTGGTGTCCCCTGCCACCGTGAGGACACCGTTGCTCCCAGGCATCTTCCTGAGGTTGTATGCAGGGTGAGTCGCCGCCATAAACTGGGCCAAGGCCGGGTACCCCAGGATGGCGTTGTACGGCAGGTCGATCCTGGCGATGTCAAAGTCGATGAGCTCGGTGCGGTAGTTGTCGTGGGTCCCAAAGCTGACAGGGAGGTAGATCTGCCCCAGGGGGCTGGTGGAGCAACTGCCGACCCCGGAGAAGGGCTTGGTGGGGTGGAGCCGGCTGGGTGGCACATGCAGTAGGCCGAATGCCTCCGTGGAGAGTACGTTGAGGCCGGCTCCACCATCGATGAGGGTCCTGGTGACCGCCACGTTGCAGATGGTGGAGGTGAAAAGCATCGGGAGCGTACCTGCACCCGTCGTGGTGGCCAGATGATCCTCGAGGAGGAAGGTGAGGTCGGCCTTGGGCGCTGCCTAGCCCGGGGAGCCCCCGAGCCCGCCTGGGCAGCACTTACTTGTCGGTAGAACTGTTTGATGTGGCGGTCGGAGGGCGGCGCCTACGAGCCACCTAGGAGAGCTGCGACAATGGGAGGCGTCGGTACCGCATAGCATGCAAGGAAGGGGCCGCGCAACTCCTCCCAGGAGGACATAGAGGACCCTGGCAAGTTGAGCAACCAGGCACGTGGTGCGCCTACAAGGACCATGGGGAGCCAGTTGGCCTTCACCTTATCGTCTCCGCCAGCCGCCCAAACTGCTTCCTCGTATGCATGGAGGAAGGCGGCGGGATCTGCCGCACCGTCGTAGCGTGGCGGTATCTCCGGTCTGAACTTGGGCGGCCACTCCACCCGCCGCAGGGAGGGGGTGAAACAGCGCAGCCCCGGTGCTTCTTTGGAGGCGTGTGTTGGCCGAGTCAATGGAGGAGCGCCCGCCATCGGAGCCAGCAGCGCGGACTAGTGGACGGGGCAGAAGACCTCTGACTCACCCCTGCCTGGCGTGCCAAATGTTGGATTACGGGCAAACCCTTGAGAGGTTCGAACTCTGGGGTGCATGCGGATATCTCAACCTACCCAGCCTGCCTACTTGCAATTCTCCTATGCCTAGCGTGATGGGATCAAAGAGACAAAGGGACACAACAGTTTATCGTGGTTCGGGCCACCTTGCGGTGTAATACCCTACTCCGGTGTTTTGCTGGATTGCCTCGGAGGGCTGAGGATGAACTAGTACAGTGGATGAACTGGCCTTAGGAGGCGAGGTGTTCTTGAGCTCGAGAGAGCTGGTGGGATGCGAACTAGATCCATCTCTCCCTTTCTATGGTCGTGGCTAGTCCTATTTATAGTGGTGTTGGTCCTCTTCCCAAATGTTGGCGGGAAGGGATCCCACAACGGCCGGATTTGAAAGGGGACAAGTAGTACAGCTTATCCTTACAAAAGTAGTCTTCGCCTACGAAAAGCCTCTGGTCGTGACGCTACGGTGGGCTCGGTGATGGCCTCCGTCCTGTCGTCCTGGCGGTCTTGGTCTCGTTGCACCAGAATGGAAACCTTTGGCTGATTCCTCGGGACTCCGCGCATGTGCTTGTGTCCCTTGCACCAAAGAGGAAACATGCGCTCTGCCCCTGCTGGCGCCCGCCTGGACTAGGTCGTCATGGCTCACGTCAGCTGAGCCTCGTGTGGTGCACCTTGCATAGAACTCTCCGCCCCTCCGGAGCTAGCCTGAGGAGGTCGATCCCCTCGGGGGTCTTGGCGTCATCAACCTCGCGAGGCTTGGCCCCTCACGAGGGTCTTGAGCTATTGATGTCGAAGCTGGGCCGTACCAGGCCGTCGAGGGAGCCACGCGGTGGGCCGCAGGCAGGCAAGTCTGGATACCCCCATATCCAGAATGCCGACAAAATTTATGGTCAAAAATTTGGCACAGATTACGACGGGGAGCAATAAACCAGGATAGAGGTAGACTGGTCTGTCGCGGTTGTGCTTTGTGTCTAATTTTGACTTCGGTGATCCAACCTACATGGAGGGAGTGTTGTATATATTGGTGCGACCACCAAACTTATATATTCAAAACTAAGCGTTACTACAAGTCATGAGTTCAAAACGAGAAAGTGGAACAAGTACATCATGCTTGTGCTGTTCGCGTCGCACCCCCACACGGTCGTGGTGCACAATGTAGTAAATGACTAGTCTCTTCTTGACCCACATTTACAACGATACGGATTGAATGATAAGGAGGGAGAGGGTAGTGGTTCCCGAGACATTGAACGGTTAATGATGCATCCTTAATTAGCATGCAGAGGGAATTAATTGGAGAAGCATAATAGAGCCAGCACGATGTGAATGCAACAGAGTTTGGACTCACATATAAAGGCACCCCACCACTTCAATCCATCTACTGCTAGTCTCGGTGCAACACTGCTCACTCCTATCCAAGAACAAGTGACCAAAAGCCACAAGCAGCTATGGAGGCGATGGACGCGAGCGGCAGTCGGCTGTGCTAGATCATCGAAGACGCCGGCCTGCTACCGCGCACCGCACAGTGTTTATAGACGGTGCTGGCGACCACCGGCATCGTAGCCCTTTTCGGCACTGGTTTCGCCTCTCGCATGGACGACATGATAGTCTTCTCTATCCGCAAGTTCACCGCCATCAAGAAGTGCGCACACGACCTTGTCGTACTGCTCCAGCCCGCGCGCCTAGGCTCCTCATTGCCTCCACCCTCATGGAACGTAGTAGAAATTCAAAATTTTCTATGCATCACCAAGATCAATCTATGGAGTGACTAGCAACGAGAGAGAGGGGAGTGCATCTTCATACCCTTGAAGATAGCGATACGGAAGCGTTGCAAGAACACGGATGAAGGAGTCGTACTCGCGGCGATTCAAATCACGGAAGATCCGATCTAGCACCGAACAGACGGCGCCTCCGTGTTCAACACACGTACAGCCCTGGGACATCTCCTCCTTCTTGATCCAGCAAGGGGAGAGGAGAAGTTGAGGGAGAACTCTGACAGCACGACGGCGTGGTGGTGATGGAGCTCGTGGTTCTCCGGCAGAGCTTCGCTAAGCACTACGGAGGAGGAGGAAGTGTTTGAGGAGGGAGGGGCTGCACCAGGGGAAGGGGTGTGGCTGCCCTCCCACCCCCTCACTATATATAGGGGGAAGGGGAGAGGGGGCCAGCCCCTCTAGATGGATCTAGAGGAGGGGGCGGCGGCCAGGGGAAACCCTAGATGGGTTTGGGCGCCCCCACCCCCTAGGAAACTTGCCCCCCAAGCCGGGAGGGGAGGCTGCCCTAGGGGTGGCGCCCCTACCTCTCCAGGTTACATGAGATGGGGTGGGAGGGGAGATCAGCCCCTTAGTGGGCTGATGTGGCCCCTCCCCTTGGCCCATAAGGCCCCCCAACACTTGTCGGGGCCTCCGAAACCCCTTTCGGACACGCTGGTCATCACCTGGTACCCCTGGAACGATTCCGGACTCCAATACCCTTCGTCCAATATACCGATCTTCACCTCCGGACCATTCTGGAGCTCCTCTTCACGTTCGGGATCTCATCCGGGACTCCGAACAACCTTCGGTAACCACATACTATTTCCCATAACAACTCTAGCGTCAGCGAACCTTAAGTGTGTAGACCCTACGGGTTCGGGAACCATGCAGACATGACCGAGACATCTCTCCGGCCAATAACCAACAGTGGGATCTGGATACCCATGTTGTCTCCCACATGTTCCATGATGATCTCATCGGATGAACCACAATGTCGAGGATTCAAGCAATCCCGTATACAATTCCCTTTGTTAATCGGTACGTTACTGGCCCGAGATTCGATCATCGGTATCCCAATACCTCGTTCAATCTCGTTACCGGCAAGTCACTTTACTCGTTCCATAATGCATGATCCCGTGACTAACTACTTAGTCACATTGAGCTCATTATGATGATGCATTACCGAGTGGGCCGAGAGATACCTCTCTGCCATACCGAGTGACAAATCCCAGTCTCAATTCGTGCCAACCCAACTGACACTTTCGGAGATACCCGTAGTGCACCTTTATAGCCACCCAGTTATGTTGTGACGTTTGGCACACCCAAAGCATTCCTACAGTATCCGGGAGTTGCACAATCTCATGGTCTAAGGAAATGATACTTGACATTGGAAAAGCTTTTAGCAAACGAACTACACGATCTTGTGCTATGCTTAGGATTGGGTCTTGTCCATCACATCATTCTCCTAATGATGTGATCCCGTTATCAATGACATCCAATGTCCATGGTCAGGAAACCATAACCATCTATTGATCAACGAGCTAGTAAACTAGAGGCTCACTAGGGACATGTTGTGGTCTATGTATTCACACATGTATTATAGTTTCCAGTTAATACAATTATAGCATGAACAATAGACAATTATCATGAACAAGGAAATATAATAATAACCATTTTATTATTGCCTCTAGGGCATATTTCCAACAGTCTCCCACTTGCACTAGAGTCAATAATCTAGTTCACATCACTATGTGATTGTAATGAATCCAACACCCATTGGGTTTGATCATATCTCGCTTTTGAGAGAGGTTATTATTCAACGGGTTTGAATCTTTCAGATCCGTGTGTGCTTTACAAATCTCTATGTCATCTTCTAGATGCAGCTACCACACACTATTTGGAAGTATTCCAAATAACTACTCTACTATACGAATCCGGTCTACTACTCAAAGTCATCCAAATTAGTGTCAAAGTTTGCATCGGCGTAACCCTTTACGACGAACTCCTTTACCACCTCCATAATCAAGAAAATTCCTTAGTCCACTAGTTACTAAGGATAACCTTGATCGTTGTCCTGTGATCCATTCTTGGATCACACTTGTACCCCTTGACTGACTCATGACAAGGCACACTTTAGGTGTGGTACACAGCATAGCATACTGTGGAGCCTATGTCTAAACCATAGGGGACGACCTTCATCCTTTCTCTCTCTTCTGTTGTGGTCAGGTCTTGAGTCTTACTCAATACCCACACCTTATAACACAGCCAAGAACTCCTTCTTTGCCGATCTATTTTGAACTCCTTCAAAATCTTGTCATGGTGCATACTCATTTGAAAGTACTATCAAGCGATTTTGATCTATCCTTATAGATCTTGATGTTCAATGTTCAAGTAGCTTAATCCAGGTTTTCCATTGAAAAACACTTTTCAAATAACCCTATATGCTTTCTAGAAATTCTACATCATTTCCGATCAATAATATGTCAACAACATATACTCATCAGAAATGCTATAGTGCTCCCACTCACTTCTTTGGAAATACAAGTTTCTCATAAACTTTGTATAAACCCAAAATCTTTGATCATCTCATCAAAGCGTATATTCCAACTCCGAGATGCTTACTCCAGTCCTTAGAAGGATTGCTGGAGCTTTGCATACTTGTTAGCATCTTTTAGGATTGACAAAACCTTCTGGTTGTATCACATACAACCTTTCCTCAAGAAAATCATTGAGGAAACAATGTTTTGACATCCTATCTGCAAGATTTCATAAACAATGCAGGAACTGCTAATATAATTTCAATGGACTCTTAGCATCGCTACGAGTGAGAAAGTCTCATTGTAGTCAACTCCTTGAACTTGTCAGAAAACATCTTAGCGACAAGTCGAGCTTTCTTAATGGTGACACTTACCATTATTGTCCGTATTCCCTTTTAAAATCCATCTGTACCCAACAGCCTTACGACCATCAAGTAGTTCTTCCAAAGTCTACACTTTGTTTTATACATGGATCCTCTCTCGGATTTTATGGCCTCGAGCCATTTGTCAGAATCCGGGCCCACCATCGCTTCTCCATAGCTCGTAGGTTCATTGTTGTCTAGCAACATTACCTCCAAGACAGGATTACCGTACCACTCTGAAGCAGTACATTTCCTTGTCGGCCTACGAGGTTTGGTAGTGACTTGATCCGAAGTTTCATGATCACTATCATCAGCTTCCACTTCAACTGGTGTAGGTGCCATAGGAACAACTTCATGTGCCCTGCTACAGATTGGTTGAAGTGATGGTTCAATAACCTCATCAAGTCTCCACCATCCTCCCACTCAATTCTTTCAAGAGAAACTTTTCCTCGAGAAAGGACCCGTTTCTAGAAACAATCACTTTTGCTTCCGGATCTGAAATAGGAGGTATACCCAACTATTTTGGGTGTCCTATGAAGATGCATTTATCCGCTTTAGGTTTGAGCTTATCAGGCTAAAACTTTTCCACATAAGCTTCGTAGTCCCAAACTTTTAAGAAATGACAACTTAGGTTTCTCTAATCCATAGTTCATATGCTGTCATCTCAACGGAATTACGTGGTGCCCTATTTGAAGTGAATGCGGTTGTCTCTAATGCCTAACCCATAAACGATAGTGGTAATTCGATAAGAGACATCATGGTATGCACCATATCCAATAGGGTGCAACTATGATGTTCGGACACACCATCACACTATGGTGTTCCAGGCGGTATTAGTTGTGAAACAATTTCCACAATGTCTTAATTGTACACCAAACTCATAACTAAGATACTCATCTCTATGATCATATCATAGACATTTTATCCTCTTGTCACGACGATCTTCAACTTCACTCTGAAATTACTTGAACCTTTCAATAATTCAGACTTGTGTTTCATCAAGTAAATATACTCAGCATCTACTCAAATCATCTGTGAAGTAAGAACATAACGATATCCACTGTGTGCCTCAACACTCATTGGACTGCATACATCAAAATGTATTACTTCCAACAAGTTGCTTTCTTGTTCCATCTTACTGAAAACGAGGCTTTTCAGTCATCTTGCCCATGTGGTATGATTTGCATGTCTCAAGTGAGTCCAAATGATCCATCTGCATGGAGTTTCTTCATGCGTACATACTAATAGACATGGTTCGCATGTCTCAAACTTTTCAAAAAATGAGTGAGTCCAAAAGATCCATCAACATGGAGCTTCTTCATGCGTTTTATACCAATATGACTCAAATGGCAGTGCCACAAGTAGGTGGTACTATCATTACTATCTTATATCTTTTGGCATGAACATGTGTATCACTACGATCGAGATTCAATAATTCATTTTAGGTGCAAGACCATTGAAGGTATTATTCAAATAAACAGAGTAACCATTATTCTCCTTAAATGAAGAACCGTATTGCGATAAACATAATCCAATCATGTCTATGCTCAACGCAAACACCAAACACCAAATAACAATTATTTAGGTTTAACACCAATCCCGATGGTAGAGGGAGCGTGCGATGTTTGATAATATCAACCTTGGAAATACTTCCAACACATATCGTCACCTCGCCTTCAGCTAGTCTTCGTTTATTCCGTAGCTCTTTTATTTCGAGTTACTAACACTTAGCAACCAAACCGGTATCTTAATACCCTGGTGCTACTAGGAGTACTAGTAAAGTACACATTTAATACAATGTATATCCAATATACTTCTGTCAACCTTG
This sequence comes from Triticum dicoccoides, assembly GCF_002162155.2. Taxonomy (NCBI): domain Eukaryota; kingdom Viridiplantae; phylum Streptophyta; class Magnoliopsida; order Poales; family Poaceae; genus Triticum; species Triticum dicoccoides. The sequence continues at coordinate 296,905,804 of NC_041393.1, forward strand.
CCAGCCTTCTCATCTACCAAGTATCTAGGGTAGTTCTGCTTCAGCGACCGTTCCCTCATTACAGAAGCACTTAGTCTCGGGTTTGGGTTCAACCCTAGATTTCTTCATTAGAGCAGCAACTGATTTGCCATCTCATGAAGTATCCCTTCTTGCCCTTGCCCTTCTTGAAACTAGTGGTTTTACTAACCATCAACAATTGATGCTCCTACTCGATTTCTACTTTCGCGGTTGAGGGAGTCCCGGATTAGGGGGTGTCCGGATGACCGGACTATAACCTTTGGCCGAACTCCTGGACTATGAAGATACAAGATTGAAGACTTCGTCCCATGTCCGGATGGGACTTTCCTTGGCGTGGAAGGCAAGCTTGGCGATACGGATATGTAGATCTCCTCCCATTGTAACCGACTCTGTGTAAGCCTAGCCCTCTCCGATGTCTATATAAACCGGAGGGTTTTAGATCGTAGGATGAACAACAATCATACCATAGGCTAGCTTCTAGGGTTTAGCCTCTCTGATCTCGTGGTAGATCTACTCTTGTACTACCCATATCATCAATATTAATCAAGCAGGAGTAGGGTTTTACCTCCATCGAGAGGGCCCGAACCTGGGTAAAAACATCGTGTCCCCTGTCTCCTGTTACCATCCGCCTAGACGCACAGTTCGGGACCCCCTACCCGAGATCCGCCGGTTTTGACACCGACATTGGTGCTTTCATTGAGAGTTTCGCTGTGCCGTCGCCATCAGGAAGGATGTCGCATCCCGTCTTTAAAGACGGCGTTGTTGCTAAAGGAGCTTTGGCTATCGGCCAAACTCCCCGGCTAGGCGGTTTTCTTATGACCGCCTGTTCGGCCGCCGCGCCGACGATGACTTCTCGGGTCATCGAAAACAATCTCCACCTCGTCTCGGAACTCGCCGAGCAGTTAGATCCGATGGAGCTCTCTTCCTTAAACGAGCTCTTGGATCGCATCGCCGCCCTGGGAGTCGCTACAGACTATGATCTGATTGGGCTTAAACCTGATCCGAGAGAGATTGACTCTCCCCAGGTCACCCACCACGTCGCAGTGGTGGAAGAACAATGCGGCGAATCTTCACCCATCTTAAGGACCAGATATGTCCGGATTCCCGATCCCTCCAAGCCGGATACCCGCGGAGGGGAGGACGTCACTCAAGCCCTGAACCTAAAGTCAGGCAGCAGGCCAGATTCATTGGACAACATCCAAGAACCTAAGCTTCCGAGTTCAGAAACTCCTTGGCCCCTGAGCCTCAGATCGGGCGAGGTTCCGGATTTAAATCCACCCGCCCACCCAAACATAAGGGATCTATCCCAAATTAGGCAAGAGCCCACGGAAACAGTACACCATTACTGGGCCAGATTCCTCCTGGTTATGAACAGGATAGAGGACTGCCGCGAGGAGGATGCAATTTCATTCTTCTGCAATAATTGCACGGACATCGAAATCCTCAACGCCATAAGTCACCGTGAAATTACACGCTTCGCTGACTTAGCATCCATAGTACGAAAATACTGTGCGATGGAAAGTGTCCGAAAACCCGAAATAAAATTCTGGGACAATCCGGCCCTGAATACAACCCCAGTCCAAAACAAAAGGGCGCATTATCGCCAGGCACCTGGGACAAACACCAAAAAGGAAAAACCCTCTATAGGGTATGGAACCGTACTGGAGGGATGGCTCAATGGACCCTGTAAAATTCATAGTACAGAGGGCGCCACACCAACTCATAGCCTTAGAGCATGCTGGATACTCCGGCAGGTGGCCAGAAGTGGCGAGGAGCTTCTAACTCCAGAATCCGCAGAGGACCAGCCCAGGAATACCGGTACGGTATCAACAGTCTTCGAGACTTTCGCATCAAACAATATGTGGAAACGAACACTCCGCAGCCTTACCGAAGTCTACCAGGTAGCAACAATAAACCCATGGAGTGACACGGCTATTACCTTTAATGCAGTGATGAACCTAAATTCCGAACAGCCCGAGCACTAGCCGCATTGGTCCTCAGTCCAATAGTGGACGGCTTTCGACTTACCAAGGTACTCATGGACGGTGGCAGCGGATTGAACCTCATTTATGAGGAAACCCTTCAAAAAATGGAAATAGACTGGAGCCGCATTGAGCGAAGCAACACAACCTTTAGAGGAATAATCCCCAGTCGAGAAGCGCGCTTCACAGGAAAAATCACACTGGATGTGGTGTTCGGCACGCCGGATAATTACAGGTCCGAGGAGGTCACGTTTCAAGTGGCCCCGTTCAGCAGCGGATACCACGCCATGTTAGGGCGAGAGGCATTCACAATATTTCAAGCTATACCCCATTACGGGTACATGAAGCTCAAAATGCCCAGACCCAACGGAATCATCACTCTTACTAGTGACCCGGACATAGCATTCCGCACCGAGAACAAGACAGCCGCACTGGCCCTTGAGGCACTATCCGAAGCCCTAGCGGCCGAAGAACTGACTGCGTTGTGCTCCACGGTGAACAGGGACGACGTAATACTCGATAAAAGATCCAAGTCCACCTCCTTTAAACCGGCAGACGAAATAGTCAAATTCCAAGTCCATCCAACGAACCCTACAAAAACGGCCTCCATGGTGGCGCAATTAAACCCTAATGTAGACGCCGCACTACGAGAATTCCTACGCAAAAATTGGGACATTTTTGCCTGGCACCCTTCAGACATGCCAGGAATCCCACGCAGGCTGGCCGAGCACAGCATAAACATCCTAAAAGGATTCAAGCCTGTCAAGCAGGCTCTTCGATGTTTCTCTGAGCCTAAGAGACAAGCCATGGGAGAGGAGCTAGCCAAACTACTGGAGGCCGGATTCATCAGAGATATAAAACATCCGGATTGGCTAGCAAACCTGGTGATGGTACCAAAGAAGGACAAATCCTGGCGCCGATGCGTCGATTTCAAGGACCTCAACAAGGCTTGCCCAAAGGATCTCTTCCCCCTCCCCCGCATCGATCAAATTATCGACACCACCGCAGGACACGATTCATTGTGTTTCCTCGACGCATACTCCGGCTACCATCAAATTAAGATGGCAGAGCCAGACCAAGCTGCAACGGCATTCATCACCCCATACGGCCCATTCTGCTTCAACACAAAGCCCTTTGGGCTCAAAAAGGCCGGCGCAACATATCAGTGCATGATTCAGACATGTCTGGCAAACCAGATCGGCAAAACAGTGGAGGCATACGTAGATGACGTGGTCGTAAAAACCAAACATGTCGAAACTCTAGTAGACAACTTGAGGCTCACATTCGATAACCTCCAAACATATGACATCAAGCTTAACCCGGAAAAATGCGTTTTCGGCGTACCAGTCGGAAAGCTCTTGGGCTTCATTGTATCCGGTAGAGGAATTGAAGCAAACCCAGCCAAGATCCGAGCTTTGTCACAATTGGATATTCCAAAGGACCTCAAACAAATACAAAAATTGACTGGATGCGTGGCGGCTCTAAGCCGCTTTATATCCCGCTTGGGAGAAAAGGCATTACCCCTTTATCGCCTCCTCCGGCGCACCGAACACTTCGAGTGGACGGATGCTGCCACGGCCGGACTCAAAGAAATAAAAGCCATATTGGGAACAAACCCGGTCCTGGCCGCGCCTAACATCAGCGAACCAATGCTATTATACATTGCAGCAACTCATCAATTTGTAAGCGCAGTGCTCGTCATCGAACGAGAAACGGACGGACACAAATTCCCCCTTCAAAAACTAGTTTACTACGCGTCCACTATCCTCACTCCATGCAAGTCACGGTACCCGCATTATCAAAAGATAGCGTACACAATGTTTATGGCATCCCGGAAGCTGTGACACTACTTTCAAGAGTGTTCAATAACAGTAGCCTCCGAAGTACCTCTTAACGACATTATAAACAACCGCGACGCGACAGGACGGATTGCCAAATGGGCCATAGAGCTCCTCCCGTTCGACATAACCTACAAGCCACGGCGAGCCATCAAGTCACAAGTTTTGGCCGACTTCGTCGCCGAATGGACTGAAGCCGAACTCCCTAAAGAGTACGGCACATATTCCAATTGGGTCATGCACTTCGACGGCTCCAAAATGTTAGCTGGTCTGGGGGCTGGCGTCGTTCTGACGTCCCCAACAGAAGATACAGTTCAATACGTACTCCAGATAATGTATACAGACTCCAATAATGCAGCCGAATACGAGGCCCTTCTACACGGTCTCCGGATGGCAGTCTCCATGGGCATTCAACGCCTAGAGGTGTGTGGGGATTCGAACCTTGCGATATCCCAAATAAATGGAGACTTTGATGCCAAGGATCCAAAAATCGCAGCTTATCGCAACGCCGTCCTAAAAATGTCAGCTCGGTTCGAAGGGCTCGAATTTCACCATATAGCCCGGGAAAACAATCAGGCAGCAGACATCTTGGCACGCATCGGTGCAAAGCGTGATGCAGTCCCCCCCAACATTTTCTTGGAGAGGCTATTCAAGCCATCTGTATCATGGGAAGGGGAATCCGGAAATAACAGCCCGGACCCAACCGCACCACCTGACACCGAACATTCTGACACAACGGGAGGCTCTGCCAACGAAGTAACATCCTCAGCCCACGTAATAATGGCAGTCATTGCCCCATGGATAGAACCATTCCTAGCCTACTTAACTCGGCTGGAACTCCCCGAGGACCAAAACGAGGCACGCTGCATAGTGCGACGATCTAAAGCCTATAAAGTCCACGAAGGAGAGCTTTATAAGAAAAGCACCACCGGAGTCCTTCAAAGGTGTATCTCCGAAGAGGAAGGGCGGAACCTTCTGGCTGAAATTCATGCCGGACTCGGCGGGCACCACGCCACATCCCGGGCCCTTGTAAGCAAGGCCTTCCGTATTGGATTTTATTGGCCGACGGCCCGGGCAGATGCTCAGGACTTAGTCCAACGATCCGTCGGTTGCCAATTATTTGCTAACCAAAGCCATATGCCACCCATCGCCCTCCAAACTATACCCATCACCTGGCCCTTTGCGGTCTGGGGGCTTGACATGGTTGGACCACTTAAAGGGGGAACCCACAAGCAAAAATACTTATTGGTCATGGTTGACACAATGGATAGAGGCCAAGCCTGTTAAGACGGCTGAATCCGGACCGGTGATAGACTTCATATCAGGGGTCGTACACCGTTACGGCGTCCCCCACAGCATCATCACTGATAACGGCACGAACTTTACGGCCGACGACGTAAAACTCTGGTGCAAAAACATGGGCATCAAGCTCGACTACGCTTCAGTCTATCACCCACAAACTAACGGTCATGTCGAGCGAGCAAATGGTCTAATCATGAGCGGCATCAAACCCAGACTAGTGCGGTCCCTCAAGGAATCTAACAGGCACTGGGTAGAGGAGCTCGACTCCGTACTCTGGGGGCTGCGGACCACGCCGAATCGCACTACCGGATTCACACCATTCTTTATGGTATATGGCGCAGAGGCAGTTCTTCCCTGCGACATAATTCATGACTCGCCTCGCATGCGCATGTACGAAGAAAGAGAAGCCGAACTCGATCTGCAGGACAGTTTGGACGCCTTGGAGGAGGAGCGCGACGTGGCAAAACCCCGTTCCGCATTCTATCAACAGCAGGCTCAAAGATATCAAAGGAGAGAAGTACGGGCCAAAACTTACAATGTTGGCGAATTAGTTCTATGCCTGCCGGACTATAAAAAGGACAAACTCAAGCCCAAATGGGAAGGTCCCTTCATAATCGACCAAGTCCTGACTGGCGGAGCGTACCGTCTACGAAATGCGTTGGATAACCGACTCGAGCCGAACCCATGGAACGCAGCCCGTCTAAGAAGATTCTACGCCTAGCGCCAGACTCTGTGTTCGTCTCCTTCGTCTATTCATTTTTTACATATTAGTTGTCTTATATTTCTCTCGTTCTCCCTCCTTTTCTCTTACAGCCTTTGAGGGCTGGTTTGCGCCTTGTTCGCAAACAATTGACGCGCCATCCGCGCTCATTATACCTGGGGGCTTCTTTAACAGAAGCTTGTTTATACGGGCCTCATGCCCAACACATGTGTCACACTTCCGCATGTACATCTTATTCACCATTATATGCATCGATGTGACTTAGGTTTCGGCCAAGCTGGGTTGCCTGGCTCCTGTGCTTACCCCTACGTTCCCGATTGTTCAGCTAGGTGGTAAAGGGAGCACCTCTGCGATTGTTACTGCCGGGTTAGCCGGATGTGTACCTCGGACTAGGTGAAGCCGAAAGCTAGCGTTCTTAAGGGAATTTCGGTCGGTGAACTAAAAGATGATTTTTACCTCGTTTATTTATCCGCCCCCAGATGCTTTTCTGCTTTTTTCGCAGTCCGGACATGCACTTTAGGGCATGCCTCCCAGGGAAAGGAACCCCTAACGCAACTATTCTCCTTGGAAGATGTTTCTTACTAACCATGTAATATAACATAACTAGTTGGGCACTTGTCTGATAAAGCACTAATGACCCCTACGCCTGGTCTCCACGCATGCCCCGGTTCTTACATAACCGAGAGGGTATTCGGTCACACTCCGGACTATCGGGTCCCGAGGTTGAAGCGAAAAGGTCCGCCATGACAAACGATCTACAATCCGGCTAGAAGGCATTTTACATGTCATTTTAAATTACATAATCAATTTGACTGGGTATATCCCTCTTTAATACCATCCAATAGGCTGTCTAGTTTACAGTCCTGTTGGGAATATTTGGAGGCCAACTCTAGCTAGCTGTACACTAAACTGACAGGGATCTCCTTCCCATCGGGGCCTACAGATCCGACCTCGGCCATGTGGTTTGGGTCAGCCTTCGTGTACCGCGTCTTCACCATGGCCCAGGCCTCCCTGGCGCCTTGACGGCAGGGCGATATCTTCCATAACCAGAAGCGCCGCCGCGCTCCCTTCAGCTTCTCTGCAAGCTCTCCAAGGCCTTCGGGCATGGAGACGGACGGCCACAAGGCCTGGGCAACGCCTTGCATCACCTGCCGAACTCGTTCGTGTAGTTGCGACAGCTCGGGAAGAAGGTCACCCGTAGAACCGGGCATTTCCTCCGCAGGTTGACCTGTCAGCATACCTACAGACATAATTCTGTCAATCGACTTCCTCGTCGAACTCTTCTTTTCGTAGTTCATTCAAGCACTTACTAAAAATGCCGCGTCGAAGCCGCCGATTCTCCTTCACGGAGTCCGACAGCTGAGCACGAACGTCCTTTAGTTCCTCGCCCAGCTGGGTGTTGGCATCTTGGAGCTTATTCTTCTCTTGCCTCACCCTCGTAAGCACGCTCTCACCGGCCTTTAACCGGCGTAAGAGTTGTTGTTTGTCCGGATCCACTCCGGTGCCATCTGCAATGTTATTGTGAGATTTTTACACATGCCGCACTTCGCAACATGCTTATCTTTCGAAACATATATTACCAGTGGGGGTCTCCTTGGCCTCCCCGGCCGCGGCTAGTGCGTCCTCAAGATGGGCGTTGCACTCTTCTAGCTCCTGGGACAGTTGGGTATTCTTTTCTGGAAGATCCTGCATAACAAATGATCCTTAAATCAGTTATTCTAACTGTTTCAAGTCTCGGGGGCTACTGATATATATAACCATCAAATTTTCTCACTCGTATGTCTTTTACATACTGCTTTGTGGCTCTGGCTAGACCATTTTGAGCGGCACGGAGGTACGCATCTCCCGTATTGAAGGCATCTAACGCCTCTTGGGAGAAACAAGTGTCACGAAGAACTGTCCGGCGACGCCTGTGGTTCATGGCACTCTCCACCTCTGAATTGGTGGCAGACAGCCCATCCACATCCTCTGTCGGAGGAACGTCTGGTGCACACCTCGTGCTCGCCTCCGCTTACGGACCCGGCCTTGGAGCCTGGACGGTGGAGGCGCGATTAGCAACCTCTCCGGATATAGTCCGGCGAGCGCTCTTTTTCCTGAAAAGAGCATGAGCATTGGTACACCTCGAGGGAATAAAACCTGAGGGACAAAATGGCATGACTTACCATTGCGTCGGCGTCTCAATCCGAACCGCACTTCTTTTCAGCCTGTCGGACCTTGATTCCCCTTGTTGGCTAGCCACCGCAGGCTCGGCCCTCCACCTCAAGGATTTCCCCTGCAAAGACGCCATCGGTATACGGTGATCAAAAGTAAGCACGGATGGATCATTTTAAGAGTGCTGGGACTTTGGTCTTGGTTACTTGTGAGGCGGGAAGTAGTCCGGGATAATCGGTCGTAATGGCCACTAAGGTGTTGTTCTTGCTCAATTGATGAAACACCCCATCAATCAGCTCCACACATAAGTCCGGGTCCTCTTGGGAGTCCGGATCGAGGGACCATTCCGGGTCCTCGGGTTGTCGAGGAGGGCTGTTTATCTCCTTTACAGTCTGGTGTAGCTCCTGCGTTGAAATTGCTAGACTAAGTACTTAACTATGGGAATATGAAAACGGATGGGCAAGTGAAAGTGTTCGCTTACCCAGCTTGGAGGATTGTACACAGAAAATCCGCCCTGTGGGTTGACGCGGAGGAATTCCTCCTCTTCTCCCTTGTACAAAGAGGACAAGATCTTCATTAGAGTGGCAGCCGAATCCGGCCCCTTGCGGCCGCACCGGGTGGCGTCGTCCTCCCCGTTGAAATCCCACATGGGGTGGCCTCTGTACTGAAGCGGCTGCACCCCCCGCATAATGCATGTGGCCATGACCTCGATCATGGTCAGTCCGGAATGGGCTAACAACCTTATCCGGTTCATCAGGTAAAGGACGTCCTTGTCACTTTCCTTCTGAGGGCTCTGTGGACGCCAGCTTAGGCGCTTCTTCAGAGGAGCATTGTCGAACTCGGGGAGGTCGATCCGAACAGGGTCCGGCAGGGGGACGTCTTCTATATAAAACCATTCTGAAGGCCAGTCTTCGGACGCCTTCTTTGGGGTTCCGGATAGATATCCGGTCCCAGCGATGCGCCATAGTTCGGCTCCGCCCACTTGATATATCGACTCCTCATAAGAACGGGGCACGAGGCAGAACAGCTTCTTCCATAGCGCGAAATGAGCCTCGATACCCAAAAACAGCTCGCAAAGGGCTACGAAGCCCGCAATATGCAATATGGAGGCAGGCGTAAGGCTGTGCAACTGGAGGTCGTAGAACTCCAGGAGCCTCCGGAGAAACGGATGAATTGGAAATCCGAGCCCTCTTATCAAATAAGGGATAAGGCATACCCGCTCTCCTTTGGAGGGATTGGGGACGCTCTCCGCTTGCTCTCCACCATTATAGGTGGTGAGCCCGGCTCGAACCGGGACCATGTAGGCCAGGGGGAGTAACCCCTTGGCTTGGAGCGCCACTAGCTCGTTGTGCGGGATGGAGCATCTCTCCCAATCTCCAGGCTGAGGACTGGCAGGGCGAGAGGAGGAGCTGCGTCAACCGGCCATGATGGAATGGATCTCTGTCAAATGCGCTCCGATAAAAGCTCGCGAAGGGAGGATGGTGTGATTCGGATCTAAATCCCCGTCTCTTTTATAGGCACCTCATTTGCAAGCTAGGGAGGTAAATGAAAAATCACCCTGGCTTTTCGCATTCATTTGACATGTGGAAGATGGCCATAATTGGGCGCAGAAGCCAAGGAGCCCAACATTCACCAGAAGCCGGACACTATTCAACAGGTATATGGGATTTGGAGAAGAACCCGCCTTGCAATGCGGAAGACAATTTGCGCGCCGGACTCATCGTCATTGAAGCCTGGTTCGGGGGCTACTGAGGGAGTCCCGGATTAGGGGGTGTCCGGATGACCGGACTATAACCTTTGGCCGGACTCCTGGATTATGAAGGTACAAGATTGAAGACTTCGTCCCGTGTCCGGATGGGACTTTCCTTGGTGTGGAAGGCAAGCTTGGCGATACGGATATGTAGATCTCCTCCCATTGTAACCGACTCTGTGTAACCCTAGCCCTCTCCGGTGTCTATATAAACCGGAGGGTTTTAGTCCGTAGGACAAACAACAATCATACCATAGGCTAGCTTCTAGGGTTTAGCCTCTCTGATCTCGTGGTAGATCTACTCTTGTACTACCCATATCATCAATATTAATCAAGCAGGAGTAGGGTTTTACCTCCATCGAGAGGGCCCGAACCTGGGTAAAAACATCGTGTCCCCTGTCTCCTGTTACCATCCACCTAGACGCACAGTTCGGGACCCCCTACCCGAGATCCGCCAGTTTTGACACCGACAGCGGTGTCAAACATCGCGAATTGCTCAAGGATCATCATGTCTATCCTTGATATGTTATAGTTCATCACGAAGCTCTAATAGCTTGGTGGCAGTGACTATGGAGAACCATCACTATCTCATCTGGAAGATTAACTCTCACTCGATTCAAGTGATTGTAGTACTCAGACAATCTGAGCACATGCTCAATGATTGAGCTTTTCTCCCTTAGTTTGTGGGTTAAGAAACTTGTCGGAGGTCTCATACCTCTTGACGTGGGCACGAGCCTGAAATCCTAATTTCAGCTCTTGGAACATCTCATATGTTCTACGACGTTTCAAAATGTCTTCGGTGCCTCAATTCTAAACCGTTTAACATTACGCACTGAACTATCACGTAGTCATCAAAACATGTATGTCAGATGTTCGCAACATCCACAAACAATGCTCGAGGTTCAGCACGCCGAGCGGTGCATTAAGGACATAAGCCTTCTGTGCAGCAATGAGGACAATCCTCAGTATACGGACCCAGTCCGCATAATTGCTACTGTCAACTTTCAACTAAATTTTCTCTAGGAACATATCTTAAAACAGTAGAACTAAAGCGTAGGCTACGACATAATTTGCAAAGACCTTTTGACTATATTCATGATAATTAAGTTCATCTGATTATTTAATGAACTCCCACTTAGATAGACATCCCTCTAGTCATCTAACTGATACATGATCCGAGTCAACTAGGCCGTGTCCGATCATCACGTGAGACAGACTAGTCATCATCGGTGAACATCTTCATGTTGATCGCATCTGCTATATGACTCATGTTCGACCTTTTGGTCTCTTGTGTTCCGAGGCCATGTATGTACATGCTAGGCTCGTCAAGTCAACCTAAGTGTTTTGCATGTGTAAATCTGGCTTACACCCGTTGTATGCGAACGTTAGAATATATCACACCCAATCATCACGTGGTGCTTCGAAAGAACGAACCTTCGCAATGGTGCACGGTTAGGGGGAACACTTTCTTGAAATTTTATGAGGGGTCATCTTATTTATGCTACCGTCGTTCTAAGCAAATAAGATGCAAAAACATGATAAACATCTCATGCAATCAAATAGTGACATGATATGGCCAATATCATTTTGCTCCTTTTGATCTCCATCTTCAGGGCGCCATGATCATCATCGTCACCGGCATGACACCATGATCTCCATCATCGTGTCTTCATGAAGTTGTCTCGCCAACTATTGCTTCTACTACTATGGCTAATGGTTTAGCAATAAAGTAAAGTAATTACATGGTGTTATTCAATGGCACGCAAGTCATACAATAAATTTAGACAACTCCTATGGCTCCTGCCGGTTGTCATACTCATCGACATGCAAGTCGTGATTCCTATTACAAGAACATGATCAATCTCATACATCACATATATATCATTCATCACATCCTTTTGGAGATATCACATCACACGACATATGCTGCAAAAACATGTTAGACGTCCTCTAATTGTTGTTGCAAGTTTTTTACGTGGCTGCTATAGGTTTCTAGCAAGAACGTTTCTTACCTACGCCAAAACCACAACGTGATATGCCAATTGCTATTTACCCTTCATAAGGACCCTTTTCATTGAATCCAATCCCACTAAAGTGGGAGAGACAGACACCCGCTAGCCACCTTATGCAACTAGTGCATGTCTGTCGGTGGAACCTGTCTCACGTAAGCGTACGTGTAAGGTCGGTACAGGCCGCTTCATCCCATGCCGCCGAATCAAGATAAGACTAGTAGTGGCAAGTAAATTGACAAAATCGACGCCCACAACAACTTGTGTTCTACTCGTGCATAGAAACTACACATAAACCTGGCTCATGATGCCACTGTTGGGAAACGTAGCAGAAATTCAAAATTTTCTACGCATCACCAAGATCAATCTATGGAGTGACTAGCAACGAGAAAGGGGGAGTGCATCTTCATACCCTTGAAGATAGCGATACGGAAGCGTTGCAAGAACACAGATGAAGGAGTCGTACTCGCGGCGATTCAAATCGCGGAAGATCTGATCTAGCACCGAACAGACGGCGCCTCCGCGTTCAACACACGTACAGCCCCGGGACGTCTCCTCCTTCTTGATCCAGCAACGGGAGAGGAGAAGTTGAGGGAGAACTCTGATAGCACGACGGTGTGGTGTTGATGGAGCTCGTGGTTCTCCGGCAGAGCTTCGCTAAGCACTACGGAGGAGGAGGAAGTGTTTGAGGAGGGAGGGGCTGCGCCAGGGGAAGGGGTGTGGCTACCCTCCCACCCCCTCACTATATATAGGGGGAGAGGAGAGGGGGCCGGCCCCTGTAGATGGATCTAGAGAAGGGGGTGGCGGCCAGGGGAAACCCTAGATGGGTTTGGGCGCCCCCACCCCCTAGGAAACTTGCCCCCCAAGCCGGGAGGGGAGGCTGCCCTAGGGGTGGCACCCCTACCTCTCCAGGTTACGTGAGATGGGGTGGGAGGGGAGCTAAGACCCTTAGTGGGCTGATGTGTCCCCTCCCCTTGGCCCATAAGGCCCCCCAACACTTGTCGGGGCCTCCGAAACCCCTTTCGGACACGCTGGTCATCACCTGGTACCCCCGGAACAATTCCGGACTCTAATACCCTTCGTCCAATATACTGATCTTCACCTCCGGACCATTCCGGAGCTCCTCGGTACGTCCAGGATCTCATCCGGGACTCCGAACAACCTTCGGTAACCATAGACTATTTCCCATAACAACTCTAGTGTCACCAAACCTTAAGTGTGTAGACCCTACGGGTTCGGGAACCATGTAGACATGACCGAGACATCTCTCCGGCGAATAACCAACAGCCGGATCTGGATACCCATGTTGGATCCCACATGTTCCACGATGTTCTCATCGGATGAACCACAATGTCGGGATTCAAGCAATCCCGTATACAATTCCCTTTGTCAATCAGTACGTTACTTGCCCGAGATTCGATCGTCGGTATCCCAATACCTCGTTCAATCTTGTTACCGACAAGTCACTTTACTCGTTCCATAATGCATGTACCGTGACTAACTACTTAGTCACATTGAGCTCATTATGATGATGCATTACCGAGTGGGCCCAGAGATACCTCTCTGTCATACGGAGTGACAAATCCCAGTCTCGATTCGTGCCAACCCAACAGACACTTTCGGAGATACCCGTAGTGCACCTTTATAGCCACCCAGTTACGTTGTGACGTTTGGCACACCCAAAGCATTCCTACGATATGCAGGAGTTGCACAATCTCATGGTCTAAGGAAATGATACTTGGCATTAGAAAAGCTTTTAGCAAACGAACTACACAATCTTGTGCTATGCTTAGGATTGGGTCTTTTCCGTCACATCATTCTCCTAATGATGTGATCCTGTTATCAATGACATCCAATGTCCATGGTCAGGAAACCATAACCATCTATTGATCAACAAGCTAGTCAACTAGAGGCTCACTAGGGACATGTTGTGGTCTATGTATTCACACATGTATTATAGTTTCCAGTTAATACAATTATAGCATGAATAATAGACAATTATCATGAACAAGGAAATATAATAATAACCATTTTATTATTGCCTCTAGGGCATATTTCCAACACCTACTACCCCGCACCGCGCAGTGTTTATAGACGGTGATGGCGAGCACTGGCATCGTAGCCCTCGCCGGCACCGGTTTCGCCTCTCGCATGGACGACATGATAGTCTGCTCCATCCGCAAGTTCACCGCCATCAAGAAGCGCGCGGACGACCTTGTCGTACTGCTCCAGCCCGTGCGCCTAGGTTCCTCATTGCCTGCCACCCTCATCGACCTCCATGGTGTCGAACTCTTTCAAGCCCTGGTGGCCCTGCAGGTGCCGGAGGTCGCGATGAAGCATGTGTACCTCGAGGCAGCGCTCGCCGCGCAGTTCCTCGCCATGCAAGAAACCGTCGACCTGCACAACCATGTCTATGAGGAAATCATCTCCATAGGCCACTACAAGGCCAGCGATGACAGAAAGACGCTGGCCTTCTTCCAGCGGCTGGAATCTTTGGACGTCATCATTCAGAAGCACGTCGACCTGGCCACGAAAGCTGTTGCTACTTAGCCGCCGTTCGGTGGGCCGGCGCCCTGAGTCGAGGAGGTCGACGTCGTCGATGGATGTGTCTTTCTTCTTGCCTCCTGTAACCAGCACTGCATTGCCTCGTGGCCTTAATGTTTTATTAGTGTTGTCGGTGTTCTGGATACGGGGGTACCCAGACTTGCCTGCCTGCGGCCCACTACGTCGCTCCATCGACGGCCTGGTATGGCCCAGCTTCAGCATCAACAACTCAAGACCCTCGCGAGGGGCCAAGCCTCGCGAGGCGGGCAACGCCAAGACCTCCAAGGGGATCGGCCTCCTCAAGCTGGCTCCCGAGGAGCGGAGACTTCTATGCAAGGTGCACCTCACGAGGCTCAGCTGACGTGAGACATGACGATCGAGGCCAGGCGGACGCCAGCGGGCACCGAGTACCAGTTTTCTCTTTGGTGCAAAGGAGGCAAGCAGCAGGCGCGGAGTCCCGAGGAATCAACCAAAGGTTTCCATTCTGGTGCAACAAGACCAAGACCGCCAGGATAGCAGGACGGAGGTCATCACCGAGCCCAACGCAGTGTCATGACCAGAGGCTTTTTTGCAGGCGAAGACCAATTTACTCAGGATAGGGTGTAATTCTAGTCCCCTTCAAATATGGTCGTTGTGGGATCCCTTCCCACCAACATTTGGGAAGAGGACCAAGGCCACTATAAATAGGACTTGGCCACCACCATAGAGGGGGGTCCATTATCATCTGACCACCTCACCAGCTCTCTCGAGCTCAAGAACACCTCACCTCCTGAGGTTGTTCATCCACTATACTAGTTCATCATCAGCCCTCGAAGCAAGCCACCAAAAAGTTGGAGTAGGGTATTACACCGCAAGGTGCCCGAACCAGGATAAGCTATTGTGTCTCTCTGTCCCTTTGAGCTCGACGCGCTAGGCTTTGAGGAATCGAGAGTAGGCAGGCTGGGTAGGTTGACATCTCCGCACGCACCCTAGAGTTTGAACCTATCAAGGGTTTGCGGAACCCGAAATTGGACATTTGGCCCGCCTGGTAGGGGTGCGTCGGATCTTCTCTTCCGTCGATCAATCCACCACTGCTCCGACGCTTCCATGGCTGGCGCACATCGGGCTCGCGCTGAGCGCCAGCACCGGCAGGCAATGGTTTTCCTCGTCGTCCTCGTCACCAGCGGCCAACGCCGCCATGGGCCCTGCTGGCCAGGAGCAACAAGCTTCATTGCTGCACCCGTCACGGTGCACCGCGACGGGCACACCGCTACTCCGTCACTGACACCGACTGCTTCATCCTCCCATGTGCATCACGGCCCGGCGAATACGCAAGCTGCTCTACTCATGGCATGGGAGCTCCTTCGCTACCGCCCAGTCGAGACTTCTACGAGGAGTGGCTCGAACGCATCGTCGAGCTCATCAGCGCTGCAGGAGACTCCATTGTGGCGGTCCGCTCACTGCCTCAGCAGCCGCCTGCCGCGGGCGATGTGGCTCACGGGGCACCTCCACCACCTCTAGCCATGGCAGTTTTGGAGACTTGATAAACAAGTGGTAGGTAGCACAACATAGCGATAGAACGAAGCAACTAGCATAGCAATGATAGTAGTGAGATCCAGGGTAACGGTCATCTTACCTGAAATCCCGCTATGAAGAAGAATGAGTCCATGAAGAAGACAAACGGACAAAGACGAACCAGGCGTAGACGAACGAATCCTCACGATCGCAACGAAATAGGAACTATCGAGAAGAAACACAACCGGAAAGAAGCAAACAAAACGGTAAACACCCAACACATAAACATGACATGATGCTCAACCAAGTATGATGCATGACAAGGCTATATGATGCTACTCATGGCAAGAGATGATGCATACAAGAACAACACATCAAAGCAAGTTTAAAGGAGGTCGGAAGCAACATATAACAATTCTGGTAAGTCCTCATATGCAAATTTTGAAATTGGTCCAGAACTTAATAAACCTTATGTTCAAGTTGTTAAACAGCAAGTTAAGATGCACCAAGATGATCTACACGAGATTCTAGTCAAGTTGCATAGAAAGCTCATTTAATTCGGAGCTACGGCCTAGAAGATATGAGCAAAACAAGTTAAACATGGAATTGATGCAAAATGCATTCAAACATCAAGCAAACACACCCAAAACAAGGATTCAACATTACATGATGAAACTACATGCAATTCTAAGCAAGTTTCATATAGAGCATGCTCAAAACGGAGCAATGGTGCAACACATACACTCCAAACAAGATATAACAACAATCTGCCCAAAACAGCAAGTAGGCACTTTGCAATCATCAAAACAACATGCTACAGGAACCATATGAGCCCAAACTTGCCATGAACTTCATGTACAGATAACATGATTGAAATATCATTAAGATTAGGGTTCATAGGCATCAATATTAAACCAATACGATCAATGCAAAATGCAACTTTATAACATAGGAGCATATGCATGAGCAGAGTTAATATGATGGCATGTTGGAGGCATGAAACAAAGATGCTACAACAACTATACATGGCAACCAAGGTATGGCATAAAAGTACACATAACAAATAGCAAACAACATCATGGCATCATATACATATGACTCATGGATTAGTGGGAACCAACATGACAAGATTGAATGTTGAAACGGTTTCATCAAGTGTAAAACAACAACATTATGATAGCTTGTTTGCAAGCATGAACAGAGGCATATGACCTCCAAAATTAGCAAACATGGCATGTGAACAAAGTACTCATAGCATAATTCAAAGATGTAATTGGAGCATCTCCAGAATAGGCATGGATCACTAAATAACAAGCTCATCACAAGGCATCATGAAGTTAATAGAAATGTGGAACAGCATGTAGGCATGTTCATGGCAATGAAAACATATGCTACAGGATATATATACAAGGCATCAAAAGGCATAGCATGATAGGGCATGACATAGACAACAAAACATGTCAACTAAGCATCTCCAGAATATGCATGGATTAATTGGTAGCATCAAAGAAACATGGCATCATGATATAACAGAAACAAACATGACAGGAAGTTAACAGCAAGTACCCCACTTCACAAGCTTGATGCACTCACTACAGGGCATATCAAAATACATGGATTCCACCCTTGGAAAGATGGCATAATTATGCTCCTAAAACATGTAGACATTATGCTCAAAAAAATCACTCAAAAAGATATGAAAATAATAAATAGGCAAGTTATAACAGTTTTCAGCAGTTAACAGCAACATGCACTTTTGCAACAGAGATTAAGATATCAAGATGCACCCTAACATGAATGCAAAGCACACCAGCATGTAGAGCATGAAGAGCAAAACATTTGCATATCAAGATCATCATGATAGGATCAACACGGGTAAACTTATAGCACTCACAAGATGCATACATGATGTTAACAATCAGCAGATTCCCGCAGTTTATATCACATAGCAGTTTTGCAACGAAGATTAAGACATAAATATTAATAGTAACATGAATGCAAATGCAACCATCATTAAGAGAACTTTGAGATGAACATTTTGACATACATGCACGCAAAATGGAGCTACGAGCACGAAATTAGAGCATGGCAAAGAGGCACACATGATGCAAAAATTACTGGGACGGTGAAATTTTCATGAAAAAAAATAGATGAGCACATGATAGTAAATGCACACTGGGCGAGGGATTAGAGGGCTTGCTCACCCTGGGCTTGCAGGCTGACGCTGCTGGGCCAGGGCGTTGCGGGGAACTGGATCGCAGGCAGGCCATGGCCCACGAGCCGAGGTCAACGCGGGGCCGAGGGGCTCCGTGGGGTCGACGGAGGCAACGGTCGGCAGCGGCACCAGCGCGACTCCGGCGATGGCGAAAGGCGACGCAGGAGGGTTAGCGAGGCCGCGAAGTAGGGGAAACGGGGTGGAGGTGGTCGGGCATGGCAGATCCGGGGCCGGCAGGGCGAGCTCTGGTCGGATCCGGGCGGAGGCGGCGTGCTCCGGCGAGCTCCATGGCGGCGGGTGAGGGAGTCCTGGATTAGGGGGTATCCGGACAGCCGGACTATCTACATTGTCCGGACTATTGGAGCATAAAGATACAAGACTCAGGACTCCGTCCCGTGTCCGGATGGGACTCTCATTTGTGGAAGACAAGCTTGGCGATCCGGATATTATATTTCCTTCCTTGTAACCGACTCCATGTAAACCCTAGCCCTCTCAAGTGTCTATATAAACCGGAGAGGATGGTCCTTGGAAGGCCGATCACAATTACAATCATAATCATCATAGGCTAGCTTCTAGGGTTTAGGTTTAGCCTCTACGATCTCATGGTAGATCTACTCTTGTACTACTCATATCATCAATATTAATCAAGCAGGAAGTAGGGTTTTACCTCCATCGAGAGGGCCCGAACCTGGGTAAACATTGAGTCCCTTGCTTCCTGTTACCATCAGCCTAAGACGCACAGATCGGGACCCCCTACCCGAGATCCGCCGGTTTTGACACCGACATTGGTGCTTTCATTGAGAGTTCCTCTGTGTCGCTGCTGCGAGGCTTGATGGTGCCTTTAATCATCAACAACACGGTCCAGGGCGAGACTTTTCTCCCCGGACAGGTCTTCGTGTTCGGCGACTTCGCACTGCGGGCCAATTCGCTTGGCCATCTGGAGCAAATCGACAGCTATGCCCCCGGCCACCAGGTCAAGTTTAGAAACCTGAACTACACGGCCGATATCCGCGGAGACTTGATCTTCGACGGAATCTGGCCTGTGCCAGGAGCGCCGGACAGTCACGACGAGCACGGCCTAGACCTGATGTCGGACAATGCTCGGGATATCACCCCTGCAGCTGCCCCGGACCTAAATCCAGAGCAGACTGCATGGCCCAAGGACGGGTGGATGGACCCCGCCCCACCGGCCGCGCATTCATCAGCGGTAGAGCTGAACACAGGCCTCACTTCTAAGGGAGCCTGTGACTCCGGACCCCTGGACTCGTATCCGGTTGTAGGTTCCAGTCCGCGCGCTCCCGAACCCGCCGAGCCTGGTTGGGCTCCGGTAGTGGAGTTTACCACTGCGGATATCTTCCAGCACTCGCCCTTTGGCGACATGCTGAATTCATTAAAGTCTCTCTCTTTGTAAGGAGACTCCTGGCCGAACTATGTCCGACTCGAGTGGGAAGCAGGCACGAAGGAATTCGTTGCCCACCCACCACCCACTTCATTGCCATGATCGATGATCTAACCGACGTGCTTGACTTCGACTCTGAAGACATCGACGGCATGGACGACGATGCAGGAGAAGAACAGGAACCACCGCTCAAAAGGCGGTGGATAGCCACCTCCTCATATGATATATATATGGTGGACACTCAGAAAAAAACCAATGGCGATGAGGCAACGGAGGATAAACCCTCAGGGAGAAAAACAAAGCATGGGCGTCGCCAGCGCCACTCCAAGCCCTGCCACAGCAATACCGGCTCCGGAGACGAAAACAATCCGGACGGTGCCGAAGACGAATACAACCCCGATTAGCCCGCCTTCGAGCAGGCCGAGCAGGAAGATGGGTAGGATAGCCCAGATGAGCAGGCGACGGACGGGTATCCGGGGGAGGACGACTACATGCCCCCCTCCGAAGACGAGATTAGCCTCGGCAACGACGAGTTTGGCGTGCCTGAGAACCTCGTGGAGCAGGAGCGCTTCAAGCGCTGGCTTATTGCCACTGCGAGGAGCCTGAAAAGGAAGCAATAGCAGCTTAAAGCTGACCAAGATTTGCTCATGGACAGAGGGACCAAGGTCCTGGCCACCGAGAAATACAAACTCGACCGCCCCGACAAAGGGAACGCATGGCATAATTCGCTACCCCAACCTAACCAGGAGAACCCAATGCACATACCCCGACGTCAACTCACTGCAATGGTCCAAGACAATACGAAGGATACACGAAGAGGCATCCTCAAGCCTCGGCGCAATCGTTATAAACGTCAAGTTAGGGAAGTTGGTGCAAATCCAGCAACTCCCAGTCCGGTCAGCGGACAAAGAACAGCTCAAGCCTCTCTGGCCTGAGCAACATACTCGATCAACCATGTGAAATTCACGGTACTCCTAAAAGGACGGCCAAGCACACCAATAGAGAATGCCGGATCCTCAAAACAAAGCGGTCGGTCATGTGCTGGAAACAAGGAGGGGAGGAGTCCAACAATGGCAACGTAAAAAGATCCTATAGATCATAAAAGTACGGCCGATCTCCCCCGATCACATCAATCGTCCGGACAATATCAACCACAGAAATTTAATTGCAGTACCTCTAGACCTAGTAGTCTGGGGGCTCCATCTCACATAGAGCCCCTGCGGATATGAAGCCACAAATAACATAATTTAAAAGATGCCAGGTGCAAAAGCCAAAGTTTTATTGGCCCACCATTCTAATGGTTGTCCTCGGATCACCAAAAAATGCCACGCCAAAGAATAACTCTTCGGCACCTTCCCCTCATACAGTAATTTACCATATGTTAACGGGACGAACCATGTTGACTAGATTTCACGTGGTAAACCATTAGGCCAACGCCATGTGATATAATCACACCTATGGGCAAGGCCGAACCCCGCCCTTAGAGCGGAAATCATACCGCTGCCGGAGTAACAAGTCATGCCTGCCTATCAAAATTTTGATACGACAGCCACCTATCTGGACACCAACTGGGGAGTCTGCGCTACTTCACGGTATAATGGGCAGGTTAACCAGGTTCCGATCAGGAACCCTCGGACCAACCACAAGAGGACGTTTAGCTGCCCTCAGGTATTTGCCTTTACAAACTAACTTTGACGCAGAACAGGATTGGCGACGTGGAATCGGCCCGGGCACACAAGGACAGGAACACGTAAGTGAACCCCCCCCCCAAAGAAGGCAGTCCGGATTCACTTCAGATCCATTCACAGCCCCCTCCAGTCCGGCCATGACAGGTTCCGCCAAAAACACCTCTTTTCATAATCATAAATCATACTCATATGCATAGGCATATCATCCTACTACAATGCATAGATTTACATAACACTTACCGGCTGTCGCTTCTCAATGATGCCTTTTTGTCAAAAACGGCACACACGCCTTGTGTTATGCCCAATTATGTCAGGGGCTTCACAGTAAGGCAATAAAGTCCGACCACCTTTTTGGTCGCTCGGCACCCCGAACTTATAGCACTATATGCATCAGCTCTGAATCATGTCTTGGGTCATTGGTTGGGTTTGCCCGGCTCCCATGCTTCGGTACCTTACGTTCCGCCCCATCAGCTAAGGTAGCGTTGGGAGAACTACTGCGATTGTGTCCTGGTTCTGCCGGATGAGCGCCTCAGTAGAGAAAGCCGAAAACCGACTGTCACGATACAGTGAGAGCTGGTCAGCTGTTTGAGAGGTTGTAAAATCCTTAAAGATTTATTCCGCATAACGCCATTATAAATGCAGAGTGCCACAGATCGGTCTTCTGATCAGGCGCCAATAGAGCCCCCAGTGCGGCCTTCCGAACACTCGGGGCTGCGCCGACCATACTCGAATTCCTATGGCTAAGTGAGAGTGGTAAAGCCCTATAGTCTGATTGCCTGGTTCGTGGTTAGGAACACCTCCTTAAAAGGACCCAACCATGGGATAAAGAGTGTTCAGGTATATCCCGAACACCCCCGTATTTCTTTCATGGGGGCAGAAGCCGACGACTGGCCAACTCTCAGGATTTACATACACTAAACAGCCGCAAAGGAAGAACAAATGTTCAAACAAACTAGGCAATAAATAATAAAAGTGCCATTATCCCACATTACAAAGAACGGCATGCATACCCTCAGGGAAATATAATGTCTTTGGTACACTTATCCGCCACAAGGCGGGCTCCCTTCAGTACACCTTCGTAGTATAGCTCGGGCTTGCGGTGCTCCTTACCCTCTGGCGGCCCCTCATTCATCAGCTTCTCCGCATCAAGCTTCCCCCAATGCACTTTCGCACGGGCAAACGCCATGCGCGCACCCTCTATACAGACTGATCGCTTAATAGCATCAAGACGAGGGCAGGCGCCCACAATCCGCTTCACGAGTCTGAAGTAACTGCTCGGAATTGGCTCCGCGGGCCACAGCCGGACAACCAAGTCCTTCATGGCTAGTTCGGCCGCCTGGTGCAGTTCGACCAGCTGCTTCAGCTGATCGATAAAGGGCACCAGATAGTTCGGCACCAAATACTGCGACCAGAAATCCCTCCCCGCAGACTTCTTCTCCTCGGGCCGGTAGAACTGGGCGGCATCTGATATACTGCGAGGCAGATCCGCAAACGCCCCTGGAAAAACAAGAATTCAGCTTGTCGCTTAGAGTTCTCCCCATTATCATGTCAAAATGGCCATGAATACAAAAAGGCCTTACCAGCCGCAACCTTCCGGGCCTCCTAAATGTCCCGCGCAGCACCTCGGGCTTCTTCCCGAGCATCTTCCGCGGCTTGGAGAGCTTGGGCGAGTTCGGATTCTTTCCCTACTAGACTCTGCTCCAAGCCCTCGCTTTTCTTCACAGCCTCCTGGAGCTCTCGCTCAGCTGCGATGACCCTGGCCTCGTGTTTCTCACGAAGCGCCTGTTTCGGCAGCCTTCTCGTTGGCATCAGCCACAGCCTTCTTCAGTGCCTCATATTCGGCACTCGCTCCTAGAGCATACAATACAAAAACTTTTCACTAGGCACAATTACTCATTCGTGCCGACTTCAAGACAATATTTCAACATACCTTGCTTGTCCTCTAATTGCTTCTTTACACGACCAAATTCTTCTTCGGCCCGCTCCTGGCTCTGCTTCAGCCCGGACACTTCCGCACTATGAGCGGCCGCCTTCTCTGCAGATGCCTGTTTTCACATAAAGGGTTATACGTCATTAACAAAGGCTCCTGCAAAAGCAGAGGATTTGATCCCATGTCCGTCTCTTTCTCTCTTTCACTGGACAGTGTATCAGGGGCTAGTACTCATATTATGACGATTCCTCAAAGGTTTCTTAGAAAACATACCTCAAAGGCCTTTATAAGGCCAAGGCAGGACTCATTCAGCTCGCTCTCGGCGGACTGAATCTTTTCAATCACCGCACCCATGAGGGTCCGATGTTCATCAACAATAGACGCGCTCTTAACACTGTTGATAGACCGCCAGGCAGCTCTGCTTGGACGGAGGTTGCCGGTGGAGTAGGCAAGCCTCCCACCATCCAAGGTGGCTGCTCGCCCGATCCTGGAGCCTTAGAGGTCTCCAGGACCTTGTCCGACTGTGGTTCGAACTTGAGGTCGCCCCCACCGTCGACACGTCGGGAGGCCGCCGCCCCCGTATGTCCGGCCCCAGAGACATGCCCCCCCTGGTCCGGGCCTCATTGAGACGACACCTCAGTGTTGTGCCTGGACCTCGGGGAAGGGGCCTCTAGAGGCGTCTCGCTCGCCAAAGCGTCTGAGCTCAGTGAATCCTCTGATGAGGACTGTCCGGCGCGAGACCTCGCCGGGCTGTATGAAATATGACGACAGTTAAAGCTATTGTACCCAAATGACCCTGGACGCATATGCGTGTTCGGATGTCGAATACTTACGACTTTCCCAGGGGCTGGGCCCTGGGATCCCACTTCGGACTATTATCGGTAGCCGTGGTGGATACCTCTGGGTGGGAACCTCTCCCCCTCTTGGGCGATTCGGCCTCCAGGGACGGGGAAGCCGACCTCTTCTTCCCACCTCCAGAGTGAGGCTCGTCCTCCTCTGGTTCCTCCTCTTCGTCTTCGGAAGAGGGATCATCGCTGGAGTCTTCGGATTTTGCATCCGAGGCCTCGCGGCGACGGAGGCCACTCCAGGCCTTTTTGACCTTCTTGGAGGCCTCTTTCTTTGGCGCCACGTAAGGCGTGGGGACCAGCATCTTCGTCAGAAGAGGTCCGACCGGTTCCTCCGGCAGCGGGGTCGGACAATGTATCCGCTCCACCTTTTTTATCCGTCCCTGGGGTCAGGGTAAAGCACAATAAAAATGTCTCCCTCAGGACATGCCAACTGAAAGCATGGATGGACAAAGCGTAGATGTAACTTATCGGGCTTGCAGAATGGGATAATTGATACCCACGTTCCTCGGCGGAGCCCGGCCATGATTTGTCGGACTTAAAGAACACCTTCCAGATAT
The DNA here is from genome assembly GCF_002162155.2 of Triticum dicoccoides. NCBI lineage: Eukaryota > Viridiplantae > Streptophyta > Magnoliopsida > Poales > Poaceae > Triticum > Triticum dicoccoides. The sequence continues at coordinate 296,930,250 of NC_041393.1, forward strand.
CCTTGTGGGAGGAATCATAGAGCTCCCAAAGGGTTTGGTGCTCAGTTGGGTCGTACTCCCACAGATTGCAGGCTCGACGCTGGCAAGGGAGAACCAGGCGAACTAACATCACCTGGACAACGTCGACGAGCTTGATATCCTTGTCAACCACACTCTGGACGCGCGTCTGGAGCAGTGACAACTCATTAGACGGGGACCAGTTCGGGCCCTTCTTGGGCCAGGACGTGAGCCGCAGGGGGGCTCCGGATATGAACTCGGGAGCTGCAGCCCACTTTTTGCCACGCGGTTCGGTAATATAGAACCACCGCTGCTGCCACTCCTTGATGGAGTCGTTGAAGGCCCCCGTCGGCCAAACGACCTTGGGCATCTTGCTCACCATGGCGCCACCGCACACGGCGTGCTCGCCACTCACCACCTTGGGATTCACATTGAAAATATTCAGCCACAGGCCGAAGTGAGGTGAAATCTGGAGAAAGGCCTCACACACGACGATGAACGTCGAGATATTGAGGAAAGAATTGGGGGACAGATCATGAAAATCGATCCCATAGTAATACATGACTCCACGAACAAATGGGTGAAGGGGAAACCCGAGCCCACGGACAAAATGGTGAAGAAACACGAATCTCTCGTGAGGCTCTGGAGTAGGGACGACCTGTCCCGCCGGTGGGAGATGGTGGTCGATCTTCTTGGCCAGGTACCCGGCCTCCCGGAGCCTCTTGATATCCCTGTCCTGGACAGTAGAGGCCATCCATCTGCCTCCTGCTCCGGATCCAGACATCTTTGGAAAACCTCTCTTCGATGGAATAGAAGAATGCTTGGGCGTTAGAGCTCGAACAGAGGGGGGTGAGCTAGCAGAAGGAGAAGGCGTGGGTAAAGAGGAAGAAACCTTATCTCTTTATAAGAGACGGTAAAAGCTTTTTACGCCTCCCCACTTGCCTGGTGGAACCCGCTCGCTCCCCACTCACCGCAATTAGCGGTGCGGTTAGATTATCCATACCCGTATTGATGAGAATCCCACAATAAAGGGGCACGATCTCTGCTATGGCAAAACCTGCAGAGGAAACCGCCGCGCGGTATGCGCTATGGCTAGTTGTGGAAGAACGGTTCGAATAATGACCCGATCGTAATAACATGTCACATTACATTTGTGAAATATCATTCTCTCTACGGTGGTATGTGGAGATCACTTTGCAGATCCGGACACGGTCTACGTGTTCGATAATAAATTTGGAGTATTCGGAGAAGGAACCTGCCTTGCAATGCCGAAGACAAGACTGCACGCCGGACTCATCGTCATTGAAGCCTGGTTCAAGGGCTACTAAGGGAGTCCTGGATTAGGGGGTATCTGGACAGCCGGACTATCTACATCGTCGGACTATTGGAGCATGAAGATACAAGACTCAGGACTCCGTCCCATGTCCGGATGGGACTCTCCTTTGTAGAAGACAAGCTTGGAGATCTGGGTATTATATTTCCTTCCTTGTAATCGACTCCATGTAAACCCTAGCCCTCTCCTGTGTCTATATAAACCGGAGAGGATGGTCCTTAGAAGGCCGATCACAATTACAATCATGATCATCATAGGCTAGCTTCTAGGGTTTAGCCTCTATGATCTCGTGGTAGATCTACTCTTGTACTACTCATATCATCAATATTAATCAAGCAGGAAGTAGGGTTTTATCTCCATCGATAGGGTCCGAACCTGGGTAAACATTGAGTCCCTTGCTTCCGGTTACCATCAGCCTAAGACGCACAGATCGAGAACCCCTACCCGAGATTCGTCGGTTTTGACACCGACAGCGGGGACCTGCGGGGTCGGTGCCGACTATTAGAGGGAGAGAGAGGGAAACGAAAGGGGACGGGGCGGTGACCTGGACAGCGGCAGTCGCCGGTGTCGACGGCGGCGCTGGAGGGACTCCTGGGCGGCGCGCGGCTCTTGCTCGCTTGGGATCGAGTGGGGCGAGCGGGAGCCGGGTGGCGGCGAAGCAAGCTCTAAGGCGGGCTCCGTGCGGGCCTTGCCGGGCCTGCGGCGGCGCGGAGCAGGCTGGGGACGTGTGGCAGCTCCCAAGTGGCTGCGGGCAGCGGGGAGGAGGCCGGGCGGCGACGTGGTGGCGTGGGATAGGCCGAAGGGTGTGGCGGCAGCGGCGACAAGTGGCGGAGGGCGGCTAGGAGTGGCCTGCAAAGAGAGGAGGAGGGGGTTGGCTGTGGCAGGAGGTAGGGGAAGGGGTCTAGGTTGCCCAAAATGGACTAGGGGTGTCCATATATAGCAAATTTGCTAGGATTTGAGGGTAAGGAGGGGTTTCTGGACCCTTCGATGCCGATCGGAGGGTTCCGATCGCGAGGGGGTGTAGCTGGGCTAAAGGAGGGGTTAGTGGGTTGTGCTTAGATGGGTTAGGCTGAGAAGAGATAAGAGGAGGGCAGCCCAGCAACAGTTTTCGGAGACCAAAAACGTCCGACGAATACACCGGCTATATCGCAGTTGTATGTTTAACGGTTGGGCTATCAAACGAGCTCCGAATGCGACGAAACTTGACAGGCGGTCTACCTACACTATAATAAGACCGCACGCCAACCTTCACCCCATTCTGAGAACATTTTTATGCCACTTATGAAATAATATTTTGGAGGTGTTGCAGGCGCGTGCGAGTGTCGTTGGGCTCAGAACGGACAATGGTGAGGACCCGGACGGATGCAAGTTTTGAAAAAAACATGTTGATGAAATGCACATGATGACATGGAAAAATGCAACGCACAAGCAAATGACATGGTAACGACAGCGAATAACTGGATGACACCTGGCGCATCGGTCTCGGGGCATTACACGGCACTGGCCAAGTTCATGGCAGCAACGCACCATGGCTACAATGTCCTCAAGATGCTAGGAAACGGCGGCATCATCACGGTCGCCTACGAGGAAAAGGACGCAGTGTGCTCTCTCGAGCGCGCCTATCAAGCGGCAGCAGTCGAGAACCCTAAAGACGAGGGCGATGTCCTTCCTCCTGAGGTCACCCCCAAGATGAAGAAGCTGCAGCTGGGCCAGGAATCTCATGAGGAGGCATCGCCCGACAGTGTCGCGCTAAGCCTCACATCCCTCGATGGGGCGCCTTCACCTATCGCATAGGAACGCGCACTCGGCGCCCCTCTCAGGCTGGGCTCGAGGGCTCTCCTCTGGAGGGCCTCAGACCTAGTCGACGTCATGAGGGAGGCGCTCGAGCACCATGTGGAGGCATGCTTCCTAGGAGAAGGCACAAGGCATGGGGTGAGAGGCGCTCAGGAGTTCATCAGCAAGGCGATCATGGAGATTCAGGAGGCAAGGGTTCTGCAGGGCGATCGCCGCCCACCGTTGGGCGTGGATCCTTGCCCTGGAGAGGGTAAGGAGTTCCGCATCTGCATCGACATTCCAGGGCTCAACAGGGCGGCGTCTCGGCAGCTCTTCTGGCCGTCCCGTGTCGGCCGATGTGAGGGTCCCCCTAACAGCTATGTTCGCATGTCCTTCGGCCTGCCAAGCGTGGCTGTCGGATTTCAACACCGAATGCGAGACGTCCTAGCCGCTCGGTAGGTTAGGCACCAGGCGATCCTGGCGGAGGTGGAGATGGGTCCTCGGGAGCCCCCCAGGCCCCCGGAGCCTCCCGAGGCTCAGGGCCCAGGCGGCTCATGAGGTGCGACTTCAGCAGTGTGCATCTTCCGCTACCCCGACATCTCTTCAGCAATGGTGCCAGGTAACATCTTTTTAGTTCGTTCAGTTTGGGGGCACCCCTCGGGCTGTATTATCCCCAAGTCGCATGGGTTCGTCCCTGCGACATGTATCCTTCTTGCGTTCGTCTAAATTGCCTAACCATCTTTCATGAGCTGTTTTATTACCATCACCTGCTTGCTTCGAGACCTATCCGCCTTATGGTCCCCTTTCATTGCTGACTCGTCCTATGCTCGTCCTGCAACAGAAGCTACTCACGCTAGCACGGCGCTTGTGCTCGGGTCCGTCCCAGCAACGCTGATAAACCCGAGAACCGAGCTCTAGCTCGCAGCCCGCCTCGCGCACGCCACCTCACCAGGTCCTTGCTGCCTTCGTCTTCCCTCGAAAGGTTCAAGGATAGGCGGTCAGCACCATAGGGAATTGCAACCACGTCTGCCAGCTAACACGCAGGTAAGGCATAGCTACGGCGGGCCCCAGCGGTCACCACCTTACCCTGCGAGTTGCTTGCACGTTAAAGGGTGGGCTCCTGAGCATCACACCTTAGGAGCTCCTACTGGCTCTCCAGCCCTCACTCCCTGGCCTTGACCACGACATCACGACCTGGCATACCAGCGACGGCTGACCCTGCTCGAGGGCCAGGACCCGAGGACGTAGAGCACCTAGGCAAGCAAGGAAGGGGGATGATCATCGCGTACCCCGCCTAGTGACGCTACTATAGAGGCACGAATGGGCACCATCCATAGGAGTCATTGCGGGTTTGCTAAAAGATAAGTTGCTCACATGACGGCATAAGTCTCAAAACTCGCCCATTTGACTCTAGCAGTCCCACTCCGGCAATTTCACTCCCCTTTCCGTTTCTTGGGCAGCTGCTTGCACACCAAGGGGGACCTCGTGAGCATCGCGCCTCATGAGCTCTCACCGTACCTCGGATCGCTCACCTCCTAGCCTTGACCACGGCATCGCGACCTGGCATACTAGCGATGGTTGAACCTGCCTGGGGATTGGGTCCCGCCGGCATAGAGCACTACACTACCTAAGGGGGGGGGAAGGGGGGAACCATGCCGGATTGGGATACGCGATTTCATCATAAAGACCAAAAGAACAACACTGGAATTAACGCATTTCCATCCTTACATGCCCCCGCGGGGCTATCCCTAATTTCACGCAGGGAAACAAAAGAAGAAGAGCTTCGACCAGGCCAACACGCATCACCGACGTCGCTGAGCGGCAGCTGCTGCTGCGTTGCGGCCGCGGCGGGAGCTTGGCATCACGTAGCTGTCATCTCTAGACTCCGGAGACTCACTGGGCTCAAGAGAGTCACCGGATTCCCAAGAGTCGTTGTTGCTGCTGCAAGAGGCGTCGACGGGGACTGAGGCAGGTCTAGCGCCCTCGGTCGCGTCCTGTGGGCTGCTTCCTCTGGGGCAGCACTCCAGCCGCCGGCCCTCCTTGTCGAAGACCTTGAAGAACAGGGTGAAGGCGCCATCGTACTCGAAGTGGATCGCAAGGGCCCCCTCTGTGCGGCAGGCTCGGGCGACCTCACCCCATCCACGGGTCATGAACACATCGCCAGGGGGCACCACCTCGACCTCAGCCCCAATAGCCAGGCAGTAGCACCCGGCATGCTGCAGCCACAGTTCAAGTGCCCCCCTCGGCGGCAACTCATTGGCGAAGAACCTCGGGAACCGGATCCACGAGGCGGACAGCATCGCTGCCCACACCATGAACTCACGCGAGCTGCTCTCGGCATGAGTCTGTGGCTCGGCAGGAAGGACAGCAGCGGCTCATCCTTCGCCGCCTGGGTTTGCTCGACGGCGTGCATCGCCGTCCTGTGCCCCAGCGTACAAGGGAAGGGGGAAGCCGGGCAGAGGCCTTGATTGCCAAGGCCTAGTCACCTCCTGCCTCGCGCAGGCGTCGTAGGTGCGACAGAACCATTTTTTGGCGGGAGTGGATCAGGCCCCTCCTGAGGGGCCTTCCCCTTTTCTGCCACGAAAAACCTCCTGATCGGAGCCATGGGAGCAACAGCAAGATGGAGAAGAAGAAGGGCGAGCGGCGAGAAGACAGAGGAAGAGATGAGCGAGGGGGGCTCTGCCCCTCCCCTCAATTATAACCGGAGGGAGACCAACCGCCGGCCTCCACGACCTCGCGTAATGATGATCTCTTGCATGCAGCATCGACCCGTCAAGTCAAATGGTTGCCAAGGCAGCATGGGGAAGTGGAGACTCCCACGTCCCATCAATCGCCATGCATTGTTCAAGGCCGCAGGCGGTTAGGGCCTGCAGCGCTCCACACTTTCCCTTTGGCTTCACCTAGAAGCCAAGTCCGAGCGCGCCTTGGGCCCGGGGGCTACTGTCGGTGTTTTAGATACGGGGTACCTAGACTTGCCTGCCTGCGGCCCACTGCGTGGCTCCATCGACGGCCTGGTATGGCCCAGCTTCAGCATCAACAACTCAAGACCCTCGGGAGGGGCCAAGCCTCGCGAGGCGGGTGACGCCAAGATGCCCAAGGGGATCGGCCTCCTCGGGCTGGCTCCCGAGGAGCGGAGACTTCTATGCAAGGTGCACCTCATGAGGCTCAGCTGACGTGAGCCATGATGATTGGGCGCCAGGCGGGCGCCAGCGGGCACAGAGCACCAGTTTCCTCTTTGGTGCAAAGGAGGCAAGCAGCAGGCGTGGAGTCCCGAGGAATCAGCCAAAGGTTTCCATTCTAGTGCAACAAGACTAAGACTGCCAGGACGGCAGGACGGAGGTCATCGCCGAGCCCACCGCAGCGTCACGACCAGAGGCTTTTTGCAGGTGAAGACCACTTTAGTTAGGATAGGGTGTACTTCTTGTTCCCCTTCAAACCTGGCCGTTGTGGGATCCCTTCCCACCAACATTTAGGAAGAGGACCAAGGCCACTATAAATAGGACTTAGCCACCACCATAGAGGGGGGTCCATTCTCATTCGACCACCTCACCAGCTCTCTCGAGCTCAAGAACACCTCACCTCCTGAGGTTGTTCATCCACTGTACTAGTTCATCCTTAGCCCCTCGAGGAAATCCACCAAAAAGCTGAAGTAGGGTATTACACCGCAAGGTGGCCCGAACCAGGATAAACTGATGTGTCTCTTTGTCCCTTTGAGCTTGACGCGCTAGGCTTTAAGGAAGCGTGAGTAGGCAAGCTTGGTAGGTTGAGATCTCCACACGCACCCTAGAGTTCAAACCTATCAAGGGTTTGCGGAACCCAAAATCCGACAAGTGTATGGCACTTTTATTCCAGCCATAACATTTTTTTGAAGAAAATGAGACCAACCTGGGCTAGACTAGCCTGTTGGCATTTTTTATAGAAGAAAACTCTGTGAGCACCAAGCGCTCGAGCCAAGACTCGAACCATTGTGGGCTGGCTGCGAACTCCCGCGCCTTGCCAATGGAGCGTACGCTCCATTCTCCAGTCATAACATTTTCACTATGAGGTGGGGCCGTAGTTGAGCAAACCGACCATCGGCAAATCCCAACCCCGCCCACCACGCGTCGACTGAGTTAGAATTAGAAGAGAGAAACGAGGAAGAAGAGCTAGCTGTAGCACAGACGCTATTGTCAGATGGGACTCGTGTTGATAGAATAGGAGTAGTACTGTACATGCTATAGACTGGATTGTAGCACATTATTTTGTATGGCCATATCACCACATTGTTTTACATGGCCTATCGCTTGCTGGTTCACTGAGCTACCGTGGTTCGCACTCCTCCAATGTGAGTAGTAGTACTAGTATATACACTTTATATACTACATTATTCTTTGCTCCTTCTTACGTAATTCTCCTACATGTGGGAGAGCCAGCATCCGGGTCGACGTGTCATGCACTAGATTAGAGTGGGGAACGGATGGGGGGCATCACCCCGGTCGTAGCGCCAGTAATTCATGACTACTAGCAAGATGCCCATGTGTTCCACGGAACATCAATATGCATTTGTATGAGTAGTTTATCTTGCGGGAGAAAAGGATGAACAAGGGAAGGCCTTATTTGCAAATGTGGAGAGGGGTGTGGGTATCTTTTTGCAAAATTGCCATTGTTTCCTTCCTATCCGTCAAATATAAATCAGACGGCCTATATTGCAGAATGGCAGGCACACCATCATCACTAACTTTGTTTTTTCTAAGAGTAGAGATAGTGAGTAGTCATATCACAAGACCTCGTATTTCCAGCAATAACGCACCATCAAATCGCACAGCCCTACCTTTCCAACAGTAAGTTGAATCCGCTACTCCCTCACCCTCCTCGCCTCTTTGTCAAACCGCCTACGTGAAAACTGCCGCGCGTACTGCCAGGGAGAAGCCCCGCCCTCAACTTTTAACTACTCATAATATAATTTCGTATCGATGAATTGCGCCATGGAGCAGAAAACCAAAAGAAAAATGTGGTACATGTAAACAAATAGAGTTCAAGCTCTAGCTAGTGATTCGGAATGTAAACCGTGCATATACGTGTAGGTTACTTCAAAGTAGGAGTACTGAGCCCATTGATGCAATGTGGTCAAACTGTACCATTGATATCTCAAAGCCAAAATAGTTCGAGCTTGTTTGTTCTATATAAATACTAGTACTGATGTTTATTCACCCGTGGGGTTGTTCAACGAGTGGAGGGCCGGGGAGCACAATGAAACAATACTACTATTGTACTAGGTAAGTAGGAGTCGTATAGTTAGTCACGTTAAATAGAGAGTTTCTTTTATTTGATGCCACGTACACGAATTGGAACGCTTGTTGTGGAGAGAAAAAGATAATCACTCCACTATTTATATATATAGGCAGGGGCCTGAGCGCTTGCTTTACTAGGGTTGCTCTCTTCATTCTCTCATCATCTCCAGATCTAAACAAGACAACGGTAGCGACATTTTCTCTCTGCTCACCGTTGGTCACAGATCCGGTCGGATCCCTTCAGCCGGTGTGTGTAGAGGACTAGTGCATCGTTCACACGGTCATCGGCAGCGAGGGAGGAAACCCACAGCTGTCGACGGGTCCCGATCCTCTGCCCGTGTCATTCTCTCCAACACAGCACCGGCTCGGGATGTCCTCCGACCCTTCTTCCTGCCTTCCATATTGTGCGCAAATTCGACCTTTCATTGCCGACATCCCGACGACCCTCAGGTATAAGTTATTCGAAAGTGGCCTTGCTCTACTGCCGCAGCTCCCCACGTGTCTGCATGTGCATATTTTCGATTTAGCTACACTTCAGTCGACTGAATCGACTTTTAGGTCAGTCGATTTTCAGGGGTGGGGGGCTCACCGAAGTTAAGGAAGAACTAGCCGCAGCGGGCAGGGGGGTTTGCCGGAGAGGTACCCCGCTATCTATCTTAGGGTTCAGGGTGGGGCGGTGGTTATGGGCGATGGGGGGGCGCGGTGGGGGCGGTGGCGTGGGGATCGCCGGAGAAAAAGCTCGGCGCAGGGGGGTAGAGGGATGGCCGGGGCACCGGCGGACCGACGGTTGGGAGTGGTTTCAGGGAGGGCAAGGTGGCGCGGGAGCTACTTCATGCAGTCAAATCTAGGACTTGGTTCAAACAACGAAGAAAGGGGGGAAAGTCGTAGCATGAATCTAGGACTTGATTCAAAGAGGAAATAATAGGGGGAAAGTAGTAGTGAATGGATACCCAACCGGTCTCTTGATTGAAAAGGGAAATGAAGGGAAAAAGCAGTACAAACTGGATAAGGAACAGATCCGTTATTGGTTGAAAAAGGGATAGAAATTGGAGGCTGGTGGAGAAGTCAACAGAGTATGTCCAGGATTAGATTTGCTGCCCTCACATAGTAAAAGGTTTCCATGATTAGATTTGCTGCCCTCACAGAGTATGAACAAACCCGGCATCACCACTTTATGCCTCCTTGTAGGTACATTGTGCTGATGCGTCCACTGTCGCATGTCCTTCTACCAATTTTTTGCTATTTTTAATGTAAGGGCGCATGTAAAATGAAGCTACCACACTATTACCTTAAGGACATGTCTAACTAGTGTTATTGTTAATTTAATGCCTCCAGTAATATGATGCAATTAAACTGTGTTACAAATGGTACTCCTGGTATTTTCCCCAGTATGATAAGTAAGACGCTTCTTTACGATGCTAAGTGTCCTGGTGTCCCCATGGTCCCATGCCCTTAAACCAACTCTTTAGCTGTTGTTGATCTACTGTATCTGGTAAACAAGCAATGCCACCATTAAAGTAATCCCATATTTGACGAATGTCATTGTTGATCATAATGCTTCCTGTAACATGAAGCATTGCCGATGTTTTAAAATTTCCACTGTCCTTGCGTGATTGCCATGAACATAATCAAGATGCTTCTTTTCATTTCGTGTATGTTTCGTATCTTGTTGTTGACCAGGAACTGTTTTCTTTCTATCTTTTTGTGCAGATAGGGATATCCATTTCACCTTGTTGCTATTGTGACCTTTTGGTGAACTGCATAAAACACTTTTTTGGAATGAGTGTCTTGTGCAGTTCAACTAAAATGTCACGTGGGCAACATCTCTCAATTTTGGTGGAACTGCACAAAATGGTGACTGGAGTTTCCAAAATCTCCGTCAAATTCTACGGGTAATCTCGTGCAACATTTTTTTAGCCTTTGCAAGATGAGCCATCAATGTCACCACAATGGCACTTTATTTTAGTAGAACTGCACAAAAGGATAAGCAAACTATAGTTGCACCTTACATGAGTAGGACAACTAACCTTAATGTTGCTCAATTTTAGTGCAACTACTAAAGAAGAACCTACCAGCGCAGGAGAGCAACTACTTCTTGCTAGCTGAATATGCAATCTTTGTTTCATTTCAGGTGAACTGCAGAAAAAGTGGCATGAATTGAATCATTGAGTGGAGCTGTAGGTTGACTTCCACTAGTGCCACTCAGTGGTGGAGGACGAAAAAAAATTATCTATGTTGTGCAAGCAGGAATACTCAACTACAGATGTTGTGATGGTCAAGAGCATTCGCCAAGTTATTGGGTTGTATGACACGGCTAGCCAAGATGAATTTAATCCCGATATTCACTTTGTTGTACTTATGAAAAAGGCTCTAATGGGTTCGTTCTGAATCTTGGAAGCTGGGAATCGATGAGATGTGTAGGCATCTTTGTTGTACTTATTATTTGAATCTTATTTGTTGGTTCTGAATCTTGGAAGCTGGGAATCAGTGAGATGTGTAGGCATCTTTGTTGTACTTATTATTTGAATCTCATTTGTTGGTTCTGAATCTTGCAAGCTGGGAAACACAACATGATGATGCAAAGGACAACAACCATAACAAACTGTTCAAACATGGTAGGATTGTCTGTGTGAAAGTGTGGCAAATGTGTTGATCATGTGCGTCCTGATAATAATAATTATAATTGTTGTGCATGTTGATCATGTGGCACTGATAGAACGAGCCAATGCATTGCTTGTTTTAAGAATAAATTTTAATTAAAGCTAATTAAATTTAAGTAAAGTGACCACTAACACTTGTTATTACAGTACCAATATAGACCCGCTCGTGAACCGACGTGTGTGGCCGGAATAGGTTTCTTAATGGAGGCGTTTGAATGCGCCGAGGGTGCATGTTCTGCAGGGCGTGCAGCGGGCGAGGGAGGGGTAGTAACTGTTGTCACATGTACACACTCAGTTTATTGTTGAATCCAGTTCCCCAAGAGCTGAAAAATGAACTGTTGCCGCTGCCTACTCACTCGTTCACTTGAAGAGACTCCAATGGTGATCTGAGGGGTGAGCCTGTTGGCTATGGACTTCAGCAAGGAGTTCGCCTTTGAGTTCTCCGTCCAGTCCCATGGCTGCACCAAGTTGAATGTGATGTACACCAACGATCCGGACTCGGTGAAGCTCTGCCTCGCCGAGTTCAAGCAGTACCTACAGGATGAGAGTTATTTACCCAAAACCACCACACTTGAGGCTAGGGTAACAACTTAGTACCACATTGAAGGTAGGGCACAAAAAACCACCAGAAATGCGCCTAATGCATAACGCGGAGCACTGACGCTCCAATTTGGACCTGAAAACAGTGAAACCGACAGATGGGGCCCGCCTGTCGGGGCTGATGTGGCATAGACCAAGGACACAAAAAACTTTGACCAACTGAGGTGGCAAATGAGACATGGACCCCGCCTGTCTATGACTACATGATCATCTTCTTCCCATTTCTTTTTCTTTGCGACATTACATCGAGCAGCTTACGGAAGGCCGAACTCCGGCGACTATGCCCACATCGGCGAGCATCGCGAGGGGGGCGGGCGGCACCGTGAGGCCTCGCAACCCGATGCCACTCCCCTTGGCATGGACGCCCGAGCTCTCTGTCCGCGTGCGAGCTGTGAGCTCCAAGGCCACCATGGGCATGGCAGCCGAACAACTACGATGAGCACGCCCCACGCCACAAGCACACATACACCTGCACACGCCCTCACGCCACGAGCACGCACTCACCTACATGCGTCCAGCACCACTCCCGCGAGATTCGGCAGCAGCTCGTCTTGCGCTGACCTTGGTCGTCAGCCATGGCTGACCTCGGTCGCACGGACGCACTCCACGCGCGCTCACGTGGCCCAAACATGTTGCCGTCCGCCATAGTTGTTTGTGTCACGCGTGCGCACTGCGGTTCTCATGCTCCTCCCCGTGGCCACGCCTTGCCGTCGGCCGTCATTGGTGTTCGTGCTGCGCATGCTCACTATGGTCCCTGCGTGCCTCCTCATGGGCACCCCTTGCCGCAATCCACCATTGTTGTTCACGCCGCGTGAGCACTATGGTTCCCACGCGCCTCTCCACGGCCAGGCGCCAGGTTCAGCGGCAGCATGCCGAGCTCCGGCGAGATCCCACACCGGCTATGTCCGCGTCCACCTCCGACGGGCTGCCACTTCCAGGACGCGGCCCGCATACACAACCTGGTTTCTCGGCATGATGGCTAGTCAGGCGTCATCGTTGCACACGTCCTCTCTGGTGGTTACCTCGGTGATGTCCATGTTCTAGCACTCACAACCTGTTTGGCTAAATTCCAGAGAGAAAACGAGGAAGAAAGAAAAAGAAAAGGTGAAAAAATAATAAACACTTGAGTCACTGACAAGTGGGATCCTCGTCCAACTCAGCATATTGTCCACACAAGCACACCTCATCCCGACAGGCGGGCCCCATCTATCGGTTTTGCTGTTTTCAAGTCCAAATTGGAGCGTGAGTGCTCCGCGTTACGCATTAGGCGCATTTTCGGTGGTTTTTGGTGCCCTGCCTTCAATGCGGTACGAAGTTGTTACCCTAGCCCCAAGGTGGTGATTTTGGGTAAATAACTCACAGGACGAGAAAGCACAAGGTCGCACGACTAGACCTTGTGCCCATCCATTCCTCTCCTGACAGGGACCAGCGGATCACCGTCGCCCAGGTATGCGTGCAGAATGAGGTTCTCGTCTACCACTGCTGTAGGTCCATCAAAGGCTCTGGAGCATTCGCCCGTTTCATCGGCAGCGCTGACTGCACCTTCGCTATGCTGGAGAGAAGGAAGAACGCGAGGATTCTGCCATCTGGTGCAACAGGCTTGTCGACATCCAGAAGCAATACAAGATCATCGGCAACGGGCAGGAGAAGGACTCCGTTGTTGACCTCGCCGAGACCATCATCGACCCCTGCTACGCCAACATGAAAGAAGACAATGATACCAAGGAGCTGAACACACGCCTCGGTGACTGATATGTCTCTAACGTATCTATAATTGTTTACTATTCAGTGTTGTTTTATTATCAATTTTGGATGTTTTATAATCATTATATAGTCATTTTATATCACTTTTTGGTAACCAATTGACATAGTGCCAAGTGCCAGTTGTTGTTTTCTGCATGTTTTTTACATCGCAGGAAATCAATACCAGAAGGGGTCCAAATACCACGCCAATTTACGATGATTTTTTATGGGCCAGAAGGAACACAATGGGCCCTGGTTGCACCTGGGGGAGTCCCGAGGAGGGGACAACCAACCTGGGCACGCTAGGAGGCCCAGGCGTGCCCAGGTGGGTTGTGCCCACCTTGGTTGCCCCCTGGACAGACTCTTTGCTCTATAAATACCCCAATATTCTAGAAACCCTAGGGGAGTCAACGAAATATTCATCCAGCCATCGTAGAGTCCAGAACACCGAGATCCAATCTAGACACCATTACGGAGGGGTTCACCACTTCCATTGGTGCATCTCCGGTGATGCGTGAGTAGTTCTTTGTAGACCTTCGGGTCCGTAGTTAGTAGCTAGATGGCTTCCTCTCTCTCTCTCTTGATTATCAATACAATGATCTCTTGGAGATCCATATGATGTAAGTCCTTTTTGTGGTGTGTTTGTTGGGATCCGATGAACTTCGAGTTTATGATCAGTTATATCTTTTTATATCCATGAAAGTTATTTGAGTTCTTTGATCTCTTATATGCGTGATCTCTTATAGTCTCATATTTCTTCTTCGATATTTGGGTTTTGTTTGGCCAACTTGATCTATTTATCTTGCAATGGGAAGAGGTGCCCGGTAGTGGGTTCGATCTTACGGTGCTTGATCCCAGTGACAGAAAGGGAACCGACACGTATGTATCGTTGCTACTAAGGATAAAAAGACGGGATCCATATCTTCTGCAATAGATAAATGGATATTGTCTAGATCATGTTAACGTTCTTATTGCATTACTCCATTTTTTCATGAACTTAATACACTAGATGCATGTTGGATAGCGGTCGATGTGTGGAGTAATAGTAGTAGATGCAGGCAGGAGTCGGTCTACTAATCTTGGACGTGATGCCTATGTAATGATCATTGCCTGGATATCATCATGATTATTTGAAGTTCTATCAATTGCCCAACAGTAATTTGTTCACTCACCATTTGCTATTTTTCTCTAGAAAGGCCACTAGTGAAACCTACGGCCCCCGGGTCTTCTTTCTCATATATTTGCCTTGCGATCTACTATTTCCTCATGTTTATTTTCAGATCTATTAAACCAAAAAATACAAAAATACCTTGCCGCGGTTTATTTGTTCCACTATCTATTTATCCCATCTACAAATTTATATCACGTCCTTTGCCTATCTTGAGGCGTCATACCCCGAAAGGGATTGACAACCCCTTTAAAACGTCGGGTTGCAAGGTGTTGTTATTTGTGTGCAGGGGCTGTTTACATTGTGTTGCTTGGTTCTCCTACTGGTTCAGTAACCTTGGTTTCATATTTGAGGGAAGTACCTACCACCGTTGTGTTGCATCATCCCTTCCTCTTTGGGGAAAAAACCAACATAGCTTCAAGCGACATCAAAAGGAATTTCTGGTGCCGTTGACGGGGAGGATCTTCAACATAACCAGGTTCCTAATCACAAATCTCATCTCCTTGCAATTTAAATTATTTGCCTCTCATTTTCCTCTCCCCCACTTCACAAAAATTTGCCGTTTTACTCGCCTCTCTTTTTCCGTTCGTTGTTTTCTTGTCAGATCTATCCTTTGCTTGCAATCATGAGTGATTTTGGTATGGCACCAACAGATGATGGCCTAACTCCTAAATTTGGACGTACGGGCAATCTAGATGCTAAAACTTTTATCTTGGGGCAAGGGAATGTAATGGGAAAAGAACCTATTCAAGAATTTTTCAATTGTGTTGGGAATCTAGGTCTTGATGATGCTCCTATACTTAAAACTACTAGATCTTATGCGGATGCTATTTCAGCACTAGTTCTGAAACTTGAAAGTAAATTTATTCGTACCATCCTACTTTGCAAAGATCATTGTTTGAGCTCCCCGACATAAAGAATACTAGGGCCAAAAAGTTGGCCACTCTCATTCTTATAAATGAATTTGACTACATAACACGGGAAGCTAGGGAAATCTTTGATTTTTATGGTATGAATCGTGAAAACCCCGTGATAGATGAAATTCTTTACAATAGTGATTATGCACTAAGGCATTTGCTTGGGGATAATAAGATCTTTGATGAGAATCTTAAAAAGGAAGTCCCCATTCTAGATATAATCCAACAAGTTTTTAATAATATTAATCAACACTACTCTTGGATTGTTGCGGGTAATCAAAGGGGTTACGATGAAAACCAACTAAGGAATGCTAAATTATACATGGATAATATGTTTTATGTTGTGTTTACAAAACCCCATGATGAAAATACCTCTAAGAAAATTAAGAAGAAAAAGGATGACAAAACTTAGATCCTTGCTTTATGCCTAGCTAAGGGCGTAAAACTATAGCGCTTGTTGGGAGGCAACCCAATGAATGAAATTTATTTTTGCTTTTTGCTTTCTGTTCTTGAGTGTTAGAACAACTATGTTACTTTTATGATTGTGTTTTTTGTGTTATAATTAGTGTTTTTGCCAAGTAAAGCCTTTAGGATCTTCCGGGGAGATAGTTGTTTGGTCTTGCTGAAAAAGACAGAAACTTTATGCTCACTAAAATAATTATCATAAATCACAGAAAAGAGCTTTTGCTCTGATTATTTTTGCAGAATATTAATATACAAATTATACTGGTCATCCTAATTTGGTAGAATTTTTGGAGTTACACAAGTATTCGAAAGTTCCAGATTACTACATATTGTTCTGTTTTGACAGATTCTGTTTTCTTTGTGTTGTGTGCATATTTTGATGGCTCTATGGTATTCTTTGATGAGTTTTGGCCATATAAAAGTTGGAATACAGTATATATGGTACAAAAAAAATAAGAATTGGTTTGACATAGCACTTATAGTAGTGGTTTGCTTTCTTTTACTAACGGATCTCACAAGGGTTTTGTTGAGTTTTGTGTGATTGAAGTTTTCAAGTTTTGGGTTATCTTACGATGGATGAAAGAAGGATAGAAGAGCATAAGCTTGGGGATGCCATGGCATCCCAAGATATTATCCAATAATGAGAAACCAACTAATCTTGCGGATGCCCCCGAGTGGCATCCCCTCTTTCTTCTAACGACCATCAGTATTTTACTCGAGACTATATTTTTATTCGTCACATGATATGTGTTTTGCTTGGAGCGTCTTGTATGATATGTGTCTTTGCTTTTTGTATTTTGTGTTTTAAGTCATCAATCCTTGCTGGACACATCTATTTGAGAGAGCCAAAATTATGTCATGACTTGTTAGAATTGCTCTCTATGATTCACTTGAATTTCTATGAGCAATGGACTTGCTCTAGTGCTTCACTTATATCTTTTTGAGCACGATGTGCTTAGTATTTTTGAATAAATGCTCTCTTGCTTCACTTAGATTTATTTGAGAGTTAGTAAAATTTTGAAGAAATTCTCTCTTGCTTCACTTAAATTATTTTGAGAGAAAGAAAATATGTTATGCTCATGATCTTCACTTATATTTGTTTGAGCTTATGAAAAGCAACACATGAAAATTAGTCCCAAAGTGATAGATATCCAAGAAGGATGAAGAAAGAAAGAAATATATGTCATGAAGATCATTGGACAAAATAAACTTGATTCTTAGTAATAGTTTTGAGATATGATGACGTGATATGTGAGTTATGTTGGTGAGTAATTGTGCTCTAGTAAGAATATTGGTGTTAAGGTTTGTGATTCCCTATGCATGCACGTAAGTCAATAACCATGCAATGAAAATTATGTCCTACTTGTGTTGCATTATTCGGTGTTAATTATGCTTAATGCTTGCTTATGAGATTATTCATTTCTTGGTTGGTCGCTTCTCAATCTTTTTGCTAGCCTTCATTTTGCACCAAGTATGACCTCTACTTGTGCATCCAAAATCCTTTAAACCAGTTTTGCCACATGAGTACACTATATCTACCTATATGCTGTATTATTTTGCCGTTCTAATCAAATTTGCATGTGCCATCTCTAATTTTCAAAATGAACTTCTCTTTTGTGTGTTTGTTTCACTTGCGAAACGGTAACGGGTAGCTATATTTTCCATGCTAGATGTGTTATTCTCACGATGAGTGTTTATTCATTTGTCATTGCACGAGAGTAAGGCAAAGGTATTAGGGATGCCCAGTCCCGAAATGCAAAAATGAATTTACTTTATGTTGTCAAATAATAAATTCCTTGGAAAGTGTTGGTATGGAGGGCACCGTGGATACGATTAGCCATGGAAAGTGAAAGTTATGGTGGAAAAAGGAATAAACTTTATTTTCTATTTGGGAACTGCCTATGATATATGTAGCATGGAAAATGTTGTAATGATCTGAATTTTTTAGGGTCCTCAGTACTTGTATGATTGACATAAGGTGAACTGTTTTTTGTGTGAGCATATTGTATTGGTTGAAATAACTGTTTGACTCAAAGTGTATCCAACCCACTGAATTCAAAGATCATGGCATTCTAAATCATAATCATATATAAAGGTCGAATAAATCTTTGTTGTGGTTTTGAAGAAATAAATAACAAAACAAGTTTAAATTGGATTTGAATTTAGTTGCCAGGGCCCAAGGTAAACGTGAATGCTAATTCTCCCAAATTTTGAACGAAGCGGCAAATCACCCACTATCATTTGTCGGCTGCCCGAAGCAAGTGTTTGTGAGATGGAAATTACTGTCTATGCCTGACACTTCACATTCTAATCGACCCGATTTCCACTGATGTCGATAGGGGTAGACTAGTAACTTCAATCAGACGTGACACGATCGCCTCTGAGCACATTCAGACATGGTGGGCACCAAACGTGGGTAGCAAAACACATTTGATTCAAGCTCATCCGAAAGACATGTGTCTCTCCCTCCATTTCAAACGGGGGATAAGTTTGTAACTTTCCCACATTTCAAACAAGCGCATCCCAAAGTTTGAGATCCCCCCCTCCCCCTCCATTTTCCCATTCATACACCATCGCGCCACAACAACCTCCCCACTACGGCCAGCCTCCTCCATCTGCCACCCCATCCTCCACCTTGCCAGAGCCGCTACCCCTGCCCCATCGTCCACTGCAAGAGATGGACATCTCTCATCCACGGCACTGGACCAGGATCCTTTCATCATGTCCTCTCGCTTCATCGGCGCCATCGTCCACCTTGTCATTGCCGCTCCTATGACCGCCTCATCCATGGCAACAAGACTTATCCCCCGACTCGGCCGTCTGCCGTCTGAAAGATCGTGGATGTCGCCTAGAGAGGGTGTGAATAGGCGTTTTAAAATAATTACAGTAGAGGCTTGAACAAATGCGGAATAAACCTAGCGGTTAATTTGTCAAGCACAAAACCTACAACAACTAGGCTCACCTATGTGCACCAACAACTTATGCTAAGCAAGATAAGCAACTATGAGATAGCAAGATATATGACAAAGAACAATATGGCTATCACAAGGTAAAGTGCATAAGTAAAGGGGCTCGGGTAAGAGATAACCGAGGCACGCGGAGACGATGATGTATCCCAAAGTTCACACCCTTGCGGATGGTAATCTCCGTTTGGAGCGGTGTGGAGGCACAATGCTCCCCAAGAAGCCACTAGGGCCACCGTAATCTCCTCACGCCCTCGCACAATGCAAGATGTCGTGATTCCACTAAGGGACCCTTGAGGGCGGTCACCGAACCCGTACAAATGGCGACCCTTGGGGGCGGTCACCAAACCCGTACACTTTGGCAACCCTTGGGGGCGGTCACCGGTACCCGTCAAATTGCTCGGGGCGATCTCCACAACCTAATTGGAGACCCCGACGCTTGCCCGGAGTTTTACACCATAATGATTGAGCTCCGAACACCACCAACCGTCTAGGGCGCCCAAGCACCCAAGAGGAACAAGCTCAAGGGTACCAAGCACCCAAGAGTAATAAGCTTCTCAACTTGTAACTTCCACGTATCACGTGGAGAACTTAAACCGATGCACCAAGTGCAATGGCAAGGGCACACGGAGTGCCCAAGTCCTTCTCTCTCAAATCCCACCGAAGCAACTAATGCTAGGGAGGAAAATGAGAGGAAGAACAAGAAGGAGAACACCAAGAACTCCAAGATGAAGATCCAAGGGGTTCCCCTCACATAGAGGAGAAAGTGATTGGTGGAAATGTGGATCTAGATCTCCTCTCTCTTTTCCCTCAAAAACTAGCAAGAATCCATGGAGGGATTGAGAGTTAGCAAGCTCAAAGAAGGTCAACAATGGGGGAAGAACACGAGCTCAAAGGATTAGGTTCATCGGGGAAGAAGACCCCCTTTTATAGGACCTCCCGAATCCAACCGTTATGTGCTCAGGTCGTGCACAAGCGGTACTACCGCTTGGAGGAGCGGTACTACCGCTTAGCACGGTCAAAACAGCCCAAACGAGAGAGAAAACACGAGATTTTGGTCCGGGGCGGTACTACCGCTCAGGAGCAGCGGTAGTACCGCTCTGGAGCGGTAGTAAAAAATTACATCCGCTCTAGTCGCGGTAGTACCACTGCAGCCTTTACCAAAACAGCCACAACTTTTGCAAACGGACTCCGAATTTAACGAAACCAAGTTTGTTGGAAAGCTAACGACATGGGCTAATACAATATTGATAGAAATATCAAGAATAAGCAAATGAGAAAAGTCCCATAATAAAATGGTGAGAACCCTTCATCGGATAAGACCGGTAAAACCTCCAACACCGAAAACATCATAGAAGGCGCATGCGAACTCCGTTTTCGATGAACTCAAGCTTGTCATCAAGATGACCATAAGCTCTAAGACTCACAAAGATAACCAAACAAGAACCAAGAAACATGATGCAAGGATGCAATGGTTTGAGCTCTCTACTAACGATACGATGCAAGGTGGTCCAACTTGAGAGCCCCCCTTGATAGTACGGCAAACGATCCTATAACTCGGTCTCCCAACTACCACCACAAGACCGGTAAAATAGAAAAACCTATCAAGGAAAAACCTGTGCCTTGCACATGATCCACTTGAGCTAGATGATGACGATGTTTACTCCCTCAAGTTGGACCACCTTTCTTGATTGCGTTGGCTCGATGAAGACTAGTTGATTGCTCCCCCATACTCCACTATGGGTGAGCCTCTCTTCCGCACATCTTCACAAGTCCATTGTCACTACAATGGACAGTAGGCTTCAAGCATTTGATCTCTTTGTGATGCTTCACTTGAACTTGCACACCACAACCTAACCCCACAAAGAACTCTCACGAATATCATGGGTTAGTACACAAAGCGTAATTGACAATGCTTACCATACCATGGGATCGCTTGATCCCTCTTGGTACATCTTCTAAGCTTTGTGTGTTGATCAACTTGATTCACTCTTTGACTTAGTCTGGATCAACCTTGAATCTTTCCAACTCTCTTCATTTGGATGATGTCTTGAAGGTAAACATGAATGATCACACACTCTTCTTCTTCAAGACATGCTTGCTATAAGCACAACACTCATATGACCAATCTTTGGATAATTCCTTAATAGCACCTTGGTCATCACAAACTCTCCTTGAAACCAACAAATGGACTACAAGAAAAGCCTATGGACAAATCCTTCAAATACAACTCAAGGCAACCATTAGTCCATAGAGATTGTCATCAATTACCAAAACCACACATGGGGGCACCACATGTCCTTTCAATATCCCCCATTTTGGTAATTGATGACAATCACTTTCAAGAGAGTTTATACAAGGAATTATGCATCACCATTCAATGCACCAACCAATAATGCATGCGTATGAGATGCAAAATGCTAAGGAAACAAAAACCAAAGGTACTCCACAAAACTCTCTGAAACTTCTCCCCCATTGGCATCGATTGCCAAAATGGGCGAAAATCTTAGAAGGCCAATATAAATTGTGGTCCTCCAAAAATTGTGTATTTCTCAACAAGAGAGTGGAATGCAATACACATATCCAACTGCCAATACTTGGAGGAAGACAAACTATATTGATGCCCAGAGATTGCAACAGAAAGATATGCCACAAAGACATAACAAAGAGAGACACAAGCAATCAGAAGATACCAATTGAAGCAAGCAATCAACGGATATCAATTGAACCAACTAGACCAATGATCCTACATGCCACACGAATAAAGATATTATGATAAGCGCAAAGGAGTGTTCTAAAGAAACTAGAGAAGCTCCCCATGATTTGTGCACACATAAGAATTTTTGAATTTGAATACAAAGTGCACAAAATAGGATCATAGCTCCCCCAAGATCAATAGAAACTAACATCCAGTGCAAGTGAGCCTATAGGAGACAGAGCCTAGCGCTTGCAACAAGCACATGGTTGAGCAACATGTAAAAGAGGCAACTTAAGAATAGGCTCAACCAAAATGATGTGTGTGAGTCATGGCAAAGCACTTGAGAAGACTAAAAATAGGATGAGCATAAAGCATCAACATAGTCTTGAAAGAATGAGGCACACGGTGCAAGGCCTATCATTCCCACACACAACTGGCAAAAGGGTTCACAAGCTTACTAATAAGTAAAAGAGAACCTATTCTTGTGACAACCCGTGGTGAAGATAGACGAGGGGAGGCTCATCAAGACGAGGGATACCAATTAAGATGGCAAAAACCTCGTAAAGATAAGCAAGAGGAAAATAACCTTCACCACACAAGAGTGCATCAAGATGCAACGAAAGAGGACACGCACTCAAGGCAAAAGCTTTCATGGAGCCACAAAAGAAATAACACAAGAAAGACAAGGTGGACGTGAAAGAAAGGATATCAACTAGAGATGTAATTTCTCTCAAGTGTATAAGGTTCTATGTAGACGAAATCATGATGATATATATATCTACAAAGAAGGATGTACACCCGAAATAGTTACAACACGAAGGAACAAGATATCCACAAGGAAGTCATAAACATACCAATTCGATATTTGCTTGAAAGCATAGCACATGGCTAGATATGGTCTTATTGTATATAAATGAAGTCCAAACACACATCCATCAAAGGCATCACAACTAGCAACAAGAGATCATCATTGGGATTCTTTGAGAAAGGAAACAAGTATCACAAGATATGAAATGAATATCATGCCAAGATGCAACCTACACAAGGTTGAATGCAAGAGGAGAAAGCATGAATAGATACTTGTTACCGAGATATCATTGGAAGGATGTAGTAGATACCAATTGAAGGTAGATAGTAGTTCATTGATCATCCTAGCTTAACTCCAATAAGCACATGGTGACAACACCTTCCTTGTGAGTGAGCCGAGCATCCAATGCATCTCCAACTGTTCCTACAAGAACAACACAAACTAAACGGTACCCAAACTCATTGGGACCAAATAGTTAGAAACACCAATACATAGGACAAACTCCACATAAATATGTGCATATAGATATGGAAATGAATTTCATGCACATCTCATCCAATTTGAGACTTGGTGGAGTTTCCCCTATATATTGGGCCAACGAAAGAAAGCATGCCAAATAGAATACATGAAGTAAATATGCATGCTCAAAACTTTCAAGAACCGATACCAAAGGACAAAGAAATGCCAAGTGAAAAGGATACCAAATGGAGAAATCATCACTTGGAAGATATCATTAAAGATACATCAAGGAATGAGATATCCATTGATACACACTAAATTAAAGATGTCAAACTCCCAAAGAGAGGATGGTTCCAAACAAACCAGGCTTTCGACAGAGTTTCATGATGGCACAAAGTACCAAAAAGAAATGGCTTGCCTTCCACCAAAACACACTTGATAAGGATCACAAGAAGAGTGTTCTAAAGAAAATAGGATAGCTCCCCCACGAGTTGTGCATTATATAGGATTTGCATTTAAATACAAAATGCACAAGGTGGGATCACCACTTTCACTATATCTAGAAAACACTAGACAAGAACAAGAAATAAACAAGATCCACAAGTGGTAGGGAAGACGAGGGAGTTGACACAAACCTTGGCAAGAGAAAAAGGCAAATAAAAACAAAAGCCAAAGTAAAGATGATCAACAAATTCTACCACACATAAGTGACTACCAATTCTCAGAAGACAAGAAGTATTTGGAAATAATTCCTGGTGGTAGATAACAAGGACATCCAACATCATCTTCACAACAAACACAAGCAAATTGCAACTTGTAGAGCTAACATGCCACCTAGGAACAAGATAATCTACAATATCAATTCTAGGTGACAATATCTCAAATGTACACATTTTCTAGGCTTGTAATATGCATTTAGCATATTACTCCCCCATAATGTGATACCAATAAGAACTTAACAAGAGGCAATAAGAGGAACAAACAAGAGATAATTAATGGACTATTTAGAATTTGAATTTCTCATGAGAGATATACCACCTAGCGACTAGATACTCTTGTAGTATCAATACTAGATGGTATTCCTCATGTACACACATTTATAGGATTGTGAGGTGCACAAAGCACATCACTCCCCCAAAATGGGATGTTCCATTAATCTCTCACACGATCCAACTAGGATACAAACAAGAAGCCTAAAGGCTCAACGCACGACACACACGTACATGGTGTGCAAACCAACACACATATACTTGATTGCTCAAGATAAGCAAGTTGGAATCACAACATATACAAACACATGCAAGGAACAAAACCAAAACATGCAAGGGGGCAAGTAACTTTCAATGTAAGCAATTTTAAGTACAAGTTACCACAAGGAGGCACATTGGATATAAGATATAAACTTGATGATTCAATTGACTTGGCTTGAGACAATAAGAGTGATGAAGTCCCCTTAATTCTTCATAAAGTAGCCAAGTCTCCAATGCCCTCCAACAACACCTATTGATCAAGTTTGAGCTAGTTGGTCCCCAACCAAGTTGGGTCCTAAGAGGTTAGTCACAATAGGTTTGGCTGCCCAAATGGTTCTTTGCTTGACACCACTTTGAGTACCAACAAACTTGGCAAACACATTGCCAACCTTATCCTTACCAAGAGAATAGATATCATCAATAATAATTGGGTTGGATAAGTCACCACTAGTGCATGAAGAAGCGACGTGACCTTTCTCACGACATAAGTAGCAACGTCTACTCTTCACTTTCTTCTCACTTGATTTCTCAACTTGAGAAGCATTAACTTGAGTCTTCTTGGGAAGAGGCCTTTCTTCAACTTGAGGTTGAGCATGTGATTGAACTTGTGCCCTCTTCCCTTGTTGCTTGACACTAATGGCCTTCTTCTTCAATGGGCAAGATCTAACATGATGCCCTTCTACTTTGCACTTGAAGCAAACAATCTTGGCCGAATTCTTGACTTGTTCTTGGCCCTTCTTTTTGTTCATCTTGGACTTCTTCTTCTTATTGGAGTTGAATCCAAGTCCACCTTTGTCATTGGGGGATTTTTGCACACTCAAGATATTGTTGAGTGTGGATTTCCCTTCTTGACACTTTTCCAAGTCTTTCTTCAAAGAAGTGACTTGGGCCTTGAGCTCTTTGATTTCCTCTACATGGTTAGTCTCAACACAAGTACTAGAGGAAGTATAAGCTTCATCGTTAGAGCAACAAGGCAAGGAAAGCAATTCATCACAAGATGTACCAACATTGTGAGTAGATGAATTACAAGGACTAGCACATGGCAATATACTATTTTGACTAGAAGTAGTGCTAGTATCCACATGAGGCTCACTAGATGTTACCTTAGCAATCATGGCCTCATGAGCTATCTTTAGTGCACTATGGGATACTAGAAGATCATCATGAGAGCTTGAGAGCTTTTCATGACTTTCTTCCAATTTCCCATAATTGCTAGATAGCACCTCAAGTTGAGCCCGTAGCTCAACATTCTCCTTCAAAATGGATGCTTCACAAGTAATAGAATTAGTAGCACACGCATCATCATTAACAACAAGAGGAGAAGGCAACTTGGCAAGCTCTTTTATATAAGAAGCTTCAAGTTGGGAATGAGACTCGATGAGTTTGATGAGCTCACCCTTGATGACCCTTGAGCCATTTTCGAGGTGCTCAAAATCCTCAAGGAGTCTAGCATGAGAAACTTCAAGCTTAGCATTTTTAGTTTTGAAATCTTTGGCCACCTCAAGAGCTCTATCATGAGATTCCCTCACTCTAGATAATTCTAGAGCAAAAGTCTCCTCAAGAGATTCGGAGGTGGTTTGTTCATGTTCAAGAGCTTGAGATAGCTCCGCGATCTCATTTGCGTAATCACGCCCATGTGCTTCCATTTTCTCAATGGTGACCTCATGCTCCTAGAGATGAGATTCCAACTCCTCAATATATTTCTTGCCCTCAATGGCAATGGACATAATTTCCATGAAGTTGGAACGAGCAATTTTATTTTTATGAAGAGCTTTAAAAATCATCTCCCCCTTAGTTTTTAAGGAGGCAACATTATCATTCTCTTCATCATTATCCTCATCATCATTAGCATCAACATCATCATCAAGAGACATATTGGGGTACAAAGTAGGAGATACCTTTGATGCCTTAGCCATAAGGCAAAAAGCAATAGATGATGATGTAGGATCCCTTGAGGCACCATTAAACACCACATCTTGTTCCATGGAGTGTTCGGTTTCCTCTACATTGTTAGCACAATAATTCAAGGAAATAGATGCATTTTTATCATGGTAACAAGACATAGCAAGCATATCATCATGAGATTTAGTCAAGCAATTTCTAAATGATATGCAAGGACTATCAACACAAGCATGTGAAACATTTGGAGTGCTCGAAGTGTTAAAGCCCAAAGAAGGAGCATTGCAATAATATAGTGATGAAGGATCATCCACAATAAGCATACTATCACCATTGCAATGACCAACACTACTCACCATATCATTACCTTGTGGCAAACCACATGTAGGTGAAGTAGAAGAAGTTGAGAAGACTATACGACCGGAGGTGGATGGAGAACAATCATCCCCACAAATCTTGGACACACCATATTTATCTTGAAGCTTTGTCCACAACTCATGAGCATCCCGGAACGGCATGAGTTCAAATATAACAACATTGCTCAAAGCATCGAAAAGCACATTAGAAGCTTGAGCATTGAGATAAGAGTTTTTCTCTATTGGGGAACGTTGCAGAAAATTAAAATTTTTCTACGGTTTCACCAAGATCCATCTATGAGTTCATCTAAGCAACGAGTCAAGGGAGTGAGTTTGCATCTACATACCACTTGTAGATCGTGTGCAGAAGCGTTCAAGGGGATGGTGATGATGGAGTCGTACTCGACGTGATTCGGATCACCGATGACCAAGTGCTGAACGGACAACACCTCCGCGTTCAACACACGTACGGTACGGGCGACGTCTCCTCCGTCTTGATCCAGCAAGGAGGAAGGAGAGGTTGAGGAAGACAGCTCCAACGGCAGCACGATGGTGTGGTGTTGTTGGTGCAGCAGTACTCCGACAGGGCTTCGCCAAGCACGTACGGAGGAGGAGAGGTGTTGGGGAGGGGAGGGGCTGCGCCTTGGCTTGTGGTGTTGCAGCCCTCCCCTCACCCCTCTATTTATAGGGGAAGGGGCAAGGGGGGCCGGCCCTCTAGGGGAAACCCTAGAGGGGGGTGGCGGCCAAAGGGAGAGGGGAAAGAGGGGAGGCTTGCCCCCCAAGCTAGGGGGCGCCCCCTTTAGGGTTTCCCCTTCCCATGCCTTAGCCGCATGGGCCTAGGTGGGGAGGCGCGCCCAGCCCACTAGGGGCTGGCTCCCTCTCCCACACAGCCCATGTGGCCCCCCCGGGAGGGGTGGCCCCACCCGGTGGACCCCCGGAACCCTTCCGGTGGCCCCGGTACAATACCGGTATGCCACCGAAACTTTCCGGTGTCCGTTTAACCACTTTCCTTATACAAATCTTTACCTCCGGACCATTCCGGAACTCCTCGTGATGTCCGGGATCTCATCCGGGACTCCGAACAACATTCGATAATCACATACTTGTCTTCCTGATAACCCTAGCGTCACCGAACCTTAAGTGTGTAGACCCTACGGGTTCGGGAGACATGCAGACATGACCGAGACGACCTCAGGTCAATAACCAACAGCGGGATCTGGATACCCATGTTGGCTCCCACATGCTCCTCGATGTTGTCATCGGATGAACCACGATGTCGAGGATTCGATCAAACCCCGTATGCAATTCCCTTTGTCAATCGGTACGTTACATGCCCGAGACTCGATCGTCGGTATCCCAATACCTCGTTCAGTCTCGTTACCGGCAAGTCACTTTACTCGTACCATAATGCATGATCCCGTGACCAGACACTTGGCCACCTTGAGCTCATTATGATGATGCACTACCGAGTGGGCCCAGTGATACCTCTCCGTAACACGGAGTGACAAATCCCAGTCTCGATCCGTGTCAACCCAACAGACACTTTCGGAGATACCTGTAATGCACCTTTATAGTCACCCAGTTACGTTGTGACGTTTGGTACACCCAAAGCACTCTTACGGTATCCGGGAGTTACAGGATCTCATGGTCTAAGGAAGAGATACTTGACATTGGAAAAGCTCTAGCAAACGAACTAACCGACCTTTGTGCTATGCTTAGGATTGGGTCTTGTCCATCACATCATTCTCCTAATGATGTGATCCCGTTATCAATGACATCCAATGTCCATAGCCAGGAAACCATGACTATCTGTTGATCACAATGAGCTAGTCAACTAGAGGCTCACTAGGGACATATTGTGGTCTATGTATTCACACGTGTATTACGATTTCCGGATAATACAGTTATAGCATGAATAAAAGACTATTATCATGAACAAAGAAATATAATAATAACACTTTTATTATTGCCTCTAGGGCATATTTCCAACAGTCTCCCACTTGCACTAGAGTCAATAATCTAGTTACATTGTGATGAATCGAACACCCATAGAGTTCTGGTGTTGATCATGTTTCGCTCGTGAGAGAGGTTTAGTCAATGGATCCGCGACATTCAGATCTGTATGTACTTTGCAAATTTCTATGTCTCCATCTTGAACATTCTCACGGATGGAGTTGAAACGACGCTTGATGTGCCTGGTCTTCTTGTGAAATCTGGGCTCCTTCGCAAGGGCAATAGCTCCAGTATTGTCACAGAAAAGTTTGATCGGCCCCGACGCATTGGGTATGACTCCTAGGTCGGTGATGAACTCCTTCACCCAAATAGCTTCATGCGCTGCCTCCGAGGCTGCCATGTACTCCGCTTCACATGTAGATCCCGCCACGACGCTCTGCTTGCAGCTGCACCAGCTTACTGCTCCACCATTCAACATATACATGTATCCGGTTTGTGACTTAGAGTCATCCAGATCTGTGTCAAAGCTAGCGTCGACGTAACCCTTTACGACGAGCTCTTCGTCACCTCCATAAACGAGAAACATGTCCTTTGTCCTTTTCAGGTACTTCAGGATATTCTTGACCGCTGTCCAGTGTTCCTTGCCGGGATTACTTTGGTACCTTCCTACCAGACTTACGGCAAGGTTTACATCAGGTCTGGTACACAGCATGGCATACATAATAGATCCTATGGCTGAAGCATAGGGGATGACACTCATCTCTTCTATATCATTTGCCGTGGTCGGGCATTGAGCCGAGCTCAATCTCACACCTTGCAATACAGGCAAGAACCCCTTCTTGGACTGATCCATTTTGAACTTCTTCAAAATTTTATCAAGGTATGTGCTTTGTGAAAGACCTATGAGGCGTCTCGATCTATTTCTATAGATCTTGATGCCTAATATATAAGCAGCTTCTCCAAGGTCCTTCATTGAAAAACACTTATTCAAGTAGGCCTTAATGCTGTCCAAGAATTCTATATCATTTCCCATCAAAAGTATGTCATCTACATATAATATGAGAAATGCTACAGAGCTCCCACTCACTTTCTTGTAAACGCAGGCTTCTCCATAAGTCTGCATAAACCCAAACGCTTTGATCATCTCATCAAAGCGAATGTTCCAACTCCGAGATGCTTGCACCAGCCCATAAATGGATCGCTGGAGCTTGCCTACTTTGTTAGCGTTCTTAGGATCGACAAAACCTTCCGGCTGCATCATATACAGTTCTTCCTTAAGATAACCGTTAAGGAATGCCGTTTTGACGTCCATCTGCCATATCTCATAATCATAGTATGCGGCAATTGCTAACATGATTCGGACGGACTTAAGCTTCGCTACGGGAGAGAAAGTCTCATCGTAGTCAATCCCTTGAACTTGCCGATAACCCTTAGTGACAAGTCGAGCTTTATAGACGGTAACATTACCATCTGCGTCCGTCTTCTTCTTAAAGATCCATTTGTTTTCTATCGCTCGCCGATCATCGGGCAAGTCAGTCAAAGTCCATACTTTGTTTTCATACATGGATTCTATCTCGGATTTCATGGCTTCTAGCCATTTGTTGGAATCTGGACCCGCCATAGCTTCTTCATAGTTCGAAGGTTCACCGTTGTCTAACAACATGATTTCCAGGACAGGGTTGCCGTACCACTCTGGTGCGGAACGTGTCCTTGTGGACCTACGAAGTTCAGTAGCAACTTGATCCGAAGTACCTTGATCATCATTATTTTCCTCTTTAGTTGGTGTAGGCATCATAGGAACATTTTCCTGGGTTGCACTACTTTCCGGTTCAAGAGGTAGTACTTCATCGAGTTCTACTTTCCTCCCACTTACTTCTTTCGAGAGAAACTCTTTTTCCATAAAGGATCCGTTCTTGGCAACAAAGATCTTGCCCTCGGATCTTAAGTAGAAGGTATACCCAATGGTTTCCTTAGGGTATCCTATGAAGACGCATTTTTCCGACTTGGGTTTGAGCTTTTCAGGTTGAAGTTTCTTGACATAAGCATCGCATCCCCAAACTTTTAGAAACGACAGCTTAGGTTTCTTCCCAAACCATAATTCATACGATGTCATCTCAACGGATTTAGATGGTGCCCTATTTAAAGTGAATGTAGCTGTCTCTAGAGCGTATCCCCAAAATGATAGTGGTAAATCGGTAAGAGACATCATAGACCGCACCATATCTAATAGAGTGCGATTACGATGTTCGGACACACCGTTATGCTGAGGTGTTCCAGGCGGCGTTAGTTGTGAAACGATTCCACATTTCCTTAAGTGTGTACCAAATTCGTGACTTAAGTATTCTCCTCCATGATCTGATCGTAGGAATTTTATTTTTCGGTCACGTTGATTCTCTACCTCATTCTGAAATTCCTTGAACTTTTCAAAGGTCTCAGACTTGTGTTTCATTAAGTAGACATACCCATATCTACTCAAGTCATCAGTGAGAGTGAGAACATAACGATATCCTCCGCGAGCCTCAACACTCATTGGACCGCACACATCGGTATGTATGATTTCCAGCAAGTTGGTTGCTCACTCCATTGTTCCGGAGAACGGAGTCTTGGTCATCTTGCCCATGAGGCATGGTTCGCATGTGTCAAATGATTCATAATCGAGAGACTCTAAAAGTCCATCAGCATGGAGCTTCTTCATGCGCTTGACACCAATGTGACCAAGGCGGCAGTGCCACAAGTATGTGGGACTATCGTTATCAACTTTACATCTTTTGGTATTCACGCTATGAATATGTGTAGTATTACGCTCGAGATTCATTAAGAATAAACCATTGACCATCGGAGCATGACCATAAAACATATCTCTCATATAAATCGAACAACCATTATTCTCAGACTTAAATGAGTAGCCATCTCGTATTAAACGAGATCCAGATACAATGTTCATGCTCAAACTTGGCACTAAATAACAATTATTAAGGTTCAAAACTAATTCCGTGGGTAAATGTAGAGGTAGCGTGCCGACGGCGATCACATCGACTCTGGAACCATTCCCGACGCGCATCGTCACCTCATCCTTCGCCAGTCTCCGCTTATTCCGCAGCCCCTGCTGTGAGTTACAAATATGAGCAACGGCACCGGTATCAAATACCTAGGAGTTACTACGAGTATTGGTGAGGTACACATCAATTACATGTATATCGAATATACCTTTAGTGTTGCCGGCCTTCTTATCCGCTAAGTATTTGGGGCAGTTCCGCTTCCAGTGACCCTTCCCCTTGCAATAAAAGCACTCAGTCTCAGGCTTGGGTCCATTCTTTGACTTCTTCCCGGCAACTGGCTTACCGGGCGCGGCAACCTCCTTGCCGTCCTTCTTGAAGTTCTTCTTACCCTTAGCCTTCTTGAACTTAGTGGTCTTATTGACCATCAACACTTGATGTTCTTTCTTGATTTCAACCTCTGCTGACTTCAGCATAGAAAATACTTCAGGAATGGTCTTTACCATCCCCTACATATTGTAGTTCATCACAAAGCTCTTGTAGCTTGGTGGGAGCGACTGAAGGATTCTGTCAATGACTGCCTCATCAGGGAGGTTAATATTCAGCTGGGTCATACGGTTGTGCAACCCAGACATCTTGAGTATGTGCTCACTGACAGAACTATTTTCCTCCATCTTACAACTATAGAACTTGTCGGAGATGTCATATCTCTCGACCCGGGCGTGAGCTTGGAAAACTAGTTTCAGCTCCTCGAACATCTCATATGCTCCGTGATGCTCAAAACGCTTTTGGAGCCCCGGTTCTAAGCTATAAAGCATGCCGCACTGAACGAGGGAGTAATCATCAGCATGAGACTGCCAAGCATTCATAATGTCTTGGTTCTCTAGGACGGGAGCGTCACCTAGCGGTCCTTCTAGGACATATTGTTTCCTGGCAGCTATGAGGATGATCCTCAGGTTCCGGACCCAGTCCGTATAGTTGCTGCCATCATCTTTCAGCTTGGTTTTCTCTAGGAACGCGTTGAAGTTCAAGTTGACATGAGCGTTGGCCATTTGATCTACAAGACATATTTGCAAAGGTTTTAGACTAAGTTCATGATAATTAAGTTCATCTAATCAAATTATTGAACTCCCACTCAGATTAGACATCCCTCTGGTCATCTAAGTGTTACACGATCCGAGTCGACTAGGCCGTGTCCGATCATCACGTGAGACGGACTAGTCATCGTCGGTGAACATTCTCATGTTGATCGTATCTTCCATACGACTCGTGTTCGACCTTTCGGTCTCCGTGTTCCGAGGCCATGTCTGTACATGCTAGGCTCGTCAAGTTAACCCTAAGTGTTTTGCATGTGTAAAACTGTCTTACACCCGTTGTATATGAACGTAAGGATCTATCACACCCGATCATCACGTGGTGCTTCGAAACGACGAACTTTAGCAACGGTGCACAGTTAGGGGAGAACACTTCTTGAAATTGTTGTAAGGGATCATCTTATTTACTACCGTCGTTCTAAGTAAACAAGATGCATAAAACATAATAAACATCACATGCAATTATATAAAGTAGTGACATGATATGGCCAATATCATATAGCTCCTTTGATCTTCATCTTCGGGGCTCCATGATCATCTTGTCACCGGCATGACACCATGATCTCCATCATCATGATCTCCATCATCGTGTCTTCATGAAGTTGTCACGCCAACGACTACTTCTACTTCTATGACTAACGCGTTTAGCAATAAAGTAAAGTAGTTACATGGTGTTCTTCAATGACACACAGGTCATACAAAATAAAGACAACTCCTATGGCTCCTGCCGGTTGTCATACTCATCGACATGCAAGTCGTGATTCCTATTACAAGAACATGATCTCATACATCACAATATATCATTCATCATTCATCACAACTTCTGGCCATATCACATCACATGACAATTGCTGCAAAAACAAGTTAGACGTCCTCTAATTGTTGTTGCATCTTTTACGTGGCTGCAATTGGGTTCTAGCAAGAACGTTTTCTTACCTACGAATAACCACAACGTGATCTTGTCAACTTCTATTTACCCTTCATAAGGACCCTTTTCATCGAATCCGCTCCAACTAAAGTGGGAGAGACAGGCACCCGCCAGCCACCTTATGCAACTAGTGCATGTCAGTCGGTGGAACCGGTCTCACGTAAGCGTACGTGTAAGGTTGGTCCGGGCCGCTTCATCCCACAATACCACTGAAGCAAGATAAGACTAGTAGCGGCAAGCAAGTTGAAAAGATCCACGCCCACAACAAAATTGTGTTCTACTCGTGCAATAAAGAACTACACATAGACCTAGCTCATGATGCCACTGTTGGGGAACGTTGCAGAAAATTAAAAAAATTCTACGGTTTCACCAAGATCCATCTATGAGTTCATCTAAGCAATGAGTCAAGGGAGTGAGTTTGCATCTACATAACACTTGTAGATCGTGTGCGGAAGCGTTCAAGGGGATGGTGATGATGGAGTCGTACTCAACGTGATTCGGATCACCGATGACCAAGTGCTGAACGGACAGCACCTCTGCGTTCAACACACGTACGGTACGGGCGACGTCTCCTCCGTCTTGATCCAGCAAGGAGGAAGGAGAGGTTGAGGAAGACAGCTCCAACGGCAGCACGACGGCGTGGTGTTGTTGGTGCAGCAGTACTCCGACAGGGCTTCGCCAAGCACGTACGGAGGAGGAGAGGTGTTGGGGAGGGGAGGGGCTGCGCCTTGGCTTGTGGTGTTGCAGCCCTCCCCTCACCCCTCTATTTATAGGGGAAGGGGCAAGGGGGGCCGGCCCTCTAGGGGAAACCCTAGAGGGGGGCAGCGGCCAAAGGGAGAGGGGAAAGAGGGGAGGCTTGCCCCCCAAGCTAGGGGGGCGCCCCCTTTAGGGTTTCCCCTTCCCATGCCTTAGCCGCATGGGCCTAGGTGGGGAGGCGCGCCCAGCCCACTAGGGGCTGGCTCCCTCTCCCACACAGCCCATGTGGCCCCCCGGGAGGGGTGGCCCCACCCGGTGGACCCCCGGAACCCTTCCGGTGGCCCCGGTACAATACCGGTATGCCACCGAAACTTTCCGGTGTCCGTTTAACCACTTTCCTTATATAAATCTTTACCTCCGGACCATTCCAGAACTCCTCGTGACGTCCGGGATCTCATCCGGGACTCCGAACAACATTCAGTAATCACATACTTGTCTTCCTGATAACCCTAGCGTCACCGAACCTTAAGTGTGTAGACCCTACGGGTTCGGGAGACATGCAGACATGACCGAGATGACCTCAGGTCAATAACCAATAGCGGGATCTGGATACCCATGTTGGCTCCCACATGCTCCTCGATGTTGTCATCGGATGAACCACGATGTCGAGGATTCGATCAAACCCCGTATGCAATTCCCTTTGTCGATCGGTACGTTACATGCCCGAGACTCGATCGTCGGTATCCCAATACCTCGTTCAGTCTCGTTACCGGCAAGTCACTTTACTCGTACCGTAATGCATGATCCCGTGACCAGACACTTGGCCACCTTGAGCTCATTATGATGATGCACTACCGAGTGGGCCCAGTGATACCTCTCCGTAACATGGAGTGACAAATCCCAGTCTCGATCCGTGTCAACCCAACAGACACTTTCGGAGATACCTGTAATGCACCTTTATAGTCACCCAGTTATGTTGTGACGTTTGGTACACCCAAAGCACTCTTACGGTATCCGGGAGTTACACGATCTCATGGTCTAAGGAAGAGATACTTGACATTGGAAAAGCTCTAGCAAATGAACTAACCGACCTTTGTGCTATGCTTAGGATTGGGTCTTGTCCATCACATCATTCTCCTAATGATGTGATCCCGTTATCAACGACATCCAATGTCCATAGCCAGGAAACCATGACTATCTGTTGATCACAAGGAGCTAGTCAACTAGAGGCTCACTAGGGACATATTGTGGTCTATGTATTCACACGTGTATTACGATTTCCGGATAATACAGTTATAGCATGAATAAAAGACTATTATCATGAACAAAGAAATATAATAATAACACTTTTATTATTGCCTCTAGGGCATATTTCCAACATTCTCATCCTCTAAAGATAATCTTTGGGGATCCTTTGGAGGAGAAAAACCCATATCTACAATTCGCTCTAAATTGGGGTCCATGAACCTAAAGAGATTAAGCATGCGAATTACCCAAACATCAAAATTTGTGCCATTAAAACTAAGAGTGTCAGAGAATCCTAATCCCCTAGTCGACATCTTCACTCTCTAGGCGGTAAAGCCAAATAAAGAGAGACGAGGTTCTGATACCAATTGAAAGATTGTGGATGTCGCCTAGAGGGGGGGTGAATAGGCGTTTTAAAATAATTATGATAGAGGCTTGAACAAATGCGGAATAAACCTAGCGGTTAATTTGTCAAGCACAAAATCTACAACAACTAGGCTCACCTATGTGCACCAACAACTTATGCTAAGCAAGATAAGCAACTATGAGATAGCAAGATATATGACAAAGAACAATATGGCTATCACAAAGTAAAGTGCATAAGTAAAGGGGCTCGGGTAAGAGATAACTGAGGCACGCGGAGACGACGATGTATCCCGAAGTTCACACCCTTGCGGATGCTAATCTCTGTTTGGAGCGGTGTGGAGGCACAATGCTCCCCAAGAAGCCACTAGGGCCACCGTAATCTCCTCACGCCCTCGCACAATGCAAGATGCCGTGATTCCACTAAGGGACCCTTGAGGACGGTCACCGAACCCGTACAAATGGCGACCCTTGGGGGCGGTCACCGAACCCGTACACTTTGGCAACCCTTGGGGGCGGTCACCGGTACCCGTCAAATTGCTCGGGGCGATCTCCACAACCTAATTGGAGACCCCGACGCTTGCTCGGAGCTTTACACCACAATGATTGAGCTCCGAACACCACCAACCGTCTAGGGCGCCCAAGCACCCAAGAGGAACAAGCTCAAGGGCACCAAGCACCCAAGAGTAATAAGCTTCTCAACTTGTAACTTCCACGTATCACGTGGAGAACTTAAACCGATGCACCAAATGCAATGGCAAGGGCACACGGAGTGCCCAAGTCCTTCTCTCTCAAATCCCATCGAAGCAACTAATGCTAGGGAGGAAAATGAGAGGAAGAACAAGAAGGAGAACACCAAGAACTCCAAGATGAAGATCCAAGGGGTTCCCCTCACATAGAGGAGAAAGTGATTGGTGGAAATGTGGATCTAGATCTCCTCTCTCTTTCACTCAAAAACTAGCAAGAATCCATGGAGGGATTGAG
Organism: Triticum dicoccoides; assembly: GCF_002162155.2. NCBI lineage: Eukaryota > Viridiplantae > Streptophyta > Magnoliopsida > Poales > Poaceae > Triticum > Triticum dicoccoides. The sequence continues at coordinate 296,966,868 of NC_041393.1, forward strand.
AGTTAGCAAGCTCGAAGAAGGTCAACAATGGCGGAAGAACACAAGCTCAAAGGATTAGGTTCATTAGGGAAGAAGACCCCCTTTTATAGGACCTCCCGAATCCAACCGTTATGTGCTCAGGTCGTGCACAAGCGGTACTACCGCTTGGAGGAGCGGTACTACCGCTTAGCACGGTCAAAACAGCCCAAACGAGAGAGAAAACACGAGATTTTGGTCCGGGGCGGTACTACCGCTTAGGAGCCACGGTAGTACTGCTCTGGAGCGGTACTACCGCTCAGGAGCAGCGGTAGTACCGCTCTGGAGCGGTAGTAAAAAATTACATCCGCTCTAGTCGCGGTAGTACCGCTGCAGCCTTTACCAAAACAGCCACAACTTTTGCAAACGGACTCCGAATTTAACGAAACCAAGTTTGTTGGAAAGCTAACGACATGGGCTAATACAATATTGATAGAAATATCAAGAATAAGCAAATGAGAGAAGTCCCATAATGAAATGGTGAGAACCCTTCATCGGATAAGACCGGTAAAACCTCCAACATCGAAAACATCATAGAAGGCGCATGCGAACTCCGTTTTTGATGAACTCAAGCTTGTCATCAAGATGACCATAAGATCTAAGACTCACAAAGATAACCAAACAAGAACCAAGAAACATGATGCAAGGATGCAATGGTTTGAGCTCTCTACTAACGATACGATCAAGCTACCAACTTGAGAGCCCCCCTTGATAGTACGGCAAACGATCCTATAACTCGGTCTCCCAACTACCACCACAAGACCGGTAAAATAGAAAACCTATCAAGGGAAAACCTTTGCCTTGCACATGATCCACTTGAGCTAGATGATGACGATGTTTACTCCCTCAAGTTGGACCACCTTTCTTGATTGCGTTGGCTCGATGAAGACTAGTTGATTGCTCCCCCATACTCCACTATGGGTGAGCCTCTCTTCCGCACATCTTCGCAAGTCCATTGTCACTACAATGGACGGCAGGCTTCAAGCATTTGATCTCTTTGTGATGCTTCACTTGAACTTGCACACCACAACCTAACCCCACAAAGAACTCTCACGAGGATCATGGGTTAGTACACAAAGCGTAATTGACAATGCTTACCATACCATGGGATCGCTTGATCCCTCTCGGTACATCTTCTAAGCTTTGTGTGTTGATCAACTTGATTCACTCTTTGACTTAGTCTAGATCAACCTTGAATCTTTCCAACTCTCTTCATTTGGATGATGTCTTGAAGGTAAACATGAATGATCACACACTCTTCTTCTTCAAGACATGCTTGCTATAAGCACAACACTCATATGACCAATCTTTGGATAATTCCTTAATAGCACCTTGGTCATCACAAACTCTCCTTGAAACCAACAAATGGACTCCAAGAAAAGCCTATGGACAAATCCTTCAAATACAACTCAAGGCAACCATTAGTCCATAGAGATTGTCATCAATTACCAAAACCACACATGGGGGCACCACATGTCCTTTCACCATCTAAAGTCTTCTTCTGCACCGCTGACAGCCATAGCACCCACAACACCCTCAACGTATCAGCAGGGGCCTACACAGCGTCACAAGAGAGGTGGTACTCTTTCATATCTGCTTAAGTTATTGATCTCACCCGGAAAATAGATCTAACTTGTTTACTGCACTTTTATTGTCCGTACCAAATCGTAATGGCCAGTTGAAAGAAAATGTTGGTTGTGAAGTAGCCTTTGTCCGGTTTGCACCTTCAGATCCACCATGGCTTGGTCACTATACTCGTAAAGCTTATGGTTTTCCCCCTTTATATTCACTACCATCATCGTAGGTGCTTCGTGTTGTGCTAGCACTGCTCCTCAAGACCTCAACCCATCAAGTGAAACAACATGCCACTCATAATTCCAAATATTAGTTGTTGAAATACGAATCTGATATGATGCTCGTATTTCTAAAACAGAGAATGTTTAATTGGTCACCTAATGTTCCTATATTCTTTTCGAAAAGCATGTGCGCCACACATCGGCGGAGCTATAGTTAAAATATTTGGCGGGCCAGATGGCTTAGGCTACAGGGGATCCCAAATTTTGGTACAAATTTACCTTCACTCCTTTGTATATTGGACTGGAGCTGGGCGGGCCATGGCATTGTTTTGTTCTTATGTAGCTCTTTCTTGTCGTACCGGCAATACAAGCCCATATGGTCCAGCTAGTTCCACTTTCCTGATTTTACTCTTGATGCTTAGGGTGTTCCCCTTTTATCTACTCTACTATGATCTGCATAGGTGCTTTTTGTCGTACTAGCAGTACTCCACCCTTCAAGCTAAACAACACAGCACTCATAATTCCAAAGCTTAGTTGTTCAAATATGATTGTGATATGATACTGATATTAGTTAACAGGCACATTTAATTGGTTAGCTAAAGGTCCCACTTAAGTTTCCAAATGCATGTCGCGACATATAGAGAGACAACAGAATTGCATTTCTTTGTCACTTGTTGACTGTACTTTCTTGTCCATACCAAATCTTAGTTGTTATTTCAAAGCAAAGATCGGTTGATAACCACCCTTTACACGGTTTGCAACTTCAGATCTACCATCCCACAGCCATGGTCAACACTATACTCATCATGCTTACGGTTTCCCCAATTTATGATGACCACGATCATCCTACATGGTTCGTGTCGTAATAGCACTGCTCCACCCATCGAGCTAAACAAGCTTAGTTGTACAAATTCAAATATGATATTATGCTGATATTGGTAAAACTAAGACATGTTTAATTGGTCCGCTAAATGTTCCTACTTTAGTTTCGAAATGCATGTGAGCCACATATGGAGAGACCGGAAAGAATAGTATTTCTCTGTGCGCTCTGGTTCATCATGGGTGGGCAACAGACATTGTATAGAAAGACTTGTAATATCTTCAATCTGCTTGCTCTTCTACTCTTCTTTAACATGATCCTCTTCTCTTCTTTAATAAGTATGTTCCTTGTTGGGAAGAGTAGCAGAGACATTTGTGGTCGACTAGTCAGGTCGAGTTGTTCTCCCTTAGTATATTTTGAATCTGTCAGGTCAGGTCGACTTGTTCTTCTTTACTATATGTTGAAGGTGTCATCTGCGAAATAGTATCATCACTTTTGGAGCTCTCATATTTTGAGTAGTAGGTCACATTATATTAATGTACACATCAAATTACAGCATGCATGGCATCTCTCAGAAGAATTACAGAGATAGCACAAAGGGGTTTACAGGGAGGCAGTATTGGATTAGAATCACTTCTGCATTACAAAGATAATCTCACTTGTTTTTATGTTTTCATGCATGTCAGGTATTGAACATGATCAAAATAAATATGAGAATGGGCGCATGAGAGGAATATTGCGGAACAATCCACTGGCTAACAGACTTGGCAAGGTGGAGGATGGCCTATCTTATTCACCCATCAAGGTGCTTGCTCTAACTTGGCAAGGTTGTATTCGTCGCACATATTTTGCATATGACCTCTTGCATTACTTCTACTTTGTGACACCACCATCTGCTTAGCTTAAGCATCATATATGAGTATATGACATACCTATCCATTTTCTGTACCTATTCCATGTGTCATCATACTATGTTTTTCCAGTCAAATGTTGTTCTTTTGTAATAGATGTCCAAAAGGAAGAGGGTGAGTGCAGATCCTCAAGGAGTACAAACTAGGTATTTGTAAAAGGTAGTGATACCTATTAAATCAAATAGATCGGCAGCCACAGAAAACTCAGGCTCAACTGTACCACACTTTACCCCTACTCCACTGGCCAAACCCCTATTAGAACTGCAGAGAGCCCAGCGTCAGGTACTGTCTATGATATCAATTCAAAATTTGAACTCCTAAATTTCTGCATGTGCCTTACCTTCTCTCTTGTATGAAAAATAATTTCAGATGAATCTCCTTGCTCAAAGGATCATAGGATCTCACAACAATATTGGGCACTCCATTGCTCTTGTCAGTACCTCTTGCCCTTTGCCAGCATACTTACACTCATTGCTATTTGATTATGTAGCATCACTATAAATGTTCACTTCTTTATCCTCCCTCTGCTCGAAATTATAAGATCTATATTTACTCTTAGATAAATGTAGAATTAACACAATGGTTGTGAAGTTTTGGATTGCTCATGTAAGTACATGTTGTCATGTACTCCCTCTGTATCGAATTAATTATTGATCAATTGGATGTACTTAGAACTTAATAGTGCTAGATACATCCATTTGAGCGACAAGTAATAATGGACGGTGGTGGTATTACTGTACTTGCATCGCGAGATAGTTGATTGTCTATCATTATTCTGCATCTTATCTGCCCTGCCCTCCACTTTCTCAAAATTATCAGATCTATATTTACTCTTACCAAAATGTTGAATAAAGCCAATGCCACTGCACACGTTGACGTCTGCATTCCTCTAGTCGGTACCTTTTGCCTTGTAATGTTGTACTTAATTAATTGCTATTTGATTATGTATCATCAGTCTGCACCTGAGCTTCATTATCCTCTATTTCTTCAAATATTATTTGATCTATTTACTCTTTGCAAGCCGTAATTTCTTTTTTGTATAGTCTAGGTTTATTCTTGGTCGGTATGCTGTAATTTAGGCTGGTAGGTTCAATGGATCTCAATGTTGATGGTCTTCAGGCCAGCCCATTACTCATATGGGCCAAAACGTGGGCCTATAATCATCTTGGGCCATTAGCAAGTCTAAATGTATAGTAGTTTTCCGCCTTTAACAGGCCGAGTAAAGTTCTGGCCAGCTGGGCCAGAGAATACCATGGGATTTTAATAGGCTAAAAACTAGATTGGGCTAGCGTTGAGCCGAAAAATTCATGGCCCAATACAGGCTGAAACTGCCTAAGGCCCATGTTTGGCACAAATAGGACGAGCCGTTAATAGGCCAAAATATATCTTGGGCCCTGTTTGGCCCCATAAAGTTATGGGCTTTAAGCATGCTAGTATCAATGCGGGACGTAGGCCCAATAGTGTCACGGGCCATTATCAGATGAGCTGTAAGCAGTCCAGATTCAACGCGAGCTGCAATTAGGCACAACTATTACATGGGCCATTAACAGGCCGATAGGCCAGTTGGGCTGAAATTTATCCACGAAGACTACGGGCCGTTAAGAGGCCTAAACTTACTTCGGACAAGAAATAGCCCAGTTTCTGCATGGTCCGTTAAATGGCCTAAAGTTAAACCGGGCCGACAACGTCCCAGATGCACCACGGGACGCTAACAGGCCGAAACTATTATTGGGCCGAACTAGTAAACGGGCATTTAACAGGCTGAAATACAAACCTGGCTTAGAATGGGATGAAAAGAACAGTGGCCTATTAACGGACCTGATCCGATATGGGCCATAATTTGGCCCAAAACACGACAGGCTATGAATGGGCCTGATCCGATATGGGCCTCAATTTGACCCAAAACATGGCAGGCTGTTAACGGGCCAGCCCACTAGTGTCTGAAAAAATATGGTGGCATTTAGCTGGGACAGCCTTTTTACCTTAAATTGGCCACTATTGGGCCGTGCCACGTGTCGACATATCGTAGGGGTCTTCCGTCCATTGTAGGGATGACATTTGTCCCAACAATGAGCTGACACGTGCATTATCCAACGAATGAGAATTTTACACGTGGAAAATCCCCATTGGTCGGGGCTGTTAACGGGTTATCGGATCCCACCGGAACCCAATAGCTTAACGGCGACCCGTTATGGTGGATGCCACATGTCGGTCACCCTTGACGAAAACACTTCTATGACACATGATTTATCGTCATGGAAGTGGACACTTCCGTGATGATAATTTTGGTAATGTCATGGAACACTTCTATGAACACAGGTATGACTATCTTGATTCTGTCATAAAATCGTCAAAGGTGTTTGTTGAGTTGGCATAGATCGAGATTAGGATTTGTCACTCCGAGTATCGGAGAGGTATCTTTGGGCCCTTTCAGTAATACACATCATAAGAAGCCTTGCAAGCAAAGTGACTAATGAGTTAGTTACAAGATGATGTATTATAGAACAAGTAAAGAGACTTGCCAGTAACGAGATTGAACTAGGTATACAGGTACCTACGATCAAATCTCGGGCAAGTAACATACCGATGGACAAAGGGAATAGCGTATGTTGTCATAACGGTTCGACCAATAAAGATCTTAATAGAATATGTAGGAGCCAATATGAGCATCAAGGTTCCGCTATTGGTTATTGACCGGAGAGGTGTCTCGGTCATGTCTACATAGTTCTTGAACCGGTAGGGTCCGCACGCTTAATGTTCGATGATGATTTAATATTATATGACTTATGTGATTTGGTGATAGAATGTTGTTCGGAGTCCCGGATGAGATCACGGACATGACGAGGAGTCTCGAAATGGTTGATAGGTAAATATTGATATATAGGATGATAGTATTCGAACACCGGAAGTGTTTCAGAGTGTAGTGGGCATTTATCGGAGTACCAGAGGGGTGACCGGAACCCCGGGAAGGATATATGGGCCATATGGGCCATGAAAGGGGAGCACACCAGCCCACAAGGGGTGGTGCGCCCCCTTAGGCATGTGGTCGAATTGGAGAGGGAAAAAGGGGGGTCGGCTCCCTTCCTTTCTCTCTTCCTCCTTCCCTTTCTTCTCTGGTGAAAAAAGGAAAGGTGGGGCGCCACTTGGGGAAACCCCAAGTAGGATTCAGATCCTACTTGGGGCTCCTCCTGGCTGCCTCTCCTCCCCTCCCACCTGTATATATGTGGGGAGGGTGGCGCCTAGAGGACACAACATCAATTGTTAGCCGTGTGCGGCGCCCCCCTCCACAGTTTACACCCCCGGTCATATTCTTGTAGTGCTTAGGCGAAGCCCTACGCGGATCACTTCACCATCACCGTCACGGCGCCGTCATGCTGACGGAACTCATCTACTTCCTCGACATCTTGCTGGATCAAGAGGACGAGGAACGTCATTGAGCTGAACGTGTGCAGAACTCAGAGGTGTCGTACATTCGGTACTTGATCGGTTGGAGCTAGAGTAAGTTTGACTACATCAACCGCATTGTCAAACGCTTCCGCTTATGTTCTACGAGGGTACATAGACACACTCTCCCCCTCCTTGCTATGCATCTCCTAGATAGATCTTGCATGAGCGTATGATTTTTTTTGAAATTGCATGCTACGTTTCCCAACATAAATTTTGTATAATCATCCATAAACCTAAACCATGAGTGGGACAATTTCTTATCATTAATTTTATTCTCTCCAAAGATTGTGCAACATGTTCATGCTCGAGTTGCCTAAAATTCATAATTTGATTTCTAAGAGAAATAATTTTAGCGGGAGGAAAATACTTGGCAATAAAAGCATCCTTACACTTATCCCAAGAATCAATACTATTTCGAGGCAAGGATGAAAACCGAGTTTTAACACAATCTCATAGTGAGAACCGAAATAATTTCAATTTTATAATATCATTATCCATATCTTTTTTCTTTTGCATATCGCATAATTCAACATAAGTGTTAATATGGGATGCGGCATCTTCACTAGGACTACCAGAAAATTGTTCTTTCATAACAAGATCTAGCAAAACAACATTAATATCACATGACTCTGCACTAGTCGCAGGAGGAGCAATTGGAGTGCTAATAAAAATCATTATTATTAATATTTGAAAAGTCACACTACTTGGTATTTTCTTGAGACATAGCGACAAAGCAAGCAAACAAGCAAACAAAAATATTTTTGTGTTTTTGTAAAAAAAAAGTGGGGGGATGAAAACTAGAGTCAAAGGCAAATAAAAGTTAGAGCAAGTAGAAGCTAGTTTGTGTGAAGGTACTTGATAGGTTTTGATGTTGTCTCCCCAACAACGGCGCTAGAAATTCTTCCTACTAATTGTGAGTTGCGTTGGGATTTTCCCCGAAGAGGAGTGGAGATGCAGCACAGTAGAGATAAGTATTTCCCTCAGTGAGAAACAAGGTATCAATCTAGTAGGAGAATCACGCAAAGCCTCGCGAACAGTACCTGCACACACGAAAAAAATACTTGCACCCAACACGGGTAAGAGGGTTGTCAATCCCCTTGAACTCGTAACTTGCAAGGATCAAATCTTGTATAAGCAGATAGAAAATTGCAAAACAAAATAAAGAATAAAAATTGCAGCAAAAATTGCAATAAAATGTTTGGGGCACCTAGGCCCATTATGGCAAGCCTTTTTTATTAGTGCATGGCGTGCAATCAGTGAATGATTGCTTTCCATTTTTCATTTGCATGCACTACTTGATTGCTTTCCAAAAAAACATTATGTTGATTTCCTAGCAATAACTCCTTTCCAAATATTATGTTGATGTATTATACATAATAAAAAGATATACATACGCGGGATATTATATCTAATGAAAATATACACATGCCACAAATATTACTTAATGAAAAATATACATACGCGTGGTATTATATGTACTAAAATATACACATACCCGAGGTATTATACTAAATACAATTATGGGTATACCCTCGGGTACCTTAAATACCTAATAACAAGACGTAATGAATATACCCAAAAAAACATGAGTATGTAGATACCTTGAAAATATCATGATTATGTATGTAAATCTGGTATGCATATATGTAAATGATGTATGTGCTACAAATGATTGACACATGGAGGACGTATCAAATACCTTGTAACGAGCCGCAATGTGTATATACCCAGAAATATCGGGAGTATGCAGATACCTTAAAATAAATTTGCGAGTATGTGGATTTTTTTTAGTACCAAAGATATTCTCGGGTATGTCTATACCCAAAATATATTTTTGTATATTCGAGATTTATTAATATGTACCTACATACAGCTTATCCACCTACAGCAAACTTAAAATGATATAAACATTTAATTTTTGGGTATTTTAAATTTTTGGATACGTCAAACATGAGAATACCCGATATATTTCTAGAAAACTTTGTTTTTAATAAGATGATACATGCACGTACTCTACATACCTCAAACACAAAAAAGGCCGCGTTCCAAATTAGAGAGATAGTTCTTTCCTTATTGTCGTGGACCAATCAAATTAATACGTTATTAAGAAGGCAAGTAATCATGAATTTAAATAACGTTAATTGATGGCAGCACCGCAATTTATTTCCAAATATGGGGTACCATAAATGTGCATGCGTACTATATTAGCACGTATCCTAAAGCAATCTAACGGCGGATACATAAGGTGCCTGGGCTCCTAGGTGTCCCAAACGGTCGTTATATATATATATATATATATATATATATATATATATATATATATATATATATATATATATACATGATAAAATTAGACCCGGGGGCCATAGTTTTCACTAGAGGCTTGTCTCTCGAACACATAGCATATGGTGGATGAACAAATTACTGTTGGGCAATTGATAGAAAAGTGCATAACTATAACGATATTCAAGGCAATGATCATGTATATATGCATCACGTCTAAGACAAGTAGACCCACTCCTGCCTGCATCTACTACTATTAGTCCACCCATCGACCGCTATCCAGCATGCATCTAGGGTATTAAGTTCATGAAAAACAAAGTAACCCCTTAAGCAAGATGGCATGATGTAGACAAAGTAAACCCAATCAATATGAATAAACCCCGTTGTCTTACCCTTAATGGAAACAATACAAATATGTGTCTTGTCCCCTACTGTCACTAGTATATAGAGCACCGCAAGATTGAACCCATTCAAAGCACCTCTCCCACTAAAGATAAATCAATCTAGTTGTCAAAACCAAATGGATAGATCGGAGAGAAATATAATGCTATAACAGTCATGCATAATAAAGTTTAGAAAAGACTCCATATCAAAAACCCACAATTCATCGGATCCCAACAAACACACTGCAAAAATAAGATTACATTGGATAGAGCTCCAAGAACACCGAGGAGAACATTGTATTGAAGATCAAAGAGAGAGAATAAGCCATCTAGCTGTTGGGGTCTATGGTAGGGTGCGTTGACTGCAAATTAAAATTTTCCTACGCGCAGAACATCCAGGAACATGCTACGGGAGATGGATCACAGTTCGTTACCACTAGACGCGCAGTGTCGTGCAGCGGAAGAAGAGTTAGGGCAGCGCGTCCGTGTGGATAGTCTTCTCCTTGTCCGATCTCCCTCAAACAGCCGGTCGTCCGATCCCACGTACAAGTTCGCCGGAGCGGCGCAAGTGCACCGCCTCTAACGGTATCCACGCGTGCAGGAGGAACACCGTGCGGCGGACTGCTAGGTCCGATCACACAGTCGGCGACGAGTGGAGGTGGCTATTCGCAACACATGCAAACCCTAGTCGCAACGCCGAAGCGATCAATCGCATGAGTGTGCCGCACTTCCACTTTATATAGGCGTCCGTCGCAGGCTCAACACTTGGGCCTCGCACGGACCCTAAAGCCCAAAGTCTACTCGGTCACGTTCCTAGTCCAGTTCGGATCACATCCGACCAGTGTCCTATGAACCGACCTCGTAGGTTCCTTCCCTTAAGCGCGCGACCCCTTAGGTTCAAGTCGGCTTGGTCACAGTTCGGATCACCTCCGACCTGCACGGTTGGTAGCGGCCTCTAGCAAGGCGTGCCGACCACCAAGCAGACTATGAAGCTGGTTAGGCGAACATGTACAATGTGTCACACTTCTGTTCCCTTTGCCTCACGATATATGTTGTCGGGCTCAAGGCGAGACTGTCATCCTTGTGCTAGCCCGACCTCTTTCTCGTTCTAGTGATACCGACCACAATCCGGATTATCTCATAATCCTTGTCGCATGGCCATGCTTCTCTTGGTCGGATCACACGAGGGGCCCAGAGTATATCTCTCCTGTTTGGAGGGGCAAATCCCATCTTGCTCGACCATGTCTCGCTGCATGGGTCTGGACAAGTCCGAAACCTACCTTTGTAACTACCCAGTCACGGAGTAGCGTTTGGTCGGCCCAAAGCAAGTCTGTCACCATCCCGAGTACACGCGTCAGCTCAGGTCTTAGGACATAGAATGTATGTTGTACTAGAGACTCACAGATGACATATCGCTGCGTCTCATAGTTGGGTCTGTCCGACTTGGACCTTATCTCGACTCGGATCCGACTACGTCGAATCCGACCAGACCTTTCCAAGTCCATATCGCTGCATCAAGGGCGTTTGAAGCATGTCGTGGCTCCAACACCGAGGCTGCCGCAACATCATCGAGACAGTGGGGATGCCATCGTAACATCCTCACGACCGTCGAAGCACATCATGGGCGTTCGAAGCATGTGGTCGTGTCATCTCCGTGGCCATCGCATCACCCTTGTAGCATTGTCGCAACCATTGAAGCAGTCGCCTTGTACCATTGTCGTGACCGTTGAAGTAGTTGGGTGTCGCGAAGACCACCATCCAGCATTGCAGCACTAGCCGCAGCCTCAGAGTTGCGCTTGTAGCAACGAAATCACCATCGCAGGATTGTATGAGACGCATCAGACCTTGTAGACAACAACCACCTGACCGCTGACCTTTGGAGCAACTCTCTCATTGCAACGACGGCTGTTAATTTTGACTTGCAAAGGTGCACGCTGCTGCATGCCGCTACTAGTGAGGACGCATGTTGCTGGAAGTCGTCGATGAGAATGCAAGTGCACATGTGGCTACAAGGCATGGAATGAAAAGGACGAGTTGAAATTAACGACCATGATCATGCTAATCAAGCGGCCACTGAGGCGGTTGATCCCGACGCGGGATCATCTGCCTGGTTGCTAGCATTGACCTTTTTTTTAGGGGGTAGTATTATAGATTAAGTTTTTTTGATATAAAGATTATTTTTTTAGACAGGGTATTATAGTTTTTTTTTTGAGGGGTAGATATTTTAGATTTTTTTTAGGTGTAGGTATTTGAGATTAGGTATATACTCCAAGGCTATCCCGCCCGCGGAAATGGAAGAGAAGCCCAGATAAAAGCCCCACGGCCCGGTCCGAGTAAGTTGACCAGCCCACCAGTAGTGAGCGGAGGAGGCAATACAAGTAGCACTTGTCTTCTCCATCCCAACTCCTCTCTCCACACCACAAGCCGCCGCCACCGCCCGCTGGGAGGGGAATAGAAATCGTGTATCGTAGGGTTGCGCAAATCGCCGCCTCCAGCAACCAATCCCCAACCCTCGAGCTATCTAACTATCCCGATCCCGATCCCGATCTCCTACCATGGTGTCCGATGCCAGCAAGAAGAAAGCCGCGCAGAAGAAGGCCGCCGCCGCCGCCAAGAGGGGAGCCAAGTCCAGCGCCGCTGCCTCGTCCTCGTCGGCGTCGTCAGCGGCCGATAAGGCCGCCAATGGCGTAGCGGCCCTTAACTTATCCGATCGGACATGTACCGGGGTCCTGGCTTCGCATCCGCTCTCCCGTGATATCCACGTACGTTAAGATCCGATCCCCTTTTCCTTCTTGTTGCTATTCATCCATCGTTGCAAACCTTTTTTTTCTTCTCTCGCCGCACGGATTAGTTCCACCCCCAGTGATAGAACACAAGAGTATGTATATCCTCGTCGTTCATCGCCAGATATGATATACCTATATCGAGTGAAAAATAGATTGCTAGATCCATGTTAAATCACTTGTGATTTCTTGGCTCTTTATATATGACCCATTCATCTCTTCTCGACGTGGAACAGTGTGGTCGTATTAGCCACTTTCCTGGTCCGTTGTATCCTGTAACCTATCTCGTACCAATATTATGTATATGTAAACAAGAAATAATACTCGAGTTGATATGCCAAATATGCTGGGATGTGGGGCCATGCCTACATAGTTCTTCAATGCGAATATCTGATCTAGCATCATCTCCGTCCCTCCTTCATACCAGTTGATTACTTCAATACTTTGTTGATTTCCTAATATAGTATTTGTATGTTGCAGATTGAGTCCCTTTCATTAACATTTCATGGACATGACCTTATTGTGGATTCAGAATTGGAGCTTAACTACGGGAGGTATAGTTTATACATCCGTTTATTTTCATTTCATTACAACCATGTATCCTTCTGGAGCACTTAATTGATGGTTTTATTTAACCTCAGGCGGTATGGTTTGCTCGGCTTAAATGGTTGTGGGAAATCTACCCTTCTCACCGCAATAGGCTGCAGGGAACTCCCCATTCCTGAACACATGGACATACATCATCTTACTCGTGAGATTGAGGCTTCTGACATGTCTGCGCTGCAAGCTGTTATCTGTTGTGATGAAGAAAGAGTGAAGTTGGAAAAGGAAGCTGAAATTTTGGCTGCACAGGTTAGCTATTGAACTTCCATCTTTGTATTTGCCCATTGTCCGCATTTCATCCGGGTCCATATAATTGCTTACACTTGCTGCTGACTATTTAGGATGATGGTGGCGGTGAAGCTTTGGATCTTGTATATGAGCGGTTAGAAGCAATGGATGCATCAACTGCTGAAAAGCGTGCTGCTGAGATATTGTTTGGTCTAGGTTTTGACAAGCAAATGCAAGCAAAGCCAACACGAGATTTTTCTGGGGGTTGGCGTATGAGGATTGCATTGGCAAGGGCGCTGTTCATGAACCCGACCATCCTTTTGCTTGATGAGCCAACCAACCATCTTGGTGAGTATGAAACAAATGAAACTGCACTTGAACATGTATTTTAAGTGGAAATGATGTGTTCTTTTTTGTATTGCTTGACTACCGTTAACATTTTTCTTTGATATAAAATCTTTGGGTGTGTCTAGGGCACATCTAGATGTGTCCTAGTTATTGCACATCTAAGTGACTAAATCAAGCATAGAAAGAAAGTAAAAAAGAAAATACCCACACAAATCTCCACGTAAGATCAATGACTTAGGACTTAGATGTGCAATACTTATGGCACATCTAGATGTGCTTTAGCAAAACTGAATCTTTGGCTAATGTGACACACATCCTTCTACCTCACAAAGTTATATGGTACTACTATACATAATCTTGTTTCTCTTACATAAGAGGTTCTAGTGGACTTTCCTGCATAGCTTGGTGGTCAGTTGTGCTTACTTTCGAAAACAACCTAATTTTTTTTGCCTTTGTTTGCAGATCTTGAGGCTTGTGTCTGGCTGGAAGAGAAATTAAAGAATTTTGAGCGTATACTTGTTGTTATCTCGCATTCCCAAGATTTTCTAAATGGAGTGTGCACTAACATCATCCACATGCAGAACAAGACCCTCAAGTTATATACTGGAAATTATGACCAGTATGTTCAAACTCGCTCTGAGCTTGAAGAGAATCAAATGAAGCAGTACAAATGGGAACAGGAACAGATAGCTAATATGAAGGAGTACATTGCACGATTTGGTCATGGATCTGCGAAGCTTGCTCGTCAGGCTCAGAGCAAGGAGAAGACTCTTGCAAAGATGGAGCGTGGTGGTCTCGCTGAGAAGGTTGTCAATGACAGGATTCTTGTTTTCCGCTTTACAGATGTTGGCAAACTCCCACCACCAGTGCTGCAGTTTGCTGATGTCACATTTGGTTACAGTCCGGATAATCTCATCTACAAGAACCTTGACTTTGGTGTTGACCTTGACTCGAGAGTTGCACTGGTCGGTCCCAATGGGGCAGGTAAGAGCACACTTCTGAAGCTCATGACAGGTGACCTATCTCCGTTGGATGGCATGGTCAGACGCCACAACCACCTACGCATTGCACAATTCCATCAACATCTCACTGAGAAGCTGGACCTGGACATGCCGGCCCTGCAGTACATGATGAGGGAGTACCCTGGGAATGAAGAGGAGAAGATGAGAGCTGCAATTGGCAAGTTTGGCCTGTCAGGAAAGGCACAGGTGATGCCAATGAAAAACCTGTCTGATGGGCAGAAGGCCCGTGTCATTTTTGCTTGGCTAGCATTTAGGCAGCCACAGATGCTGTTGCTTGATGAGCCGACAAATCATCTTGACATTGAGACCATTGACTCACTTGCTGAGGCATTGAAGGAATGGGACGGGGGGTTGGTCCTGGTGAGCCATGACTTCAGGCTGATCAATCAGGTTGCTCAAGAGATCTGGGTCTGTGAGAACCAGGCGGTGACTAGGTGGGAAGGCGATATCATGGATTTCAAGCAACACTTGAAGAAAAGGGCTGGTCTCTAGATTTCCTGTCTTTTCCTTCTCTCGGCTCTTTGGAGATCTAGACAACCCAAAGTTTTGCCTCTGTATCAGAAAAGCTTCCATCATTTAGCGCGACAAGTACAAGTACTATTGTATCACTTAAAACATATCTTCTCTACGCTATTTTATAACCAGACGATCCGTATTTAATTTCATATCTTTAACATTGTTGATCCATGATGGTTTGTTTTGCTCTGTGGTTCTAGATTTGAAGATTATCATTTTATAAGGTGATGAGATGTAGACATATTTCATTCAATTGTTATGTTCAAATTTGTATTTGTACAATTCTACGTCTGTTACACCCTTAATTGTACGGTTCTACGAACTTGCATCTGGGTAGTATCTAATTTTGGACGACGGACATCCTCGTACCAGAAAATATAGTACTCCTTACAAAAAATTATCGTTTGTAGTAGACATGCACCTACAAAAATGTATCTACTACAAATGCCTTTATTGTTATATTACTTTGCATGATCATATAGTTGACGAAGTATTTATGGCTCAGCCATGGTTTATCATGGTTTATCATTATCATACATGCACATCCTGATACACTGCAAATACATTCATATAGTCATGTTTCAGTAGTATAAAAAAGAGGCAAAAAAAGTGTAACAAAAAAATAAGAGGAAAAAAAGAAGGGGCAATGTTACTTCATTTTTACTTGTGGTTCAAAGTAATATCATGTTTTTGAAAGTGTTTTTTGTTGTCACTTTTATATACTAGTGGCAATATTTCGTTATAGAACATTTGTTTGTTTTAATGATGGGCTTCCTCAAATGCTCGCTCATGTATTGCGTGGGGTTGAAAAAGCTGAAGTCCGTTAAAAAGTATAAATCAATTGCTTAACTTGTCATCAGGGTTGTATATGATTAATACATTGTGTGAAGAAAATGGAGCATGAAAAAATTATATGATTTTGTAGGATAGTGTTTTTTAGCATTTTTTATTTTAAAAGGCACGATTGTATGTTGATATGCCTGAGTATTAATATCTTTATATCAAACTAGTAAATATGTCAGTGTGTTACAACGGAGAAAAACACATGCCCCTAAACCTAATATGCATGGCGACGAAAATGTGTGCGCTGGGGAATAACATGAAGGCGAATTTTGATTTTAGCCAACCAAATTTTACAGACCGCTAATAAACTTATGCATTGTATAATTCACGGGTGATTAAAGACAGTCATCTCCAACTGTGATCAAAAAATAATTAAACTCAAGCATAAGAATAAAAGACATACAAAAGATAACAAAATTCAATGTACGGAAACATAATTTTTTTCTTGCCGCATATTTGCATATTTCTTTTTTGTGCGCATTTTTTTCTTTTGTGTTGGCTCCATGTTTGAATATTTCTTCCCCTTGTGTCTTATTTTGCAACTGGATTAAATCTTAATTGTTTTATTTGCCTATAGATTTCACAACGCTTTTTTGGTTTTTTCCTATTTTTCTTTATTGGTCATCTGTGCATGTCGTTCTCTATCTTTTTCCTTCTTTGTTACCTAGTATCAGTGACCTTAGATTGTGATCCAAATCCCTTGCATGCATGAGAGCTTTTTATATTGTATGTATCTGCTGTTAATTAAAAAAATTGAATAGATTTTGCATCATATGGTGGACGTGTTGATAGAGCCGTCCATTTTTTGCTGACATTAGGCACACATTTTCCGTCGGTTGTAGCGGATTGTCATCACAATAATATACCATTGAACTAATTTTACCATCTTTTTTCCTGGGTACTAACACATTCTCTTTGCTTCCTTATATATCCTTTCCTTTCTTTGCGCCCGTGACACAACATGAATCACGTCTATTTTCTCTTTGCTTCCTTATTTCTCAAATTACAAGCCTCTTTCCCTCCTTAGCCTCCCCCTCCACGGGTATTCATAGCAAGGCATACATCGAATGCTCTCAAAACGAAAACTCAATTCATCACAACAAGATAGAGAGGGGAAAACACCATATGATCCAAGTATATTAACAAAGCTCGCGATACATCAAGATCATGCCAACTCAAGAACATGAGAGAGAGAGAGAGAGAGAGAAATTAAACACATAGCTAGTGGTACAAACCCTCAGCCCCGAGGGTGGACTACTCCCTCATCATCATGGTGGCCGCTGGGATGATGAAGATGGCCACCAATGATGATTTCCCCCTCCGACAGGGTGCAGGAACTGGCTCTAGATTGATTTTTTGTGGCTACAGAGGCTTGCAGCAGCGGAATTTCTGATGGTTTCTCAATTTATAGGATTTTCCAGCATTGGAATCACGCGAAGATGGGCCTCAAGGTGGGCACAACCCACCTGGGCGTGCCTGGGCCTCCTGGCGCGCCCAGGTGTCTTGTGCTCACCTCCTTCACCTTCTGTTCCTCCCACAAAGCTTCTAGTGCCTCTTTTGTTCCAAAAAAAATCATCAAAAAGTTCCGTTGCATTTGGAGAACTTTTATTTCGTCACAAAAAACAACACCATGGTAGTTCTGCTGAAAATAACGTGAGTCCAGGTTAGTTCCATGCAAATCACACCAAAACCATATAAAATTGTTGTAAACATGGCATGAATACTTCATAAATTATAGATACGTTGGAGACGTATCAGTGCTGGATGTTCCAGGCGTTTGCACGGGGACCCAGTCCTCCGTCTCTAAGTGCGTGATGTTTGGCCTAGAGATGTGGGCCACCTTGAACAGGCCCTCCCAGATGTGCGAGAGCTTGTGGAGGCCCTACCTGGAGAGGACCCGCCTTAGGACGAGGTCTCCGACCCCGAGGGTCCGGGGGCGGATGTTGCGGCTGTGGTAGCGCCACAAGGCCTGCTGGTACCTTGCGGCAGAGGGAAGCCTGGCGGCGGGCTTCATCACCAAGCACAAGGTTAGTTCCCCATGAGGCATCCTAGCGCCTC
This sequence comes from Triticum dicoccoides, assembly GCF_002162155.2. Taxonomy (NCBI): domain Eukaryota; kingdom Viridiplantae; phylum Streptophyta; class Magnoliopsida; order Poales; family Poaceae; genus Triticum; species Triticum dicoccoides. The sequence goes on from NC_041393.1 coordinate 296,984,924, forward strand.
ATCAAATGACAAGATCCATGGTGAACCGTGCTTGATCTCAGAAGGAAGGACCACCTCGGCCCCATAGACAAGGAAGAAGGGAGTCTCGCCAGTGGGCTTGGTCGAGGTGGTGCGGATGGACCATAGCACGGACTACAGCTCATCCAGCCAGCCCTTGCCGCATGCCTCGAACTTCTTTTTGAACCTCCTCCTCGTCTTGAGGCCCCTGAGGACCTCCGTGTTCGCGCACTCAGCCTGGCCGGTGCTCCGCGGGTACGCCAACGAAGCGTAGCATATCTACATTCAAAGGCTAGCAGAATATGACCTGAATAGGTTGCTTGTAAATTGGGAACCATTGTCGGTGATGATACGGTTGGGGACGCCAAACCGGCTCAGGAGGCCCTTGATGACCTTCACGACCGTGCTTGTAGGGATGGTGCGCATAGGTTCCACCTCCGCCCACTTGGTGAATGCTATGTCTTGAGCTTGCGTTGGGTTTCCTTGAAGAGGAAAGGGTGATGCAAAAATAGTAGCGTAAGTATTTCCCTCAGTTTTTGAGAACCAAGGTATCAATCCAGCAGGAGGCTCCTCAAAAGTCCCACACACCTACACAAACAAACAAAGAACTCGCAACCAACACAATAAAGGGGTTGTCAATCCCTTCACGGCCACTTGCGAAAGTGAGATTTGATAGAGATAGTATGATAAGATAAATATATTTTTGGTATTTTATAATATAGATTGGAAAAGTAAAGATGCAAATAAAAGTAGATTGAGAGCTTATATGATAAAAGATAGACCTGGGGCCATAGGTTTCACTAGTGGCTTCTCTCAAGATAGCATAAGTATTACGGTGGGTGAACAAATTACTGTCGAGCAATTGATAAAAAAGCGAATAATTATGAGATTATCTAGGCATGATCATGTATATAGGCATCACGTCCGCGACAAGTAGACCGACTCCTGCCTGCATCTACTACTATTACTCCACACATCGACCGCTATCCAGCATGCATCTAGAGTATTAAGTTCATAAGAACAGAGTAACACATTAATAAAGATGACATGATGTAGAGAGATAAACTCATGCAATATGATATAAACCCCATCTTTTTATCCTCGATGGCAACAATACAATACGTGCCTTGCTGCCCCTGCTGTCACTGGGAAAGGACACCACAAGATTGAACCCAAAGCTAAGCACTTCTCCCATTGCAAGAAAGATCAATCTAGTAGGCCAAACCAAACTGATAATTCAAAGAGACTTGCAAAGATAACTCAATCATACATAAAAGAATTCAGAGGAGATTCAAATATTTCTCATAGATAAACTTGATCATAAACCCACAATTCATCGGATCTCGACAAACACACCGCAAAAAGAGTTACATCGAATAGATCTCCAAGAAGATTGAGGAGAACATGGCATTGAGATCCAAAAAGAGAGAAGAAGCCATCTAGCTAATAACTATGGAACCGAAGGTCTGTGGTAAACTACTCACAACTCATCGGAGGGGCTATGGTGTTGATGTAGAAGCCCTCCATGGTCAATTCCCCCTCCGGCGGAGCGCCGGCGAAGGCTCCAAGATGGGATCTCGTGGACACAGAAGGTTACGACGGTGGAAATAGGTTTTCGTTGGCTCCCTGGATGTTCTCGGGGTACGTGGGTATAGGAGGAAGAAGTAGGTCGGCGGATGCCCGAGGGGCCCACGAGATAGGGGGGCGCGCCCTGTAGGGGTGGGCGCGCCCTCCACCCTCGTGGCCGCCTTGACTGCTTCTTGACTTGCACTCCAAGTCCTCTGGATCACGTTCGCTCCAAAAATCACGCTCCCAAAGATTTCATTCCGTTTGGACTCTGTTTGATATTCCTTTTCTTCAAAATACTGAAATAGGCAAAAAACAACAATACAGGTAGGGCCTCCGGCTAGTAGGTTAGTCCCAAAAATGATAAAAATGTGTAAAGTAAAGCCCAAAAAGGGTAATATAATAGCATGGAACAATAAAAAATTATAGATACGTTGGAGACGTACCAAGCATCCCCAAGCTTAATTCCTGCTCGTCCTCGAGTACGTAAATGATAAAAACAGAATTTTTGATGTGGAATGCTACCTAGCATAATTCTTAATGTAATTTTGTTTATTGTGGCATGAATGTTCAGATCCAAATGATTCAAAATAAAAGTTCATATTAACATAAGAAATAGTAATACTTCAAGCATACTAATGAAAGCAATCATGTCTTCTCAAAATAGCATGGCTAAAGAAAGTTCATCCCTACAAAATCATATAGTTAGGATATGCTTCATTTTTATCACACAAAAATGCTCCCAAATTATACACCCCCGATGACAAGCCAAGCAATTGTTTCGTATTTAAATAATCTCAAACTTTTTCAACTTTCATGCAATATATGAGCGTGAGCCATGGATATAGCACTATGGGTGGAATAGAATATGATGATGGGGATTGTGTGGAGAAGACAAAAAAAGGAGAAAGTCTCACATTGAAGAGGATAATCAACGGGCTATGGAGATGCCCATCAATTGATGTCAACATGAGGAGTAGGGATTTCCATGCAACGAATGCACTAGAGCTATAAATGTATGAACGCTCAACAAAAGAAAACTAGTGGGTGTGCATCCAACTTGCTTGCTCACGAAGACCTAGGGCATTTTGAGGAAGCACATCGTAGGAATATACAAGCCAAGTTCTATAATGAAAAACTCCCACTAGTATATGAAAGTGACAACATATGAGACTCTTTATATGAAGAACATGGTGCTACTTTGGAGCACAAGTGTGGAAAAGAGATAGTAACATTGCCCCCTTTTTTTCCTTTTCCTTTTTTGGGCCTTTATTTTTTTCTTTTGGCCTTTTTTTCTTTGGCCTTTCTTTGTTTTTCTTTTGGCCTTTTTTCTTTTTCTTTTTGGGGACAATGCTCTAATAGTGATGATCATCACACTTTTATTGATTTACAACTCATGAATTACAACTCAAAACTAGAACAAGATATGACTCTATATGAATGCCTCCGGTGGTGTACCGGGATGGGCAATGAATCAAGAGTGACATGTATGAAAAATTATGCAATGTGGCCTTGCCACAAATACGATGTCAACTACATGATCATGCAATGGCAATATGACAATAGTAATGCGTGTCATGATGATAAACAGAACAGTGGAAAGTTGCATGGCAATATATCTCGGAATGGCTATGGAAATGCCATAATAGGTAGGTATGGTGGTTGTTTTGAGGAAGATATAAGGAGGTTTATGTGTGATAGAGCGTATCATATCACGGGGTATGGATGCACCGGCGAAGTTTGCACCAACTCTCAAGGTGATAAAGGGCAATGCACGGTACCGAAGAGGCTAGACATGATGGAAAGGTAAAAGTGCGTATAATCCATAGACTCAACATTAGTCAAAAGAACTCATATACTTATTGTAAAAATCTACAAGTCATCAAAAACCAATCACTACGCGCATGCTCCTAGAGGGATAGATTGGTAGGAAAAGACCATCGCTCGTCCCCGACCGCCACTCATAAGGATGCACAATCCAAGGACACCTCATGTTTCAAATTTGTTACACAACTTTAACCATACATGCATGCTACGAGACTTGATAACTTCAACACAAGCATTATTTAAATTCATAATCACCCAACTAGCATGACTTTAATATGACTATGTCCATAACTCAAAACAATTATCAAGTATCAAATTGATCATAGCATCCAATTCACTTCCTATGATAGTTTTTATTATACCCAACTTGGATGCCTACCATTCTAGGACCAATTTTATAACCATAACAAATACCATGCTGTTCTAAGAGACTCTCAAAATAATATAATTTAAGCACGAGAGACTAACAATTTCTACAAAATTAAGCCACCGCCGTGCTCTAAAAGATATAAGTGAAGCACTAGAGCAAAAACTAGCTAGCTCAAAAGATATAAGTGAAGCACATAGAGTATTCTAATAAATTTCAATCAAGTGGGATTCTCCCAAAAGGTGTGTACATCAAGGATGATTGTGGAAAACTAAAAAGCAAATACTAATACCATACAAGACGCTCCAAGAAAAACACATATCATGTGGCGAATAAAAATATAGCTCCAATTAAAGTTACCAATGAACGAAGACGAAAGAGGGGATGCCTTCCCGGGGCATCCCCAAGCTTAGGCTTTTGGATATTCTTGAATATCTTGGGGTGCCATGGGCATCCCCAAGCTTAGGCTCTTGCCACTCCTTATTCCATTGTCCATCAAATCTTTACCCAAAACTTGAAAACTTCACAACACAAAACTCAACAGGAAATCTCATAAGCTCCATTCGTGAAAGAGAGAAAAACCACCACATAAGGTACTGTAATGAAATCATTATTTATTTATATTGGTGTTAAATCTACTGTATTTCAAGTTCTCTATAGTTCATACCACTTAATACTAGCCATAGATGCATCAAAATAAGCAAATAACACACGAAAAACAGAGTCTGTCAAAAACAGAACAGTCTGTAGCAATCTGTAACCCACGAATACTTCTGGAACTCTAAAAATCCTACCAAAATAGGAAGTCCTGGGAAATTTGTCTATTGATCTACAGAAAAACGAATCAACGCAAAATCACGTTTCTGTGAATTACTAAAATTATTTTCGTGCGTGCAAAGTTTCTGTTTTTCAGCAGAATCAAATTAACTATCACCATAGGTTACCCTATAGGTTCTTCTTGGCACAAACGTTAATTAAAATATAAAAAAACATCTAAACATAAGGTAGATGCAATTTTTTTACTAAACAGAAACAAAAAAAAACACAAATAAAATTAGGTTGCCTCCCAACTAGCGCTATCGTTTAACGCCCCTAGCTAGGCATAAAAGCGAGGATAGATCTAAGTAGTGCCATCTTTGGCACTCAATTCATAAGTAGCTCGCATGATAGATTCATAAGGTAATTTGACTTTATTTCTTGGAAATTGCTCCATGACTTTCCTTAATGGAAATTGGAATCTAATATTCCCTTCCTTCATATCAATAATCGCACCAATCGTTCTAAGAAAAGGTCTACCAAGAATAATAGGGCAAGAAAGATTGCAATCTATATCAAGAACAATGAAATCTACGGGCACATAATTCCTATTTGCAACAATAAGAACATCATTAATTCTTCCCATAGGTTTCTTAATGGTGGAATCCGCAAGATGCAAATTTAAACAATCATCAAATTCACAGAAACCTAGCACATCACATAAAGTTTTTGGAATCATGGAAACACTAGCACCCAAATCACACAAAGCATAACACTCATGATTTTTAATTTTAATCTTTATAGTAGGTTCCCACTCATCATAAAGTTTTCTAGGTATAGAAACTTCCAAGTTAAGCTTTTCATCATAAGATTGCATCAAGGCATCAACAATATGTTTGGTAAAAGCTTTATTTTGACTATAAGCATGAGGATAATTCACAACGGATTGCAACAAGGAAATACAACTTTCTAAAGAACAATTATCATAATTAAATTCCTTGAAATCCAAGATAGTGGGTTCAATGCTATTTAAAGTCTTGACCTCTTCAATCCCACTTTTACCAAATTTAGCATCAAGATCTAAAAACTCTGAATCATTGGGACGCCTTTTAACTAAAGTTGACTCTTCTCTAGTCCCATCATTATTAAGATTCATATTTCAAAACAAAGATCTAATAGGGGACACATCAATAACTTTAAGATCTTCATCATTATTTTCATGGAAACTAGAAGAACACGCCTTTACAAAGCAATCTTTCTTAGCTCACAATCTAGCGGTTCTTTCTTTGCACTCATCAATGGAAATTCTCATAGCTTTTAGAGACTCATTGATATCATGCTTAGGAGGAGTAGATCTAAATTTCAAAGAATCAACATCAAGCGAGAGTCTATCAACGTTCCTAGCCAAATCATCAACTTTGAGCAATTTTTCTTCAAGCAAGGCATTAAAATTCTTTTGAGAGATCATAAATTCTATCACACTATTCTCAAAATCATAGGGCATATTATTAAAATTACCATAAGAATTATTGTAGGAATTTCCATAATTCTTAGAGGAATTACTAGGGAACGGTCTAGGATTAAAGTTTCCTCTATAAGCATTGTTACCAAAATTATTCCTACCAACAAAATTCACATCCATAGATTCATTATTATTCTTAATCAAAGTAAACAAAGGCATATCATTGGGATCAATAGGAGCACTCTTAGTGGCAAACAATTTCATAAGTTCATCCATCTTTCCACTCAAAACATTAATTTCTTCTATAACATGCACTTTTTTACTAGTAGATCTTTCGGTGTGCCATTGAGAATAATTAGCCATAATATTATCAAGGAGTTTTGTAGCTTCTCCTAAGGTGATTTCCATAAACGTGCCTCCCGCGGCCGAATCTAAAAGATTTCTAGAAGCAAAATTCAATCCGACATAATTTTTTTGTATGATCACCCATAAATTCAAACCATGAGTAGGGCAATTGTGAATCATCAATTTCATTCTTTCCCAAGATTGGGCAACATGCTCATGAACAAGTAGTTTAAAATTCATAATATCGTTCCTAAGAGTGATGATCTTAGCGGGAGGAAAATACTTAGAGATAAAAGCATCTTTGCACTTGTTCCACGAATCAATACTATTCTTAGGCAAAGACGAAAACCAAAATTTAGCACGTTCTCTAAGTGAAAACGGAAATAACTTCAATTTAACAATATCATTATCCATATCTTTCTTCTTTTGCATCTCACACAAATCAACAAAGTTGTTTAGATGGGTAGCGACATCTTCACTAGGAAAGCCGGCGAATTGATCTTTCATAGCAAGATTCAGCAAAGCAATATTGATTTCACAAGACTCAACATCATTAAGAGGAGCAATCAGAGTACTAAGGAAATCATTATTATTGGTATTGGAGAAATCACACAATTTGGTATTATCTTGCGCCATCACGACAAGTAATCCAACACACAAGCAAACAAAAAGGCAAGCGGAAGAGAGATAGGTGATTGGGAAAGAGAGGGCGAATAAAACGACAAGGGTGAAGTGGGGGAGAGGAAAACGAGAGGCAAATGGCAAATAATGTAAATGCGAGGGAGATGAGTTTGTGATGGGTACTTGGTATGTCTTGACTTGAGCGAAGACCTCCCCGGCAACGGCGCCAGAAATCCTTCTTGCTGCGTCTTGAGCTTGCGTTGGTTTTCCTTGAAGAGGAAAGGGTGATGCAGCAATAGTAGCGTAAGTATTTCCCTCAGCTTTTGAGAACCAAGGTATCAATCCAGTAGGAGTCTCCTCAGAAGTCCCACGTACCTACACAAACAAATAAGAACTCGCAACCAACGCAATAAAGGGGTTGTCAATCCCTTCACAGCCACTTGCGAAAGTGAGATCTGATAGAGATAATATGATAAGATAAATATATTTTTGGTATTTTATAATATAGTTGGAAAAGTAAAGATGCAAAGAAAAGTAGATTGAAAGCTTATATGATAAAAGATAGACCCCGGGGCCATAGGTTTCACTAGTGGCTTCTCTCAAGATAGCATAAGTATTATGGCGGGTGAACAAATTACTGTAGAGCAATTGATAGAAAAGTGAATAATTATGATATTATCTAGGGACATGTATATAGGCATCACATCCGTGACAAGTAGACCGACTCCTGCCTGCATCTACTACTATTACTCCACACATCGACCGCTATCCAGCATGCATCTAGAGTATTAAGTTCATAAAGAACAGAGTAACACATTAAGAAAGATGACATGATGTAGAGGGATAAACTCATGCAATATGATATAAACCCCATCTTTTGATCCTCGATGTCAACAATACAATACGTGTCTTACTGCCCCTGCTATCACTAGGAAAGGACACCGCAAGATTAAACCCAAAGCTAAGCACTTCTCCCATTGCAAGAAGGATCAATCTGGTAGGCCAAACCAAACTGATAATTCGAAGAGAATTGCAAAGATAACTTAATCACACATGAAAGAATTCAGAGGACATTCAAATATTTCTCATAGATAAACTTGATCATAAACCCACAATTCATCGGATCTCGACAAACACACCGCAAAAAAGAGTTAGATTGAATAGATCTCCAAGAAGATCAAGGAGAACATGGTATTGAGATTCAAAGAGAGAGAAGAAGCCATCTTGCTAATAACTATGGACCCGAAGGTCTGTGGTAAACTACTCACAACTCATCGGAGAGGCTATGGTGTTCATGTAGAAGCCCTCCGTGGTTGATTCCCTCTCCGGCGGAGCGCCGACGAAGGCTCCAAGATGGGATCTCATGGATACAGAAGGTTACGATGGTGGAAATAGTTTTTCATGGTCGCCTTTGATGTTCTCGGGGTACGTGAGTATATATAGGAGGAAGAAGTAGGTCGGTGGACGCCCGAGGGGCCCACTAGATAGGGGGATGCACCCAGTAGGGGGGCCCTCCACCCTCGTGGCTTCCTCGATTGCTTCTAGACTTGCACTCCAAGTCCTCTGGATCACGCTCGTTCCGAAAATCACGCTCCCGAAGGTTTCATTCCGTTTGGACTCTGTTTGATATTCCTTTTCTTCGAAACACTGAAATAGGAAAAAAACAACAATACGGGCTGGGCCTCCGGTTAGTAGGTTAGTCAAAATGATATAAATTGTAAAATAAAGCCCATAAACATCAAAAACGGGTAATATAATAGCATGGAACAATAAAAAATTATAGATACGTTGGAGATGTATCAATTACCGCCGCTCTCATGCAAGGACGAGTGAATAAACACTCATCATGAGAATAACCCGCTTAGCATGGAAGATACCGACTACCTCATGTTGCTCTATGAACAATCCAGGCACACAAAAAAGGATATCTATTTGAAGTTTTTAGAGGTGGCACATGCAAATTTACTTAGAACGGCATGGTAATACCGCATACAGGTAGGTAAGGTGGACTCATGTGGAATTACTTGGGTTTTAGGATTTTGATGCACAAGCAGTAATTCTGTTTAGTACAGACGAAGGCTAGCAAATAGGTTGGGGAGCGGCTAGCTAGAGAGTGAAACGGTCATGAACATGCATTATGCATAATGAACATTGGATACTAGCATGAGTAGGATATGAACACCATGAATATAAATATCATAGAGTCTATGTTGTTTTTATTCAACTACATGCATGAACATGTGCTAAATTAAACCACTCTAACATTCGGAGGAGGATACCATATCATCATACTACATCACAATCATTTTAATGCAATGTTGACATCCAATAAATCATTATCCACTCCTAGCTACTTAAGCATGTCATGAGAAACTATAATCTCTAATTGTCATTGAAAACATGTTCAATCATAATATGCTGAATCATGGATACTAGGTGAAACATATTTACAAAAACAGAACAAGTCGAGTTCATACCCGTTTCTCTCTGCCATAGCCAGTTCACCAAATATCATCAATATTGCCTTTCACTTGCATGACAAAATGATTTGAAAATAATAAAAGTGCAAGAGTGCCATGGACTAAGATGGAATCTGCAAACGTTTTATTCAAAAGAGAAGACAAGGTAATTTCGGCTCTTTGTTTGATCAACAATAATGCATATGAGATCCACTCAACAATTTCTTCGTGCTCTTCTCCTTGGTATGACTCAATAAATGGAAAAAATAAATTCAGAGAAACACACTGAAATATTTTTTCGGAGTTTTTAGTTTTCCTAGAAGAAAGCAAATTCGAACAGGAAAAACAAAAAATGAGAAAAACTATTTACATGGGAAAGCTCCCAACAAACAAGAAGAAGATTCGAGAAATCTTTTTTTGGGTTTACTTTTAATACTACAACTAATTTAAACTAGAAAGAAAAACCGAAAAGAAACAAACAACATTTTTTGTGATTTTGTCAAAGTTTTTCAAACACATAAGAAGAAAGCGAGAAAACAAATCTAGCATGGATAATACAATGAAAAAGTGCGAACACCGACAACTGGAATGAAATGTATGAACATGAATGTAATATCCGTGGAAATACGTACTCCCCCAAGCTTAGGCTTTTGGCCTAACTTGGTAATCACCACTCGTAGTAGCCATCAGGTCCTATGTTGAAGTGCTGTGGAGCGGGTACCTTAGCGCCCCACTCCTGAGGCTCCACCTCTGCAACTGCCTGGGCGTTCCGGTAGGCGACGATGTATTCTGGCATGATCCTGTATCCGCCCTGCTCACACTCAGCCGTGATGAAGTTGGCGAGGCCAGCATTGGCAACAAATTTTGCGAACTCTTGATGGATTCCAGCTCCATCCATGAAGGGGTTATGTGGCCATCTGCATGGCCGCACCTCCACCATTCTCCGAGTTTGTAGGCCACTATCCGATGATTCACCCGATCTTAGCCCAAATAGCAATCCCCAAAAACAGTTTCGGAAATGGAGCTTCGAGTAAAGATATCGAAATCCACGGGTTTGAGAGCAAGAACATGAGAGAGAGAGAGAGAGAGAGAGCAATGGTGATTTTTTTGTGGAGGTAGGTGATGATATGGGCTAAAGAGATAAGTGAGGGAGCCCATGTGGGGACCACAACCCACCAGGGCGTGCCTGGGGCTGCTGGCGCACCTAGGTGGGTTGTGCCCACCTGGTGCACCCCCTCTGATGTTATTTGCACCAAAAATTCTTAAATATTCAGAAATAAATCATATAAAATTTCTAGGACATTATGAGAACTTTTATTTTTGGGTCATCTTTTATGGCACGGAAAATCCTTAAAACAGGATAAACATGACATTTTATTTTATTTAACTAAGAAAAATAGAGGATAAAAGGTGAGGACAAAAGGTGGTGCCTACTAAATTCATCAACTTCACACCTCTCAAAAATGGTCCATTAATAAGGTTGATCAAGTCTTATGAACAACCACTTCCGATTAGCATGAAACGGAAGAACTTTCGTAAAACACTAAGTTACCTCAACGGGGATATGCATGTCCCCAACAATAAGTATATCATATTTCTTTTTGGCAGTAGGTAGAGGTATTTGAAAACTTCCAATAGTTAGTGTCGAAGATTTTTCAATAACATTTATATCATTCACTTGGAATTGTTTCTTTGGGAAGTGCACAATATGCTCATTACCATTAATATGAAAAGTGATCTTGCTTTTGTTGTAATCAATAATAGCCCCTGCATTATTCAAAAAGGGTCTACCAAGGATAATCAACATGTTGTCGTCCTTGAGCATCTCAAGTATAACAAAGTCTGTTAAAATAGTAACATTTGCAACAACAACGGACACATCCTCACAAATACCAATAGGTATGGCCGTTGATTTTTCAGCCATTTGCAAAGATATTTCAGTAGGTGAGAGTTTACTCAAATCAAGTCTTCTGTATAAAGAGAAAGGAATAACACTAACACAAGCTCCTAAATCATAGAAAGCAGTTTTCACATGATTTCTTTTGATGGACATGGTATAGTTGGTATTCCTGGATCTCCAAGTTTTTTAGGTACTCCATCCTTAAAAGAATAATTAGCAAGCATGGTGGAGATTTCAGCTTCCGGTATTTTTATGTTATTGGTGATGATGTCTTTCATGTACTTTGCATAAGGGGCCATCTTTAAAATATCATTCGCGAGTACGCAAAAAGACTGGCCTAATCATTTCCGCAAAGCGTTCAAATTCTTCACCATCTTTCTTCTTAGTTGATTTAGGTGCAAAGGGCATAGGTTTTTGAACCCATGGTTCTCTTTCCTTACCATGTTTCCTTGCAACAAAGTCTCTTTTGTCGTATCTTCTACTCTTAGATTGTGGGTTATCAAGATCAACAACTAGTTTTATTTCAACATCATCATCATTATCTGGTTCTTTATTGTTTATTTGAGTTTCTTCATGAACCTCATAATTATCTTTTTCATTATCACTAGGTGAGTGTTCATTACCAGATTGAGTTTCAGCATCAGAAATAGTAACATCATTATTAGCTTCAGGAGGTTTTTCAATCTCAGGTTCACTAGAGGTATGCAAAGTCCTATCATTTTTCTTTTTCTTCTTATTTTTAGAAGGACTAGGTGCATCATTGTTAATTCTTTGAGAGCCTTGTTCAATTCTTTTAGGGTGACCTTTAGGATAAAGTGTCTCCTGAGTCATTTTACCGCCTCTAGTCATTACTCTAACAACATGATCATTGATATTATTATTCATTTCATCAAGCAACTCTCTTTGAGACTTAGCAACTTGTTCTAACTGAGTTTGAACCATAGAGGCATGTTTTCCTACACCTCTGACATCATTGGAGATTCTAAATAACAAGTCACTCAAGCGAGCAAATATATCAGAATTTTATTTCAATTGTTTCATACCATTTGCATTGAAGTTATCTTGTTTTCTAATGTAGTTATCAAACTCGTAAAGGCATTGACTAGGATGCATATTATAAGGATTGTCCTTATCATTGAATTTCATTAAAGAATTTACCTCTACCACCTTGGATGGTGATGTATCAAGCCCATGTATTTCTTCAATAGGAGGTAATTTTGACATCCTCGACTTTAATACGTTTTTGCTTCATACATTTCTTTGCCTCTTGCAGATCTTCAGGACTGAGATATAAGATACCCTTTTTCTTCAGAGTAGGTTTAGGCAGAGGTTCAGGAAGAGTCCAATCTTCATAATTTTTCATTATGTTATTCAATAATTCTTCAGCTTGTTCAACAGTTCGTTCCTGAAAAATACAACCAGCACAACTATTTAGGAAGTCTCTAGAAGCATCGGTTAGTCCATTATAAAAAATATCAAGTATTTCATTTTTCTTAAGAGGATGATCAAGAAAAGCATTCAACAATTGGATAAGCCTCCCCCAAGCTTGTGGGAGACTCTCTTCTTCAATTTGCACAAAGTTAAATATTTCTTGTAAGGCAGCTTGTTTCTTATGAGCAGGAAAGTATTTTTCAGAGAAGTAATAAATCATATCCTGGGGACTACGCACACAATAAAGAGCAAGAGTATTATACCAAGTCTTAGCATCACCCTTTAATGAGAATGGAAATAATTTGAGAATATAATAGTAGCAAATTTTCTCATCATGAGAAAATACTGTCGCTATATCATTCAACTTAGTAAGATGTGCCAGAACAGTTCCAGTTTCATAACCATGGAAAGGATCAGATTCAACCAAAGTAATTAACTCTGGGTTGACAGAGAACTCAAAATTCTTATCATCAACAAAGATAGGTTAAGTGGCAAACTTAGGATCACATTTCATTCTAGCATTCAAAGATTTCTCCTTCAGTTTGCATAGTAATTTCTTAAGACCATCTATATAATTGCAAGCAACAAAGTCTCTAGTTGTCTCCTCATCCATAACATAACCTTCCCGTATCTTAGACAATTCATATCTAGTAGGACTAGGTCTAATAGGTGTCTCAAGATTTTCAGATTCAGGTATTTCATCAGTTCAGTAATTTCATTCTCTTTAGCTCTAGCAATTTGTTCATCAAGAAAATCACCTAGTGGCACATCATCATCAAGCAAGGTACTAGCATCATCATAAGCATTATCCATAGCAGAAGTAACAGCATCAATAACTTGCGACATATCAGAGTTAATAGCATGTGGTGGTGTTGCAAGTTTACTCAAAATAGAAGGTGAATTAAATGCAGAGCTAGATGGCAGTTCCTTACCTCCCCTCCTCTTAGAGGGAAATATTTTAGTCTTGGTATCCTTCAGATTCTTCATAGTGATAAATTGATAATAATCCCAAGTGACTCAACAAATATAGCTATGCTCCCTGGCAACAACGCCAGTAAAAGGTCTTGATAACCCACAAGTATAGGGGATCGCAATAGTTTTTGAGGGTAGAGTATTCGACACAAATTTATTGATTCGATACAAGGGGAGCAAAAGAATATTCGCAAGTGTTAGAAGCTGAGTTGTCAATTCAACCACACCCGGAGATTAATTATCTGCAGCAAAGTGATCAGTACCAAAGTAGTATGATAGTTTTTGATAGTAGTAGAACAACAGTAGTAACGGTAACAATGATAGCAATGATTTTGTAGCAAGTGTAATAGTAGTAGTAGCAGTACTAACTTAGCAAGAACAATGTCTAAAAAATTCGTACGCATTGGATCGATGGATTTGTTGGATGATATTCATCATATAACAGTCATAATCTAGGGCGATGCAGCACTAGCTCCAATTCATAAATATAATGTAGGCATGTATTCCATAAATAGTCATACATGCTTACGGAAAGAACTTGCATGACATCTTTTGTCCTGCCCTCCCGTGGTAGCAGGGTCCAAATGGAAACTAAGGGATATTAAGGCCTCCTTTTAATAGAGAACCGGAACAAAACATTAACACATAGTGAATACATGAACTCCTCAAACTACGGTCATCACTGGAAAGTATCCCGACTATTGTCACTCCGGGGTTTACTGATCATAACACGTAGTAGGTGAATATAACTTGCAAGACTGGATCTAGAATATAGATATAATGGTGATAACATAAACGGTTCAGATCTGAAATCATGGCACTCGGGCCCAAAGTGAAAAGCATTAAGTATGGCAAAGTCGTATCAAATCAAGCCCTAACAAAACTAACTCGATTACATGATGAATCTCATCCAACTCCTTACTGACCAGCGAGCCTATGAAGGAATTACTCACTCCCGGTGGGGAGCATCATGGAATTGGCGATGAAGGAGGGTTGGTGATGACAAAGATCGAAGATCCCCCTCTCTGGAGCCCAAAACGGACTCCAGATCTGGTCTCCCAATGAAGAACAGGAGGTGGTGGCGGCTCCGTAACGCGAAACGAGATAATTCTTCCTCACCGAATTTTTTCTGGAAAAATAGGATTTTATAGCGTTGGAATCAGGGTCTGCAGGGCCACCAGGTGGGCACAACCCACCTGGGCGCGCCTGAGGGGGGGGAGGCGCCTTGGTGGGTTGTGCTCACCCAGGGGCCCCCCTCCAGTGGTTCTTGGCTCCAGTATTTTTCTTTTATTATATAAAAAATCCTCGCAAAGTTTCGTCCCAATCCGAGAACTTTTATTTCTGCACAAAAAGAACACCATGGTAGTTCTCTTGAAAACAACATCAGTCTAGGTTAGTTTCATTCAAATCATGCAAATTAGAGTCCAAAACAAGAGGAAAAGCGTTAGGAAAAGTAGATACGACAAAGACGTATCAGGCTTCTACATCATCCTTGTTGGCCTCCGATGATGCGTGAGTAGTGGAGGGCTTCTACACCACAGGCCTACGGATACATATGTAGTACCTAGATGGCTTCTTCTCTCTCTTTGATCTTCAATATAATGTTCTCCTCGATGTTCTTGGAGTTCTATCCGATGTAATCTTCTTTTGCGGTGTGTTTGTTGGTATCCCATGAATAGTTGGTTTATGATCTGAATATTTATGATAAGTAATGGAGTATTTTTTGAACTTTATTATGCATGATTGTTATACCATTGTATTTCTCACTGTTCTATACGTTTGGTTTGGCCAACTAGATTGATTTATCTTTAGTGGGATAGGTGCTTTATAACAGGTTCAATCTTGTGGTGCTCTATATCCTAGTGACTGTAGGGGACAAGACACATATTTGTATTGTTGCCATTAAGGGTAAAACGACGGGGTTTATTCATATTGATTGGGTTTACTTTGTTTACATCATGCCATCTTGCTTAAGGCATTACTATGATTTCATGAACTTATTACTCTAGATGCATGTTAGATAGCGTTCGATGGGTGGAGTAAAAGTAGTAGATGCAGGCAGGAGTGGGTCTACTTGTCTCGTACATTATGCATATATACATGGTAATTGCCTTGAAAATCATCATAACTCTGCATATTTCTATCAATTGCCCAACAATAATTTGTTCACCCACGCTATGCTATGTGCTCGAGAGAGAAGCCTCTAGTGAAAACTATGGCCCGCGATCTACTTTGTCATATATATAAAATCCCAAAATATCCTTGCTGCAATTTTTTATCTTTCATTTTGTCTTGCAGTTTATCTATCTACCTATACAAGATTTGATCCTTGCAAGTAACGAGTTCAAGGGGATTGAAAACCCTCTTGCCCGTGTTGGTTGCAAGTATTTGCTTGTGTGTGTGCAGGTGTTGTTCACGAGGCTTTGCAAGATTCTCCTACTGGATTGATACCTTGGTTCTCACTGAGGGAAATACTTATCTCTACTATGCTGCATCTCCTCTCCTCTTGGGGGAAAATCCCACGCAACTTCCGTCAGGATAAAATGTACTTCATGTCCTCTTTCAAATTGGCTGTTGTGGAATCCCTTCCCGCCTAAGCTGAGCGGGAAGAGGACCAAGGCCACTATAAATATAAGCTAGTCTCCACCGTAGAGGGGAACAGACCGAACCTCACCATTTGAGCCCTCGCGAGGCAACTCACCCACTGTACTAGTTCGTTCTCAGCCTCCTCGTGAGGCCAATCCACCACAAAGTAGGAGTAGGGTTTTACACTACAAGGTGGCCTGAACCTGGGTAAACTGCTATGTTCATTCTTCCACCGCTCGCACGAACTCAACGAGGCCAAGCCCTGAGGCAACGAGCCTGGGGCGATAGCTAGGTAAGGTCTTCGCACACGCCCCAGAGTTGGAACCTCGTTGGATGCGCAGAGCCCTAATTCTGACATTTGGCGCGCCAGGTAGGGGCGTGTCGAAGCTCCTTTTCTTCATTGACCGCGTTCCTCATGGCGCGCGAGCTATTGCTCTACCGTCCTACCGATCGTGACTACCACGTCTGGCTCGGCCACTGTCGGCGTCCTGGATATGGGGGTATCCAGCCCTACCTGCCTGCGGCCCACCACGTGGCTCCATCGACGGCCTGGTATGGCCCAGCTTCGTCATCAAGAACACAAGACCCTCGCGAGGGGCCAAGCCTCGTGAGGCGGACTATGCCAAGACCGCTGAGGGGATCGGCCTCCTCAAGCTGGCTCCCGAGGGGCGGAGTGTTCTATGCAAGGTTCACCTCATGAGGCTCAGCTGACATAAGCCATGACGACCAAGGCCAGGCGAGTGCCAGGTGGGCGCCAGGCGGGCGCAGAGCGTAGGTTTCCTCTTCAGTGCAAGGGAGGCAAGCCATAGGTGTGGAGTCCCGAGGGAACAACCAAAGGTTTCCATTCTGGTGCAACGAGACCAAGACCGCCAGGACGGCAGGACGTAGCTCATCGACGAGCCCACCGCAGCGTCATGACCAGAGGATTTTCGCAGGCGAAGACTACTTTTGTCAGGATAAGCTGTACTACTTGTCCCCTTTCAAATCCGGCCATCGTGGGATCCCTTCCTGCCAATATTTGGGAGGAGGACCAAGGACACTATAAATAGGACTTGCCACCACCATAGAAAGAAACAAGTCGAACTAGCTCACACCACACCGGCTCAAGAACACCTCACCTCCTAAGGCCAGTTCATCCATTGTACTAGTTCATCCTCAGCCCTCCGAGGCAATCCAGCAAAATGCTGGAGTAGGGTATTACACCGCAAGGTGGCCCGAACCAGGATAAACTGCTGTGTCTCTTTGTCTCTTTGAGCTTGATGCGCTATGCTTAGGCGGATCGCGAGTAGGCAGGCTGGGTAGGTTGAGATCTCCACACGCATCCCAGAGTTCGAACCTCTCAAGGGTTTGCGGATCCCTTAATCCGACATTTGGCGCGCCAGGTAGGGGTGCGCCGGATCTTCTCTTCCGTCGATTGATCCACCACCACTTCGACATCTCCATGGCCGACGCGCGCCGGGCTCGTGCCGAGCGTCGGGCCGCAATTGTCGTCTGCATCGCTCAGACGGCTCCAGCGGGTGATGGCTGTGCCCGTCGCACTCTGTCTCCGGTGGACAACGCCGCAATGGGCCCTGCCAGCCACGAGCAGCAAGCTTCATCGCTGCACCCGTCGATGCGCCGTGACAGGCGCATCGCTACTCCGTCACTGACCCCAGCAGCTTCGTCATCCCACACGTCTCGCAACCAGGCGGACGAGCAGGCCGCTCTGCTCATGGCGTGGGAGCTCCTTCTCTACCGCCTGGTTGGTGACCTCTACAAGGAGTGGCTCGAGCGGATCGCTGAGCTCGTCAGCGTCGCACACGGGGGCTCCACCGAGCCGGCTCGCTCGCTGCCTCAGCAACCACCTCCAGCGGGCGACGTGGCACACGGGGCTCCTCCACCACCTCAGGCCCAGGGCGCCATCATCGATCCAAGGCATGTGGCTCCATCGTGCGACCCGCCGCGCCCTGCGTCGGCTCGGGATGACGTGAGCTGCCAGGTGGTGCAGCGTCCACCAAGGAAGCGCGTGTGCTTCCAGCACCCCAGCATGAGGCCCGCGTGCACCAAGACCAGTTTCCACCCCCTCGATGACCTCCAGTGGCCACGACAGGATGCCGCATGTTCACACTAGAGCTCCGCAACATCATCTGGCCAAGCAAGTTCAAGCCTGACCTGCCTCCACGCTACGACAGCACCGCAGACCCCACCGAGTTCCTGTAGCTCTATGAGCTGAGCATCGAGGCAGCCAGCGGTAACGAGAAGATCATGGCAAACTGGTTCCCGATGGCCCTCAAGGATGGCACGCGTTCTTGGCTCCTGAACCTGACCGAGGGGTTGGTTTCTTCCTGGGAGGAGATGCGCAGCCACTTCATTGCCAACTTCTAGGGCAATCGCGACCATTCGTCGGCCGCGGGTGACCTGCTCACATCAGGCAGCAACCTGGAGAGACCCTGCAGAAGTATATCCAGCACTTCAACAACGTTCGCCTCAAGATACCCAAGGTGTCGAACAAGGCCATCATTTGAGCATTCACTGATGGCATCTGCGATCTCAAGATGAAGGCAGAGCTCGCCATCCACGATGATCTCTGCACCGCTCTAGAGATGTTCAACATGGCGAACAAGTGAGCAAGGGCTGAGGAGGGACGCCTCTCCCTCCTCGAGCTCCCCGACGCTGATCCAGACAAAAAGAAGAACAAGACCAAGGACATGAAGCGCAAGGGGCCAGCCGTACTCGTGGCCGAGCCAGAGACAAAGTGCGACTGCGACTACCTGGAGTCATCCAAGAGCCACCGGCCGTTCTGCGTCTTCCACAATGTTCACAACCACAACACCAAAGACTGCCAGGAGCTCAGGGCCCTCCGCGACGGGCGGCTTGGTCGACGCCCCGAGCACAACGATCGAGGCTATGGTTGTGGAGGCGGCAGAGGTGGAGGACGCTAGGACGGACACGACCAACCTCGTGAGGACGGCTGGTAGGGCCAGCCTCGCGAGGGCGCCTGGAGGGAGCAGCCTCGTGCGGGGCGCCCTCAGGGCAATGTAGCTCTGCCTCCTCTGCCCCCACCGTCGCGAAGGAATGAAGATCACCACCAGGACGAGGGGGCTAGGGGCTTCCAGGAGCCTCGAGCCATTACCTGCATCTTGGGCGGCTCACAAGCCCAATCTTCCCACCGCATATTCAAGCAGTTCGCGCGCAAGGTGAACGCAACGCTCCCCAAGCCCAAAGCAACTCATCCTCTCAGGTGGTCCAAGTGCGCCATCACCTTTGACTCCTCAGACCAGCTCAAGTGCGCGGCTACCGCTGGCGCGCTCCCCATGCTCTGCTCCCCCGTCATCAGCAATGTGGTCGTCACCAAGACTCTCATCGATGGCGGAGCAGGGCTCAACATTCTGTCTGTTCAGACGTTCGAAAGGCTCCAAGTGCCATACTACCAGCTTCACCCAACCAAGCCAATTTCAGGAGTGACCGATAGTTCTACACACTCGATAGGGCAGGTTCGCCTCCCTATCACCTTCGGCGAGCGCAACAACTACCACACTGAGCTCATCGACTTCGACGCCACCGACATCCGCCTGCCCTACAACACCATCCTAGGGTACCCAGCACTGGCCAAGTTCATGGCGGCCACGCACCATGGCTACAACATCCTCAAGATGCCAGGGAGCAACGGCGTCATCACGGTCGCGTGTCAAGAGAAGGACGCGGTGTGCTCCCTCGAGCGCGCCTTCCAGGCGACAACAGCCGCGAACCCTGAAGACGAGGACGGTGCCCTCCCTCCCGAGGTCGCCCCCAAGACGAAGAAGCTGCAGCTGGGACAGGGGTCTCGTGAGGAAGCATCGCTCGGGGCTGCTGCACTGAGCCTCGCGTCCTCGGACGCGGCACCTTCACCCATCGCATAGGAAGGCGTGCCCGGCGCCCCTCTTAGGCTGGGCTTGGGGGCTCTCCTTTGGAGGGCCACAGACCTAGCCAGGGTCACGAGGGAGGTGCTCGGGCACCATGCGGAGGCGCTCTTTAGAGCATGCTTCCCAGGAGAAGGCAGCAGGCGTGAGGCACCAAGCGTTCAGGAGTTCATCAGCAACGCAATCAAGGAGATTCAAGAAGCAAGGGTTCTGCAAGGCGATTGTTGCCTGCCGTGCGGCGCAGCTCACTGCCCTAGCAAGGGTAAGGAGTTCCGCGTCTGCATCGACATCCTCGGGCTCAACAGGGCCGCGTCTTGGCAACTCATGTGGCTGTCTCGTGTCGGCCGAATGTGAGGGACCGCCTCACAGCTATGTGCGCATGCCCTTCGGCCTGCCGGGCACAGCTGAGGCATTCCAGCGCTTCATGAGGGGCGCCCAGACGGCTTGCAAGGCCAGGCACTAGGCAATCCTAGCGGAGATGGAGAAGCACCTTGAGGAGCCTCTCGGTCCCTGTGAGCCTCCCGAGGCTCGGCTCCAGAGTGGCTTGTGAGGAACGAATCCGGCGGCGCGCATTTTTTGGCAACTTCAACACCTCTTCAGTGATGGTACCAGGTGACATATCTCTAGTTCATTCAGTCTGAGGGCGCCCCTCGGGCTGCATCATCCCGAGGCCGCGTGGGTCCGGCCCTGCGGCATGTATCGTTTTGCATTCACCAGGATTATCTAACCATTTCTATGAGTTTACCTATGGCTGTCATCTTATGACCGCCGCCTCGTGGCCCCCCATGTGTCTGCTAGCTAGCACCTCTCCCGCATCTGTGCATGATAACTAATGTCAGCACAACGCTTGTGCTCGGGTCTGTCCCTGCAACACTGATAAACCCGGGGATCGAGCTTTGGTTCGCGGCCCGCTTCGCGTAGACCACCTCACCAGGTCCTCGGTGCCTCTGTCCTATGCCCTGGGCTGCAGGCCCGCTCTGCAGGGATTCCCGGTCTTTCCTGTCATCTAACCTACAGGTTCACCTGGCAGTGGGCCATGGGTCGGCTTGAACAACCACCATCTGGCCTCGTGAGTCGCTTGCACGTTAAAGGGGGCCTCCCGAGCACCGCATCTCGGGAGCTCCTAGTGGCTCTCCAGCCCTCACCCCCTGGCCCTGACCACAACATTGCGACCTGGTATACTAGCAGCGGCTGAGATCGCTCGAGGTCCGGGTCTCGAGGGCATAGAGCACCTTGGCGAGCGAGGCAGGAAGGTGGCGAAGGCAGGCTGCGCCCAATGGTACCACATGCCGAGAGCAAGCATCATCTCCTGGATAGGCCAAGACACCAAAAGATAAGTCTCGGCTCGCTGCAGCACCAGCTTTGCTCCCCACACGCTCCACCTTGCAGTTCCATTTTGGCAGTTCTACCCCCCCTTTTAATTCTCCGTGTAGTTGCTTGCACGCCAAAGGGGACCTCGTGAGCATCACGTCTCATGAGTTCTTACCGGACCTCGGGCCGCTCACCTCCTATCCTTGACCACGACATCCCGACCTGGCATACTAGTGACGCTAAAGCCTGCCTGGGGACTGGGTTCAGTCAGCGTAGAGCGCCACGCTGCCTAGGGAAAAGAAAAGGAAGGAACCGAGCCAAACTGGGATACGCGCATCCATCACAAGATCAAAAGAAGCAACATTCCTATTAAGTACATTCCGACCCTTACAAACCCCACAGGGGCTGATCTTCGTTCCGCATAGGGAAAGCAACTACTAGGCCCTACGGTATCGCTGGCAACGCCGGGCGACAGCTGCAGCCACACTCCGGCCCCGACGGGAGCTTGGCGGCACATAGCTATCGTAACTCGACTCCGTCAAATCACTGGGCTCTGAAAAGTCAATGGATTCCCAGGAGTCTCCACTACTGCTGGATGAAGCGCCGAAGGGGACAACAGCAGGTCCGGAACCCACTACGGCATCCCACACGCCGTCTCCTCCGGGGCAGCACTCCAGCCGTTCGCCCTCCTCATTGACGACCTTGAAGAATAGAGTGGCCGCGCTGTCATACTCGAAGTGGATCACCAGGGCTCCCTCTATGCGGCAAGCCCTGGCAATCTCGCCCCATCCTCGCGTCATGAAGACGTCTCTAGGGGGTACCACCTTGACTTCAGCTCCGGTGACCAAGCTGCGACACCCGGCATGCTGCAACCACAGCTCAGCCGGCCCCATCAGAGGCACCTCGCTGGCGAAGAACTGCGGGAGTCGGATCCAGGTGTCTGGAGGCATCACCACCCACACCACGAACTCGTGTGAGCTACCCTCGGCGTGGGTCCATGGTGCGGTCGGCAGGGTAATGGCGGCCCTGCCATCTTTGTTAGGCGCCACTCGATGGCACACTCCTTCGTCCTGAGCCCGAGCGTATATGTGGAGGGGGAAGCCAGGTGGAGGCCTTGATTGCCAAGGCCTGGTCACCTCTCGCCCCGCGCTAGTGTCATGAGGTAGGCGGAGCCGTTTCTTCGGCGGGAGAGGATCGGGCCCCTCCCTGGGGGCCTTCCCCTTTTCAGCCGCGGAATACCTTCTGATCGGCGCCATGGAGGCAAGATGGAGAAAAGACAAGCAGGCAGAAGCAAGACGAAAGGGAGATGGGCAGGAGCTCCGCCCGCTCGCACATTTATAGCCAGGAGAAGGTAAATTGTTGGCCTCCCACGATCTCCAGTAATGATGATTCTCTCTGCATGCAGCATGGAGTTGTCAGGTCAAGTAGTTGCCGAGGCAGCATGGGGAAACAGAGTCGCCCACGTCCCATCAATCACCATGCATCGTCGAGGCCACAGGATGTTAGGACCCTCGGTGCTCCGCACTTGCCCTTTGGCTTCGCCTGGAAGCCAAGTCCGAGCGCGCCTTGGGCCCGAGGGCTACTATCGGCATCTTGGATATGGGGGTATCTAGCCCTGCCTGCCTGCGACCCACCATGTGGCTCCATCGATGGCCTGGTACGGCCCAGCTTCGTCATCAACAACACAAGACTCTCGCGAGGGGCCAAGCCTCGCGAGGCGGACGACGCCAAGACCCCAGAGGGGATCGGCCTCCTCAGGCTGGCTCCTGAGGGGTGGAGAGTTCTATGCAAGGTTCACCTCATGAGGCTTAGCTGACATGAGCCATGACAACCATGGCCAGGCGGGTGCCAGGCAGGTGCAGAGCGTAGGTTTCCTCTTCGGTGCAAGGGAGGCAAGCCACAGATGTGGAGTCCCGAGGGATCAACCAAAGGTTTCCATTCTGGTGCAACGAGACCAAGACCGCCAGGACGGCAGGACGGAGGTCATCGACGAGCCCACCGCAGCATCACGACCATAGGCTTTTCACAGGCGAAGACTACTTTTGTCAGGATAATCTGTACTACTTGTCCCTTTTTAAATCCGGTCATTGTGGGATCCCTTCTCGCCAATATTTGGGAGGAGGACCAAGGCCACTATAAATAGGACTAGCCACCACCATAGAAAAAAACAAGTCGAACTAGGTCACACCACACTGGCTCAAGAACACCTCACCTCCTGAGGCCAGTTCATCCATTGTACTAGTTCATCCTCAGCCCTCCGAGGCAATCCACAAAAACGCTGGAGTAGGGTATTACACCACAAGGTGGTCTCTTTGAGCTTGACGCGCTAGGCTTAGGAGGATCGTGAGTAGGCAGGCTGGGTAGGTTGAGATATCTGCACGCACCCCAGAGTTCGAACCCCTCAAGGGTTTGCGGATCCCTTAATCCAACAGCCGCGTTGCCAAGCCCCTCAACGCCGCCTGCGAGGGTACAGAGGCTTCTCGCCTTCTTCCGGTGTCGTGGCCCTCGCCGCTACCCCATACTTGGCCCTGCTGCGCCCATTCGCCTTCCTTGGGTGGACCAGAAGGGCCTCACAATGGCGAGATGGGGAACGGGGCCCCTTCCCTAGCCCGGAAGGCGCTTCCCATGGCTCCGGTCTAGGTAAGTGACTCCTCGCGAGAGTCGCTGCGGCAAGCCGCCTCTTGTCCGTCGTGGTCTAGCGGGGTCGACGACAACCAGCAAGACGACAGGGCTAGGGTCTAATCTCAGGCGTAGGCCCATAGGCGCTACTCCAAACAGCTCCTCATTGACTCTTCCAACAGGGAATACAAGTCAAAGGACAAGCACATGGCGGCGAACCTGGGGGGAGTGCGTGGAATCGAAGAACAGTTCTTGGGCATGTAGTTGCGGTATGCCCCGCGGGGCATGAGCTAAGGGGTGGATGATGCCACCAAATGGGCATAGCATCACGAGCCTCAGGGCATTGCTGTTTGTCAAACAAGTCTATGCATGCCAGCAGCCGTGCCCCCGACATCAAGTGTCATGCTACCTCAGGAGGAGTTGCCTCCCGTGCCACCCGCTGGCACCCGCCTGACATCATGAGCCCTCTTGCTCTGGGTGTCGACGCCTCAGGAGGGCTGGAGGACTTAGGAGTTCAAGGCGTACCTATTGCACAACACCCTTCCCAAGAGGGAGGAGGACACGAAGTACGACCCGCCAAGCCATCGCCTGCTGCACGCAGGACGACCAACAGTAGCACAGACGCCCTCATGGCACCCCACTGAGGTGTCCCAGACGACTCCGACCCCATTGCCCTTTGCGGCCTGGAGGCCTTGTCCTTGGGTGACCAATGGATACCGCTGCCTCCATGCAGTTGTCGACGAAGTCACCAGGGGGCGGTGGAGGAACCCGTACGCACTGTCCCAATGGACCCGACGACCGAATCCCTCAAGGGTCCCACGAGTCGGTTTGGCGTCCCCAACCACGTCATCACCATCAACGGTCCCCAACTTACAAGCAATTTTTCCTGGTCTTATTGTGCTAATCTTGGAACACAGATATATTACGCCCCAGTGAAGCACCCGCGAAGCAACGATCAGGCCAAGCGCACCAACATGGGGGCTCTCAGGGGCATCAAGGCTAGAAGACTCAGGAGGAGCCTTAAAGCTCGGGGCATGGATCTGCTGGGCAACCTACGGTCTGTATTGTGGTTCATCCACACCACCGTGACTAAGACGCTAGTGGGATCCTGTCCTCCCTGGACTACGGGGCCGAGGCGGGTTTTTTCGTTGGAAGACGGGAACGCCCCCCTTTCCGAGCCTTAGCATTCGATGAGGCGCGCTAGGATGCTGCGCGGAAGGAGAGGGGGGGGGGGGGGCAATCTCATGCCCGGCAAGGGGAGCCCGACACTGAGCCTCCCTCTGCATCGCAAGATATCAGCAGGTGACGAGGCATTGCTACGGCTGCAATGCCCGGCTCCAGACTCCTGAGGCTGGAGACCTCATCCCGAGGCGGGTCCCCTCTAGGAAGGGCCCCCACGAGCTCCTGCCCATATGGAAGGACCCGCTCAGGGTCACCTGCGTCCCCAGGCCGGATGCCGCAGGCCTGGAGGCGAAGGACGAGGTCTCCATCCAGAACACCTGGAACATCTGGCGTCTCCGTAAGCTCCAATCGTGACACTCTCACATAATAATAAGTGGGGTTGTACACGCCCCGTAGTCTCCCGGTGCGCTGCCCCTTGGCCCCATGGGAGCTCCCGCCCAAGCCCAAGTGGAAGCCCCATGCTCCACGCTAGCGGATGAAACGGTCGAACAACAACGATGCCCACGCCCAAGTGGAGGCCCCTTGCGCCGCGCCGGTGGGAAGACTAGCCTAGGTGCCGGACGCGGCGTTTTCCTTGCTCTATGTGAACCATTTGCGACTTCCTTGAATAAATTTTGAAGTTCTCGCGTGCTTTTCAAAAAGGGGGATGGTTTTTTTTTTCTGTGATGTTTTGTATTCCTCGAGCTTTTATAAGAGCAGCAACGACTGCCTACTACCCGCTCCCCGATTGTCCCACGAGCGGGGGCTGCACCGGGGCCCACGTCCGAATCAACCCGGTCGCGACCACTTTGACTGCGGGCCTGCCTCTACTCACACCTCACCAAGACATGGTGCTTGAGTCCTCGTGCGACTCTCTCAAGCAAGCCAGCAGGCGCGCGTTCCTCGAGGTCCCCGATGAGCACCCATTTCCCAGCCTTGACTGGGCATCGCGACTCAGCATAACAGTAGCGGTCCACCCCTGCTCAGGGGCCGCGTGCACATAGTAAGCAAAGGGAATATAGCCTAAGGGAGTACAATGTTACTTCATGCGCCATAAGGGATTTTTCTTCAAAGTACTTTTACATCCCTGCGGGGTCATGTTCAAAATCAAATAGGAAAAAGACAACCTAAGAGGATGCGCTGTCGCCATTGCTGCCGTCAGCCCCACGCCCCTCAACCTTAGGCTGGCCCTCGCCACCTATGGGAGTGAACTTTGTGATCAGGTCATCCACGTGGTCCTCCACCCAGTCTCCCAGGGCATCCTGAATTACCTTGGGCATGAGGGCTGTCACGGCCTCGAAGTCAAAGTCGGGTTCGAAGCGGAGAGGGTGACTGAAGACGCGTGAGGACGCTCACACGAGAAAATCACGACTCTTCTCTTCGATGAGCTGGCGTACCTTCTCAGCCCCCCTTCAGGACGCTCTACAATCCTGGTGAAGAAGCTTAGGTAGCCGATGTCATCGGGAATGAGCGGGCTGGAGATGATCTCGTTGCAGATGTTGCTCAGGGCCCGGCGGGCCCTCCGCCCAAGGTCCTGGAACATCTGGGAGCATGTGTGCTGCAACCCCTGAGCTCGTTTTGCCTCGTCCGACGCCCGCTCCATGAGGGAGGTGATCTCCTTCACCTGCTTATAAAGGAAGGACAGCTCCTCTTCAGTTGCATCCTGGGCGTCCAATGCGGCTTTCTCGCGCCGCTCCATTGCGGCTAGCTTATTCTTGAGGCCATCAGCCTCGCCCTTCAGCTCGTCGCGCCATTCGTAGAAATGGGACTCCTGAAGCTTCAGCTTCGCACGATGGTCCTTGGAGACGGCTCCACACCCCCGGCCGCAGTAGAGGCTCCGGAAGGTCCGACAGCATCAGGTAGGAACCCGGGA
Source organism: Triticum dicoccoides (assembly GCF_002162155.2). Lineage (NCBI taxonomy): Eukaryota > Viridiplantae > Streptophyta > Magnoliopsida > Poales > Poaceae > Triticum > Triticum dicoccoides. Next base: position 297,012,055 of record NC_041393.1, read on the forward strand.
CCAACCGGCTTGGCGCCCACTTCCCTGGCCCGAGGCATGGCCCAGCATGTGATAGATGCCTGGCCGTTCATTGGTTCGCGGCGACCCCAAGCGTCGTCGGGTGATATTGGGATAAGCAATGGCACCACCCATGTAAGCCTGACGCTGCACTCGTCAGAGGACGCCAGGGCCACAGGGTCGCGAGCTGCCAGGAGTAGCCTTAGGGGGAGCGTGACCTCGCTAGGGGGAGCGAGTTCGGCCGCTGGGCACTTCGATGCTCCGGGGGGCGATGACAGCAGCTCCCTTGCCCCTTCGCTCGACGAAGACCTAAGGAATGAGGCCTCATCAGGGTTTGATGAGCAGAAGTCAAGGAAAGCAGAATACTTACTCGCCCGTGGCGATCCATTTCCTCTTCTTCAGGGCCCGCGGGGCCAATGTTTTGTAGCCACCGAGCCTTCCCCTCAACCAGGGAGCGCGTATGCTGGAAGTCGGCGCAGCGGAGTTCGGCACGTGGTCCCCCGCACTTGGGGCGATGGTCGTGCCCCCTGGAGGAGCGTCTTCTCTGCTGACCAGAGATGCGGAGGCGGACTGTTGTGGGGCAGGCGCCCCGACATGCTCCTCCGCGGTCGCTCGGGGGGCTCCAACCTCGGGACCCCTGGGACCAGGGTGAAGGAAATATGCCCTAGAGGTAATAATAAAGTGGTTATTTTATATTTTCTTATTCATGGTAAATGTTTATTATTCATGCTAGAATTGTATTAACTAGAAACTTGATACATGTGTGGATACATAGACGAAACACCATGTCCCTAGTATGCCTCTACTTGACTAGCTTGTTAGTCAGAGATGGTTAAGTTTCCTAGCTAGAGACATGTGTTGTCATTTGATGAACGTGATCACATCATTAGGAAAATGATGTGATGGACAAGACCCATCTGTTAGCTTAGCAAAATATCATTCAGTTTTATTGCTACTGCTTTCTTCATGTCAGATACATATTCCTCCGACTATGAGACTATGCAACTCCCAGATACTGGAGGAATGCCTTATGTGCTGTCAAACGTCACAATTTAACCGGGTGATTATAAATATGCTCTACAGGTATCTCCGAAGGTGTTTGTTGGGTTGGCATAGATCAAGATTAGGATTTGTCACTACGAGTATCGGAGAGGTATCACTGGGCCCTCTCGGTAATGCACATCATAAGAAGCCTTGCAAGCAATGTGACTAATGAGTTAGTTGCGGGATGATACATTACAGAACGAGTAAAGAGACTTGCCGGTAACGAGATTGAACTAGGTACGAAGATACCGACAATCGAATCTCGGGCAAGGAACATACCGATGATAAAGGGAATAATGTATGTTGTCATAACAGTTCGACCGGTAAAGATCTTCGTAGAATATGTGGGAGCTAATATGAGAATCCAGGTTCTACTATTGGTTATTGACCGGAGAGGTGTCTCATTCATGTCTACATAGTTCTCGAACCCGTAGGGTCTGCACGCTTAACGTTCGATGACGATTTTGTATTATATGAGTTATGTGATTTGGTGACTGAATGTTTTTTGGAGTCCTGGATGAGATCACGAACATGACAAGGACTCTCAAAATGGTCGATAGGTAAAGATTGATATATAGGATGATAGTATTCGGACACCAGAAGTGTTTCAGGGTGTATCGGGTGCATATCGGAGTACCGGGAGGGTTACCGGTACCCCCCGGGGAAATAATGGGCCATGTGGGCCATAGGAGGGGAGCACACCAGCCCACAAGGGGTTCCCCCTCCCTTATGGTAGGAGGCCGAATAGGAGAAGGAGGTGTGGGTTCGGCCCCCCTTTCCTTCCTCTTTCCCTCTTCCCTCTTTTCCCCTTTCGGTAAAAGGAAGGGGGGTGGGGGTGGGGGCGAATTGGACTAGGGAGCCCAAGTAGGATTCCTCCTACTTGGGTGCCCCAAGGCTGCCTCTCTCCCCCTCCCACCTATATATACGTGGGGAGGGGGCGCCTAGAACACACACCAATGATTGTTAGCCATGTGCGGCGCCCCCCTCCACAGTTTACGCCACCGGTCATATTCACGTAGTTCTTAGGCAAAGCCCTGCGCGGATAACTTCACCATCACCGTCACCATGCTATCATGCTGACGGGACTCTTCTACTTCCTCGACACTCTGCTGGATCAAGAGTTCGAGGGACGTCATTGAGCTGAACGTGTGCAGAACTCGGAGGTGCCGTACGGTCAATACTTCATCGGTCAGAATGAGAAGAAGTTCGACTACATCAACCGCATTGTCAAACGCTTCCACTTTCGGTCTACAAGGGTATGTAGACACCCTCTCCCCTCTCGTTGCTATGCATCTCCTAGATAGATCTTGCGTGAGCATAAGAATTTTTTTGAAATTGCATGCTATGTTTCCCAACAGTGGCATCCGAGCCGGGTCTATGCGTAGATGATATGCACTAGTTGAACACAAAGAATTGTGGGCGGTGATCATCATAAATCTTACCATCAATGTCTTATTTTGATTTGATGGTATTGTTGGATGAAGCGGCCTAGACCAACCTTACATGACCACATTCATGAGACCGGTTCCACCGACAGACATGCAACTAGTTTTGCATAAAGGTGGCTGGGGGTTGTCTGTTTCTCCAACTTTAGTTGAATCGAATTTAACTGCGGCCGGTCCTTGTTGAAGTTTAAACAACAAACTTGATAAATCACCATTGTGGTTTTGTGCCGTAGGTAAGAACGGTTCTTGCTAGAAGCCCGTAGTAGCCATGTAAAACTTGCAACAACAAAGTAGAGGATGTCTAACTTATTTTTGCAGGGCATGTTGTGATGTGATATGGTCAAGACATGATGTGATATATGTTGTTGTATGAGATGATCATGTTTTTGTAAAAGTTATCGGCAACTGGCAGGAGACTTATGGTTGTCGCTTTATTGTATGAAATGCAAACGCCATGTAATTGCTTTACTTTATCACTAAGCGGTAGCGATAGTTGTAGAAGCAATAGTTGGCGAGACGACCACGACGCTACGATGGAGATCAAGGTGTCGAGCCGGTGACGATGGAGATCATGACGTTGCTTTGGAGATTGAGATCAAAAGCACAAGATGATGATGGCCATATCATGTCACATATTTTGATTACATGTGATGTTTATCTTTATTCATCTTATTTTGCTTAGTACGGCGGTAGCATTATAATATGACCCCTTAACTAAATTTCAAGGTATAATTGTTCTCCCAGAGTATGCACCATTGCAAAAGTTCTTCGTGCTGAGACACCACGTGATGACGGGTGTGATAGGCTCTACGTTCACATACAACGGGTGCAAGTTAGTTTTGCACATGCAGAATACTCGGGTTAAACTTGACGAGCCTAGCATGTACGGACATGGCCTCGGAACGCTGGAGACCAAAAGGTCGAACGTGAATCATATAGTAGATACGATCAACATAGAGATGTTCACCGGCTCCCAAACCGCGAACGGCCACGAGAGTGGAATGGTCTGCAAGCCCCGAGCTGGCTGATGAATCTGCTTGGCATGGAATTAACAGGCTTCGCAAGCCTTCACCAGCTCGATCACGTCGTTGAGCGTTGTAGGCCAATAAAACCCGCTGCGAAACGCCTTGCCGACGAGGGTCCGTGATGACGAGTGGTGCCCATAGTCTCCACCGTGAATGTATGCCAGCAACTCCTTCCCCTATTCCCTGGAGATGTAGCGTAGGGAAACATCCTTGGGCCGCTTTCGGTAGAGCTCTCTGTCTCGTATGCAGTAGGGCGTGGCCTGCCGGGCCACGCATTTCGCGTCCTCTTCTTTCTCTGGTGGAGTCCCTTACATCAGGTAATCCTGGAGCTCCATAGTCCAGCATCCTTCTTGAGGCTCCAACGCCAGAAGCAAGCACGGTCCTGAGGTCGGGCCATAGGCCGGGGCTCCTGAGGCAGGTGGTTGAGGGAGTTACTCTCGAGGTTGGACTGTGCTTGATAGTGATGGTACTACCGAGGGCTTGAAGAGTCGTTCCTCGAAAACGCCAGGTTCCTGAGGCAGCCGCCTTGATGCCCTCTTGGCGATGTCATCAGCCTCTTGGTTGGTTCCGCAGGGCACATGCTGCAGATCCATCCCCAGAAATTGCTTTTCCATTTTGTGCACCTCCGTAAGGTACGCTTCCATGTGCTCATCCTTGGGCTCGTACACTTTGTTGGAGAAGTTGATGAGGAGCTGTGAGTCCCCCTTGATGATGAGGCGCTTCACCCCTAGCGAGGCCGCGGCCTTTAAGCCTGCTACGAGGCCCTCGTATTCTGCTATGTTGTTGGAAACCTTTTCGCCCTGCTGGAAACAGAGCTACACAGCGTAGTAGAGCTTGTCCTGAGTGGGGGATATAAGCACTGCGCCGGCCCCCGCGCCATGTCGCGAGAATGCTCCATCGAAGTGCATAACCCAGCCGTCCGGTGCTTCGCTTCCCAGTGAAAGCGACCGATCTTCGCCTGCCTCAAGCCCTGGCGCCTCTGTCCATTCTACCACAAAATCTGCAAGTGCGGCTCCTTTGACGACTCTGGTCGTGCTGAATTCTAACTGAAATGCTTGCAACTTGATGTTCCATCCAGCGACCCTTCCAGCAGAGTTGGGGCTCCTGAGCACCCTCTCCAATGGGTAGGCTGAGACAACCTTGATGGGGTGACCTTGGAAGTAGTGCCGCAGCTTCCGAGAAGCCACCAATAGCGCGAGTAAGAGCTTTTGGGGCATGGGGTACCGTGCCCTTGCATCCCGCAACACCGTGCTGATGAAATACACGGGATGCGCGACGAGGGTGGGCGCGTCGACGGAGCCCGCACCCTTCGGAGAGTCAAGCGCCTCCTGAGGCATTTGAGCCCCCGGCTCCTGACTGTTTGGCGAGGTCCCCTCAGCCCCGGAGGCATCTTCCTGTTGAGGCTGGTCCCCATCTGCCCAGGTCGTGGCCCTTGCGAGGCCTTCCTGACCTTGAGTTGCCGCGGTTGGGGTCGCGGCCGGTGCGGCCTTGACCCGGCTCTCCTCCCGAACCGCCACCAGAGCTGCGCTGGCGGAGTAGGGTGTGGCGGCAAGGTAGAGCACCAAGGGCTCTTGGGGGCGTGGAGCCACCGTCACCGGAGGGCTGGTCAGGTACTTCTTGAGATCTTGGAACACTTCGTCGGCCACTTGAGTCCATTCTAACGGACCCTTCTTCTTCATCAGCTTGAAGAAGGGTAGGGCACGTTCCCCCAGCTTGGAGATGAAGCGCCCTGGCGCGGTCACTCGCCCGGTGAGCTTTTGCATTTCCCTGAGGGTTTGCGGCGGACTCATGTCTTCGATTGCCTTGACCTTCTCTGGGTTAGCCTCGATACCTCTGTGGGACACGAGAAAGCCCAGAAGCTTGCCAGAAGGAACACCGAACACGCACTTCTCCGGGTTGAGCCACAGGTTCACTTCAGGAAGGCTCACGAAGGTTTCTTCCAGGTCCTGTATCAGAGTCTTGGCCTCCTAAGACTTCACCACGATGTCGTCGATGTAGGCCTCGGCGTTTCTCTCGAGATGCTGGCCCAAGGCGATATGCATCAGTCACTGAAAGGTTGCGCCTGCGTTGCGCAATCCAAACGGCATGCAGGTGTAGCAGTACACCCCACACGGGGTCAGGAAGGCCATTTTCTCCACATCTTCTACCGCCATCTTGATTTAGTGATAGCCCAAAAAGGCATCCAGGAAGCACAATAGGTCACACTCAGCGGTAGAGTCGACGATTTGGTCGATGCGGGGGAGCGGGAATGGATCTTGAGGGCAGGCCTTGTTGAGGTTAGTGAAGTTGACGCACATGCGCTCCTTTCATCCCTTCTTCGGCACAACAACAGGGTTTGCCAGCCATTCTGGACAGCGAACCTCGCGAATGACTCTCGCAGCTTCTAGCTTGCGGGTTTCTTGGACGATGAAGGCTTGCTTCTCGGTGGACTGCCGCCTTGCTTTTTGCTTCACGGGGCGCACATTGGGGCACACATACAGGTGGTGCTCGATCACCTGCCTTGGGACCCCCGCTAGCTGCTTGGGTTCCCACGTGAACACCTCCTTGTTCACACACAAGAATTTCACTAGGGCCTCCTCTTGCTCGGGGTCGAGATTGGCGCCTATGGTGAAGGTGGCGCCGGAGGATCCATCCTCATCGACTGGTACCTGCTTAGTCTCCGCCTTATCTTGGGTGAACAGCTGCTTCTTCTTGGTTGGTGCAGCCCCCTTGGCCTTGAGGGTGTCGGCGCTGGTGGGCTGCGCCACCACAGCCGTCGTGAAGGCGAGCTTGAGTGCCTGCAGAGCATCCTTTATATCTCCAGCTACAGTGAGGACGCCGCTGCTCCCGGGCATCTTCATGAGGTTGTAGGCCGGGTGAGTCGCTGCCATGAACCGGGCCAATGCTGGATAGCCAAGAATGGCGTTGTACGGGAGGCCGATGGGGGCGATGTCAAAGTCGACCAGCTCCGTGCGGAAGTTGTCGTGGGTGCCAAAGGTCACCGGGAGGCGGATCTGCCCCAGGGAGCCTGTGGAACTGCCTCCGACACCCGAGAAGGACTTGCTGGATCGGAGCCGTTCCAGGGGCACGTGGAGGAGGCTGAAGGCCTCCACCGAGAGCACGTTGAGGCCGGCACCGCCGTCGATGAGGGTCCTGGTGACGGCCACCTGGCAGATGGTGGGAGTGCACAACATCGGGAGCACACCCGAGCAGGCGGTGTTGGCAGGGTGATCGTCCAAGCTAAAGGTCAAGTCGGCCTTGGGTGCCACCCAACCCGGAGGGGCTTCGCGGCATGTGAGGGCGGCGTCAATCTGGCAGACGAACGGCTTGACTTGGCGGCTCGTGGGTGGCGCTTGCGAGCCGCCCAGGAGAGCTGCGATGACCGGGGGCGCCAGCGCGGCATAATGGGCGAGTTGCACAGCTCCTCCCAGGAGGCCACCGAAGCTGTTGGCAGGTGGAGCAGCCACATGCGCGGAACGCCGATGAGGGCCATGGGAAGCCAGTTAGCCATGACCCTGTCGTCACCCTCGCCCTAGAGGACGCCTCCTCATACACCAACAGGAAAGCCTGTGGATCTGCCGCGCCGTTGTAGCGCGACGGCATCTCTGGCTTGAACTTGTTCGGCCACCGCACCTGTCGCAAGGCGGGGGCCAAGGCTCAGAGCCCCTGGCCCCAGTGCCGGCGTCGGCAGCCGGAGCGGGCGCGCGTTGTCTCCATGAGGGTGAAGCGCGGTGTTGATGGAGAGCGGGTCGATGGAAGAGAGAGCTCCGGCGCACCCCTACCTGGCGTGCCAAATGTCGGATATCGTGTTCCGGCAAAACCCTTAAGGTTCAAACTCTGGGGTGCGCGCGAAGATCTTCCTCCTACCGATCCACGTCCCAATGCCTCGCTGAGAATCTAAGCTACACAATGAACACAAGGGACACAAGGTTTATACTGGTTCGGGCCACCGTTGTGGGGTAATACCCTAATCCAATGTGTGGTGTGGTGGATTGCCTCTGGGCCGATGAAGAAAAGTACAGAGGAAGAACAGCCTCGCGAGAGGTGTTCTTGTGGTGGTGTGCTTGGAGAGGAGTTGCTCCGTCTCTGTTGGCTCTAGGTGAGATCCAGCTTTCTTTCTACTGTGGTGGCTAGCTCTATATATAGAGGCCCTGGTCCTCTTCCCAAATATTGAGCGGGAAGGGAGCCAACAACGACCATTTTGAAGGGGAACATCTAGTACAAGTTATCCTGACTAAAGTTGGTCTTTGGCTGCCAAAGGCACTGGCGATGACGCCATCTTGGGATCCACGGTGACCTCCGTCCTGCCGCTCTGCTGGTCTTGGTCTCGTTGCATCGAAATGGTAACCTTAGCTTGATGCCTCGGTACTCCGCTCCTGCGCTTGCCCCCTGTAACGCCCCAGATACAACTTTCCATATTCGTAACTCCAACTCTTGCCTTTTCCGGAGATGCTATATGATATTTCCTTCGTGGTTGGGTTTTGTCTGTTGTTTTGCATTTTGTTCTTGTTGTGCATCTCATCTCATAGCATCATGCGCATTGCATTGGCATCGTTTTCATAAAACTTGCATCCGTTCGTGTTCCGCCGGTCCTCTCCGTTGTCCGTTCGGAGTCCAGACACACTCGCACACGCCCGCGGCACCTCCGAAATATTATTTTTAAGTGGCATAAAAATGTTCTCGGAATGGGTTGAAACTTGTCGTGCGGTCTTATTATAGTGTAGACAGGCCGCCTGCCAAGTTTCATCGCATTCGGAGTCCGTTTGACTGCCCAACCGTTAAGTATATAACCGCGATATAGTCGGTCTAGCGTCGGACGTTTTCGGTCTCTGGAAACTGTTGCCGGGCTGCCTTCTCTTCTCTCTTCTTAGCCCAACCCCCCTCCGCACAGCCCTCCTGCAGCCCACCTAAACCCCCCTTCGTTCCTGGTCGTCAGATCGTGATCCGAGGCTCCGAAACGCTCCTAAAACCCTCCTAAACCCAAACCCTAGCCCCTTTCCTATTTAAAGACCCCCCTCTCTCCATTTTTGGCCTCCTACCTACCCCCCTCCTCAATTCCCGCAGCCAGCC
>NC_041393.1:297020752-297116321 GCF_002162155.2 Triticum dicoccoides
CAGCCGACGCTCCCTCGTTTTCAGCGCCGGTGCGCTCCCCGCCGCCACTTGTCGCCTCCAATCACCAGCTCGCCGCCGCAGCCAGCGCACCCCCGCCACTTGGCGCGCCTGGATTCGCCACGCCGTCACCCGCGCCGCGCTCCCCTCCACTCCCGCGTCGCCACGCGTCCCTGGCCTCTCCCTCCGCCACTGGCCCACTCCAGCCCGAGTGCGGCCCGCCGCCGGGCCGAACCGGGCCCCACCACCCCTCGCGCCCCGCCATCACCCCGCTCGCTCGATTGATCCACATCGGGAGAGGAGCTCCCGATCCAGATCGAACCCTGCCGTTGACCGGCCTCTCGCCGCCGCCTGCACCACGGCGACCCCGCCGGAGCCGCGTCAGATCCGGTGAGCCCCGACCTCGCCGCCCTTCTTCTCTCCTTCCTCACTGCCTTCCTCTCTCCCTCGCAGGTCAGCCGCCGCCGCCATCTTGCTCTACCCGGAGGGCCTCGCCGCCGGCCTCCCCGGGCCAGATCCGTCCGGATCCGGCCGGAACCGCGCTCCCATGGCCTCCTCCGCCCTCTCCGGCCCCGTCGGACCCCGCCGCTGCATCCCTCCATCGCCGGAGCCGCTCCAAGCCGCCGCCCGCTCGACCCTGCCGGCGCCCGTTGACCGCGTCGACCCCGTGTGGGACCGCGGCCCCGACCTGGGCTCGACCACACGCGCCTGGGCCGGCCTCGGCTCGGTCCAGCTGGCTCTGCCCGCTGTTTCCTCCTCCACCGACCGGGCTTGGCCCATGGTGAGCAGTCCCCCCAGCCCTTCCCCTGTGCACTCTTGGGCCAGCTAGATCCGGCCCGTTGTGGTTTTTTTCCATTCTGCGAATTTGCTATTTATCCAGGGAATTACAGATTTACAGAAAACCCCTTTAACTTAATGCATTTAATAACTATTAAACCATGCATCGGATTAAAAAACTTTATATATGTAAAATGCTCAGAAAATTGTGTAGATTAATAATATGCCATTTTCATCCATGTTTAAAATGTTTAAATTGATGTTTGCTTTAATTTGCTAATATGCCATGTTAAAATGCTTTAATTCATAACTAAATAACCGTAGCTCCGATTTTAATAAACTTTACATGTAAATGGGGTGGAAAAATGCCTAGTTTAACATGGTCCACTTTGTTTTACTGTTTAACAACTCTAAAATTGCGTTTAGGGCAGAACAGTACCGAATCTAAAATATGCACATGGGGATTTTCCGGAATTATTGTTTGTTGTTTCCGGCCTCATTTAAACTTGCCTAGATAGGTAGTTTCATTATGTTTCACCCCCTTGCCATGCTAATAACATTTAATATTGTTGGGTTCATAACTGATATCGAACTAAATAGTTGATGTGGTGTTTCGTCAATATGCAACTCGTTGCATATTTAGCTCCACTTAATTTGTAGTATTGTTTGTGCACTTTGCCATGCCATGCCTCATTAAACCGGACATGCATCATACTTGTTTGTGCATCATGCCATGTTTATGCTTGTGCATTTACTATGTTGCTTGCTTCTTTCCAGTGTTGCTTCTTAGTTCCGGTAATGTTGCGATTGTGAGGATTCGTTCGACTGCGCCCGTTCATCTCCTTCATGGACTCGTTCTTCTTTCTTACGGGATTTTAGGCAAGATGACCGCTACCCTGGATCTCACTACTATCATTGCTATGCTAGTTGTTTCGTTCTATCGCTACACTGCGCTACCTATCACCTGTTTATCGAGCCATCCCAAATTGCCATGAACCTCTAACCTTTGACACCTTTCCCATGCAAACCATTGTTTGGCTATGTTACCGCTTTTGCTCAGCCCCTCTTATAGCGTTGCTAGTTGCAGGTGAAGTTGAGATTTCTCCATGGTGGATAGGATTTTGGTTGGGATATCACAATATCTCTTATATTATTAATGCATCTATATACTTGGTAAAGGGTGGAAGACTTGGCCTTTTGCCTAGTGTTTTGTTCCACTCTTGCCGCCCTAGTTTCCGTCATACCGGTGTTATGTTCCCGGATTTTGCGTTCCTTACGCGGTCGGGTGATTTATGGGACCCCCTCGACAGTTCGCTTTGAATAAAACTCCTCCAGCAAGGCCCAACCTTGGTTTTACCATTTGCCTCACCACCACCTACCCTTTCCCTTGGGTCGGCCAACCCAAGGGTCATATTTATTTTAGCCCCCCCGGGCCAGTGCTTGTCTAAGTGTTGGTCCGAACCGAGCGATGTCCGGCGCCCCCTGGGCAACCAGGGTCTATGCCAACCTGACGTCTGGCTCATCCGGTGTGCCCTGAGAACGAGATATGTGCAGCTCCTATCGGGATTTGTCGGCACAGCGGGAGGCTTTGCTGGTCTTGTTTTACCATTGTCGAAATGTCTTGTAAACCGGGATTCCGAGTCTGATCGGGTCTTCCTGGGAGAAGGTCTATTCCTTCGTTGATCGCGAGAGATTGTCATGGGCTAAGTTGGGACACCCCTGCAGGGTATAATCTTTCAAAAGCCGTGCCTACGGTTATAGGCAGATGGGAATTTGTTAATGTCCGGTTGTAGATAACTTGACACCAGATCCGAAATTAAAACGCATCAACCGTGTGCGTAGCCGTGATGGTCTCTTTTCGGTGGAGTCCGGGAAGTGAACACGGTTTCTGGGTTATGTTTGACGTAAGTAGGAGTTCAGGATCACTTCTTGATCATTACTAGTTGACGACTGTTCCTTTTGCTCTCTTCTCGATCTGCTTTGCGTATGTTAGCCACCATACTTGCTTAGTCGCTGTTGCAGCCTCACCACTTTACCCCTTTCGTTCCTTTTAGCTTTGCTAGTCTTGATACCCATGGTAATGGGATTGCTGAGTCCTCGTGGCTCATAGATTACTACAACAACAGTTGCAGGTTCAGGTTATCGATGATCATGACGCGAGAGCGATGCTTGCTTGCGTTGAGTTCTTCTTCTACTTCTTCGATCAAGGGATAGGTTCCAGGTCGGCAGCCTGGGCTAGCAGGGTGGATGTCGTTTGAGTTTCTGTTTGTGTTTCATCCGTAGTCGGATGTTGATCTTATGTATTGTGATGTTGTATTCGTGTGGCATTGTATGCCTTATGTATGTATCCCCATCTATTATGTAATGTTGATGTAATGATATCCACCTTGCAAAAGCGTTTCAATATGCGGGTCTATCCTTGGTGGGACCTTCGAGTTCCTTTTGGATAGGGTCGCATATTGGGCGTGACAAGTTGGTATCAGAGTCTCGACCGACCCTAGGAGCCCCCTTGATTGTTGGCCGTTGTTGAGTCTAGAACAAAAATGTTTTGAGTCTTAGGATTATATATATCGAAGTGTAGGATTCTTTTTACTCCTCAGCCCCCTTCGTCGCTCTGGTGAGGACTCTTGACGTAGATGTTTTGTCTTTCCTCTCCTCAAATTTCACTAAATTTTTTTTAGGATCACGCGGGTATCTTGGAATCGTTCCGATGGTTTTGTGACAAGAACATTGTTCTTGGTGCCTCCTGACATTTAGGGGTTGTGGCAGTGTCCCGGCGAGTTGAGCTCCAAGGTGTTGTCGTCACAATTTTATCGTTGCAGTTCTGGAATACCTGAGTTTTGCCGACATCGAAAATCTCTTTTATGCAGTTGTTGGTGAGATAACCTCGATAACCCAGTACTGGGGCGAGCTCGGGAGTATTGCCATAACTCATATAACGGATGCTTTTCGAAGGTTGAGGTACACGATTTCCGGAGTTTTCTTGGTTATGTGTTGACGGATGGATACAGCTTGGATGTAGGTATTGTTAGTTTGGGTGAGATATATTGCTTCCCCTGTATCCCCAACACCAGATTGCATAACCAGAAAGTTTTGGGAGTTTTATAGGTGGGAATTCAAGTAGCTCCTAGAATATCTTTTCGCTAGATGCATGATATGAGATTGGGGTTCAACGTCTAGTGGTCCACCTTTCCACGGTCGTTTTTACAGTGGTCTCGTTGTGTCTTAAAGAACCCTTGGCTATGCTGGTTCGGGGACACTTCGTATGTCATGTGCACTGCCTTGTACATGATGGTGCTGTACACTCGAGCCCGTGTGGGCCCCACCACGAAAACTTCGGACGGAATCTCTATTATATGTTTGTTCCGGCTTATTCTGCAAGCCAAATCCTTTGTTTTGTTTTATTTGTGGTATTCGAGTTGCTTCGAAGTCAAATGTTGAATCCATACCTTTCCTAAACGATGTTCTCATATTTCTATGTGAATACTAATCCTTTTGATCATCGAGATTGTCATGTTAATGCTTTTCCAACCGGCGTACTTCTCTTCAAGTGGATTGCGTCATTTTTTTCCATCCGCAAGATCAATTCTAAGTTTTTCTCAACGGTGTTTGTTTCATCCGTACCAAGTTGTCTTTGTTTTCCCGCCTTCCCACCCTTTCTTTTCTTCAAGGACTCATTTATGTTAATCAAGTATCCATTTATTGATGAGAAGTCTCTTCATTCTTTTCTTTCAATGTTATTATCCGGTGATTCTCATGAAGATGCTCTTCAAGTTCATCATTCTTCATTGTTGTTTCTTCTCCGGTGGATCCAATTCAAGCTTTCGGTGTTGATCATATCCCTTTCCTCGCTTCAAATGCTTTTCATAATGGTGCACCTCTTAATCATTCACTTCTCGCTATTCATTTGTCCTGGAGTGTTGAAGATATCTCAGAAGACTCGTCTTTTCTTCCAAGATCCGTTCAAGCTATTTGGAGATTATTATCTCATTCAAGCCATTTAATTCAACCGGTGCAATCCCCCCTTTCAATCTCGTTCAACGGTGTTTTCTTTTGAGTGGGCCCTAACCCACAGGTCTTTTTCCAGGATCTTACCTGACTCTTCTAATTATTCCGGAGCCATTCCTAATTCTTTTCGAGTTTGACATAAGAATGAATTTCATCAGTCAGATCTTTTCCAAGATCAATTTCAAATCATTTTTCATTGTTGGCTCAACCTCTTCGTTTGTCATTCTCCCGGAGTATCTCAACAATTCATGGTGGTTCTCATCATCTTTCTCAACATTTGAAGACCGAAGAAGGATTTCTATTAAATCTTGCTCCATTCTCTTCAAGATTCATAGTTCAAGTTTGATGCCTTCCTCTCATAATTTTTTTCGATTGTGAGAATTCTTTTCACCCATCCGGAGCAATTCAGGAGCCTTTTCAGTTTGATTCTCCGTAGCCCATCATCTTAGAATTATTCATTCAAGCTTTCAACTCTCGTTCTAGAATTCTTCCGATGCATCATTCTAGTATCCTCTAATCAGTTCATGTTCTCTTTGTTCTCATGTATCTAAATCCCCTCAAGTCTATTCATTCGTTTTCCAATTCTTCCCGGTGTTTCTTTATTTTTTCTTCGTTCATTTTCAATTCTTACGGTGGTTCGTTCAAGATTTCACTTCCTTTGTTATCATATCAATTCATTTGTTCTTTTAATCCCACCGGTGGTTCCATCTATACCTTCTCAAGTTTAAGCTATATCTCTCTTAATTCTTTCTACGAGAATAAGTAGTATGCCAAATCCGTTGCTTGTCATCAATTTAAATTGGTGAAGGATAGGCATGACATAATTCTTATTCTTGTTTCATCCAAGTAATTAATTCCTTATTTCGGAGATTGTTCATGATGAAGTAATTCTCGGTTCTAGTATTCATCTTTTCTTTCCGGAGTTCCAAGTTTTCTTGGTTATATCATCGCAAAGCTCCATCTAAATCATCGCAAGGCTTCACCTTGTGTTTTCAACTTCTCTTTCTTTCTATCATCCTTTCATTACCGAAGTTCTTCATGGAGGCTCTACATGGTGGTTAGTCAAGGATTCTATTCATTCTTCATTTGTTCTTCAAAATTTCTCTCGAAGTTATGACCCGCTAAGCTATACTCTAAAATAAACATGTTGTTCAACACATGTTTTGTTTTGAGGCGTTCAAGTATTCTTCATCTTGCATTTCGAAGTGCAATTAGTTCTACCTTATCATTTGAGGTGGTGTTATGTCATTCTTGACAATTTGAGTTCGTGTTTCATGATTCACATGTTGTCAAGAATGAGATATTTTAAAAACCATCATTTTTCTCTTCGATCATGAGGTATTTTAAATCCATCAATCTCTTTGTTGGAGTTATCTCGGGTTATATTTCACCTAAAGCCTTCCATTAGGAATGTTGCTATTTGTGGTGCTTATCATTGATCCAAGCTTTCTCCATATCCTTCTCGGCGAAAGAAGTTTTCATCTCTTCGTTGATCTCAAACAAGTAATTGTTTTTCGTTAGTGGCAGAATGTCACCTCATAGTCTTGAGATGTTTCCATAAGCCCACTACAAGCTTATTCTTTTCGTTGTTGATTTTCCAACAACTTAGTTCAATCCTTCTTTGCAAGGATGCTGTCCAAATTCTTTCTCCGTCCCTTTATCCCAACAATCTAGCTTCTATTCTTTCGTTCCGGAGGCATTGTGATGTTGCTCTTTTCACTCATCATCTTGCTTTGGCAAGATCATGTTCTTCTCCTTGCTTCTCCATTTAACCGGAGAGTTGTGTTCTCATTCAAGTTCTTTCATCTTATCAAGTTTTGCCTCTCTTTTCAACCTGAGTGCTGTCCGAAATCCTTCTTACCCATTATGCCATTCTTTCAATAGTTCCGGAGGTAGTGTGTTGCTGATCTCATCAAGTATCCTCTCATCTTCTCAAGTTCATGTTCAATTTCTTCCATTTACAGTCGGAGTGCTGTCAAAATTATATCATTCTTATTCATTCTTATCTAGTTTCAACCAGAGTGGTTTCAATTCCTTCTTGTCCATTAAACTCTTGATTCATGTCTTTGCAACCTTCAAGTTCTCGTAATGTTCCTCGTTCCTCTTTTCTAACGGATTGTTTGCAATCTCGTTCATCTCTAATTGCTCAACCTCTCAAGGTTCATGGTTTCACTTGTTTGTTGAAGAAGTAACTTAGTTTTACCTCTTCTCTTCCTCTTCCGTTTCCCTTCGGTGCCATCCTAGATCTCGGGACGAGATCCTCTCGTAGTGGTGGAATGTTGTAACGCCCCGGATACAACTTTCCATATTCGTAACTCCAACTCTTGCCTTTTCCGGAGATGCTATATGATATTTCCTTCGTGGTTGGGTTTTGTTTGTTGTTTTGCATTTTGTTCATGTTGTGCATCTCATCTCATAGCATCATGCGCATTGCATCGGCATCGTTTTCATAAAACTTGCATCCGTTCGTGTTCCGCCGGTCCTCTCTGTTGTCCGTTCGGAGTCCAGACACACTCGCACGCGCCCGCGGCACCTCCGAAATATTATTTTTAAGTGGCACAAAAATGTTCTCGGAATGGGTTGAAACTTGTCGTGCGGTCTTATTATAGTGTAGACAGGCCGCCTGCCAAGTTTCGTCGCATTCGGAGTCCGTTTGACTGCCCAACCATTAAGTATATAACCGCGATATAGTCGGTCTAGCGTCGGACATTTTCGGTCTCTGGAAACTATTGCCGGGCTGCCTTCTCTTCTCTCTTCTCAGCCCAACCCCCCTCCGCACAGCCCTCCTGCAGCCCACCTAAACCCCCTCTCCGTTCCTGGTCGTCAGATCGTGATCCGAGGCTCCGAAACGCTCCTAAAACCCCCCTAAACCCAAACCCTAGCCCCTTTCCTATTTAAAGACCCCCCTCTCTCCATTTTTGGCCTCCTACCTACCCCCCTCCTCAATTCCCGCAGCCAGCAGACGCTCCCTCCTCGTTTTCAGCGCCGGTGCGCTCCCCCGCCGCCACTTGTCGCCTCCAATCACCAGCTCACCGCCGCAGCCAGCGCACCCCCGCCACTTGGCGCGCCTGGATTCGCCGCGCCGTCACCCGCGCCGCGCTCCCCTCCACTCCCGCGTTGCCACGCGTCCCTGGCCTCTCCCTCCGCCACTGGCCCACTCCAGCCCGAGCGCGGCCCACCACCGGGCCGAACCGGGCCCCGCCAGCCCTCGCGCCCCGCCATCGCCCCGCTCGCTCGATCGATCCAGATCGGGAGAGGAGCTCCCATCCAGATCGAACCCCGCCGTTGAGCGGCCTCTCGCCGCCGCCTGCACCACGGCGACCCCGCCGGAGCCGCATCAGATCCAGTGAGCCCCGACCTCGCCGCCCTTCTTCTCTCCTTCCTCACTGCCTTCCTCTCTCCCTTGCAGGTCAGCCGCCGCCGCCATCTTGCTCTGCCCGCAGGGCCTCGCCGCCGGCCTCCTCGGGGCCAGATCCGTCCGGATCCGGCCGGAACCGCGCTCCCATGGCCTCCTCCGCCCTCTCCGGCCCCGTCGGACCCCGCCGCCGCATCCCTCCACCGCCGGAGCCGCTCCAAGCCGCCGCCTGCTCGGCCCTGCCGGCGCCCGTTGACCGTGTCGACCCCGCGTGGGCCCGCGGCCCCGACCTGGGCTCGACCGCACGCGCCTGGGCCGGCCTCGGCTCGGTCCAGCTGGCTTTGCCCTCTGTTTCCTCCTCCACCGACCGGGCTTGGCCCATGGTGAGCAGTCCCCCAGCCCTTCCCCTGTGCACTCTTGGGCTAGCTAGATCCGGCCCGTTGTGGGTTTTTTTCCGTTCCGCGAATTTGCTATTTATCCAGGGAATTATAGATTTACAGAAAACCCCTTTAACTTCATGCATTTAATAACTATTAAACCATGCATCGGATTAAAAAACTTTATATATGTAAAATGCTCAGAAAGTTGTGTAGATTAATAATATGCCATTTTCATCCATGTTTAAAATGTTTAAATTGATGTTTGCATTAATTTGCTAATATGCCATGTTAAAATGCTTTAATTCATAACTAAATAACCGTAGCTCCGATTTTAATAAACTTTACATGTAAATGGGGTGGAAAAATGCCTAGTTTAACATGGTCCACTTTGTTTTATGTTTAACAACTCTAAAATTGCGTTTAGGGAAGAACAGTACCGAATCTAAAATATGCACATGGGGATTTTCCGGAATTATTGTTTGTTGTTTCCGGCCTCATTTAAACTTGCCTAGATAGGTAGTTTCATTATGTTTCACCCCCTTGCCATGATAATAACATTTAATATTGTTGGGTTCATAACCGAGATCGAACTAAATAGTTGATGTGGTGTTTCATCAATATGCAACTCGTTGCATATTGAGCTCCACTTAATTTGTAGTATTGTTTGTGCACTTTGCCATGCCATGCCTCATTAAACCGGACATACATGTTTATGCTTGTGCATTTACTATGTTGCTTGCTTCTTTCCAGTGTTGCTTCTTAGTTCTGGTAATGTTGCGATTGTGAGGATTCGTTCGACTGCGCCCGTTCATCTCCTTCATGGACTCGTTCTTCTTTCTTACGGGATTTCAGGCAAGATGACCGCTACCCTGGATCTCACTACTATCATTGTTATGCTAGTTGTTTCGTTCTATCGCTATGCTGCGCTACCTATCACCTGTTTATCGAGCCATCCCAAATTGCCATGAGCCTCTAACCTTTGACACCTTTCCTATGCAAACCATTGTTTGGCTATGTTACCGCTTTTGCTCAGCCCCTCTTATAGCGTTGCTAGTTGCAGGTGAAGTTGAAGATTTCTCCATGGTGGACAGGATTTTGGTTGGGATATCACAATATCTCTTATATTATTAATGCATCTATATACTCGGTAAAGGGTGGAAGACTTGGCCTTTTGCCTAGTGTTTTGTTCCACTCTTGCCGCCCTAGTTTCCGTCATATCGGTGTTATGTTCCCGGATTTTGCGTTCCTTACGCGGTCGGGTGATTTATGGGACCCCCTCGACAGTTCGCTTTGAATAAAACTCCTCCAGCAAGTCCCAACCTTGGTTTTACCATTTGCCTCACCACCACCTACCCTTTCCCTTGGGTCGGCCAACCCAAGGGTCATCTTTATTTTAGCCCCCCCGGGCCAGTGCTTGTCTAAGTGTTGGTCCGAACCGAGCGATGTCCGGCGCCCCTTGGGCAACCGGGGTCTATGCCAACCCGACGTCTGGCTCATCCGGTGTGCCCTGAGAACGAGATATGTGCACCTCCTATCGGGATTTGTTGGCACAGCGGGAGGCTTTGCTGGTCTTGTTTTACCATTGTCGAAATGTCTTGTAAACCGGGATTCCGAGTCTGATCGGGTCTTCCTGGGAGAAGGTCTATTCCTTCGTTGACCGCGAGAGCTTGTCATGGGCTAAGTTGGGACACCCTTGTAGGGTATAATCTTTCGAAAGCCGTGCCTGCGGTTATAGGCAGATGGGAATTTGTTAATGTCCGGTTGTAGATAACTTGACACCGGATCCGAAATTAAAACGCATCAACCGTGTGCGTAGCCGTGATGGTCTCTTTTCGGCGGAGTCCGGGAAGTGAACACGGTTTCTGGGTTATGTTTGACGTAAGTAGGAGTTCAGGATCACTTCTTGATCATTACTAGTTGACGACCGTTCCTTTTGCTCTCTTCTCGCTCTTGTTTGTGTATGTTAGCCACCATACTTGCTTAGTCGCTGCTGCAGCCTCACCACTTTACCCCTTCCGTTCCTTTTAGCTTTGCTAGTCTTGATACCCATGGTAATGGGATTGCTGAGTCCTCGTGGCTCACAGATTACTACAACAACAGTTGCAGGTTCAGGTTATCGATGATCATGACGCGAGAGCGATGCTTGCTTGCGTTGAGTTCTTCTTCTGCTTCTTCAATCAGGGGATAGGTTCCAGGTCGGCAGCCTGGGCTAGCAGGGTGGATGTCGTTTGAGTTTCTGTTTGTGTTTCATCCGTAGTCGGATGTTGATCTTATGTATTATGATGTTGTATTCGTGTGGCATTGTATGCCTTATGTATGTATCCCC
The DNA here is from genome assembly GCF_002162155.2 of Triticum dicoccoides. NCBI lineage: Eukaryota > Viridiplantae > Streptophyta > Magnoliopsida > Poales > Poaceae > Triticum > Triticum dicoccoides. Next base: position 297,031,596 of record NC_041393.1, read on the forward strand.
ATCTATTATGTAATGTTGATGTAATGATATCCACCTTGCAAAAGCGTTTCAATATGCGGGTCTATCCTTGGTGGGACCTTCGAGTTCTTTTTGGATAGGGTCGCATATTGGGCATGACACCCCCTTTGCACCAAAGAGGAAACAAGGACACTGGGCAGGTCGGCGCTCGCCTGGTCTCGATCGTCATGGTTTGCGTCACGAGCACCTCTTGAGGTATCCCTGCCTTGATCTCTCCACCTCCTCGCGAGCTTGCCCGGTGAGGCCGTCCCTGAGGAAGCCTTGCATCGTCCACCCCGCGAGGCTTGGCCCCTCGCGAGGGTCTTGAGCTTGAGTTGATGAAGATGGGCCGTACTGGGCCACCACTTGAGCCACGCCGCAGGCCGCATGCAGGCAAGTCTGGGGACCCCCGTTCCCAGAACGCCAACAAAGACCACTAGTTTCAAGAAAAAAGGGCAAGGGAAAGAAGGGGAACTTCAAGAAGAATGGCAAGCAGGTTGCCACTCCCGGGAAGAAACCCAAAGCTGGACCCAAGCTTGAAACTGAGTGCTTCTACTGCAAAGGGACTGGTCACTGGAAGCGGAACTGCCCTAAGTATTTGGCGGATAAGAAGGATGGCAAAGTGAACAAAGGTATATTTGATATACATGTTATTGATGTGTACCTTACTAATTATCGTAGTAGTGCCTGGGTATTTGGTACCGGTTCGGTTGCTCATATTTGTAACTCGAAATAGGGACTACGGATTAATCCAAGATTGGCTAAGGACGAGGTGACGATGCACGTCGGGAATGGTTCCAAGGTCGATGTGATCACCGTCGGCACGCTACCTCTACATCTACCTTTGAGGTTAGTTTTAGACCTGAATAATTGTTATTTGGTGCCAGCGTTGAGCATGAATATATATCTGGATCTTGTTTAGTGCAAGATAGTTATTCAGTTAAATCAGAGAATAATGGTTGTTCTATGTCGGCGTCCTGGACTTGGGGGTATCCAGTCCTGCCTGCCTACGACCCACTACATGGCTTCATTGTCACATCCCTAGCTTCTGGCAATGCACTAGTGCTAGCCTTTGGTGATGCATCATGTTTACTTTTACAGAAAGTTGAAATGGGGATGACAGAACCCCCAGCACCCCCTTAAACCAACTAGGGTTTACCAAAATCATTTTCAATGAACCCAAAATGCCCTTCTAAAATGTTCATCATCTTTGCATTGGTCTAGAACCTCTCAAAAATGGTGCACATTTTTCTTGGCCATTCTGGATTTTTGAATTAAATCATATTGTATTTGACTTTGGGCATTTAAACACTATAAATTATTTAAATGCTCAAATAATGTTGGAATTATTTGTGGGACACTGAAATAATTCAGAAAGTACTCATGAATATTTTCAGGATTTATAAATTAATTTGGTTTTTAAAACTAGATCAAAAACAAACTGTAAAATTAGAAAACAGAAACAAAAATTAGAAGTGAGAGCAAACTCACCTGAACTTACCGGCAGCCCACCTGTCCCAGCACTGTAGCAGCCCAACCCAAAGGGGCATCAACGTCTTCTTCCTCCTCTGCCAGGAGGACTAATAGGTGCGTGGCGAGAGCCGACGCTGCCCTGGACACCTCCTGCTTCCCCGGCCCTCCTAGCGACGCCACGACGATGCCCCAAAGCCCCTGACTCCTCTCGCTCACTCTCTGCTCTCTCCCTCGCCCTCTAGTTCCTTCCCCGAGTGCGACCGAATGCAATCGTCACCGCCGACAAGCTCCACCACAACCACATCCATCCCCGAGCCTCTCCGACGTGCCCCCCGAGCTCCACCGTGACGCCCTGTCCTCACCGCCGAGCCACAAGACGCCGGATTCCCTGGAGCGCCGTCGTCGACGCCCTCTTCGTCCTCTGCACCGATGGCCATCGTCGACCAATTTGTCGTCACCAAGCCGTCCCCGAGCATGCTAAGATCACCAACGACCCCGTCGTGAGCCCCTCTACCGAACCCCTCTGTCCCCGCCGTCGTTCCCCTCCTCTAGCCCCATCCCCCACCAGACCGAGAGCTCCTCGCCACCGTAGCTCCTCACCGCCGTGGCTAGAGCCACCGGAGCTGACGCCCGAGCACGTCACCGTGCTCGGAGAATCCCCAAGAGCACGTAGCACTTGTTAGTTTCTCCCCTAGTGCCCCATAGCACCGAACCCGAGCTCGCCCGAGCTCCAGCCGCTGCGTGTATGCTTGCCGTCGTCAGCTCCGGTGCCCCCGCGACAGCCCACCTGCTCCTCTAGATGCGAACTAGCGTGGGCTACCTCTTTGTCACGCCCAATATGCGATACTATCCTAAAGAGACTCGAAGGTCCCACCAAGGATAGAACCGCATATTGAAATGCTTTTGCAAGGTGGATATCATTACATCAACATTACATAATAGAAAGGGATACATACATAAGGCATACAATGCCACACGAATACACCATCATCTTACATAAGAGCACCATCCGACTACGGATGAAACACAAACAGAAACTCAAACGACATCCACCCTGCTAGCCCAGGCTGCCGACCTAGAACCTATCCCCTGATCGAAGAAGAAGCAGAAGAAGAACTCCAAAACAAGCAGACATCGCTCTCGCGTCATGATCATCGCATAACCTATACCTGCAACTGTTGTTTTAGTAATCTGTGAGCCACGAGGACTCGGCAATCCCATTACCATGGGTATCAAGACTAGCAAAGCTTAATGGGAAAGGAAGGGGTAAAGTGGTGAGGTTGCAGCAGCGTCTAAGCATATATGGTGGCTAACATACGCAAATAAGAGCGAGAAGAGAGCAAGCGGAACGGCCGTGAAGCTAGCAATGATCAAGAAGTGATCCTGAACTCCTACTTACGTCAAACATAACCCAAAAACCATGTTCACTTCTCGGACTCTGCCGAGAAGAGACCATCACGGCTACACACGCGGTTGATGCGTTTTAATTCGGATCTAGTGTCAAGTTATCTACAACCGGACATTAACAAATTCCCATATGCCCATAACCGCGGGCACGGCTTTCGAAAGTTTAATACCCTGCAGGGGTGTCCCTACTTAGCCCATGATAAGCTCTCGCGATCAACGAAGGATATACCTTCTCCCAGGAAAACCCGATCAGACTCGGAATCCCGGTTTACAAGACATTTCGACAATGGTAAAACAAGACCAGCAAGACCGCCCGATGCACCGACAATCCCGATAGGAGCTGCACATATCTCGTTCTCAGGGCAACACCGGATGAGCAATCCGTACAACTAAAACCAGACCTCAAGTTTCCTTGAGGGGGCGCTGCAAAGGGCTCTAGTTCGAACCAACACTTAGACAAGCACTAGCCCGGGGGGGTTGTAATAAAGATGACCCTTGGGTTAATTACTTCCAAGGGAAATATAGGTGGTGGTGAGGCAAATGGTAAAACCAATGTTGGGCCTTGCTGGAAGAGTTTTATTCAAAGCGAACTGTCAAGGGGGTCCCATCAATCACCAAACCGCGTTAGGAACGCAAAATCCGGGAACATAACACCGGTATGACGGAAACTAGGGAGGCAAGAGTGGAACAAAACACCAGGCATAAGGCCGAGCCTTCCACCCTTTACCAAATATATAGATGCATTAGTTAAATAAGAGATATTGTGATATCCCAACATAATCCTCTCCATCATGGGGCAATCTTCAACTTCACCTGCAACTAACAATGCTATAAGAGGGGCTGAGCAAAGCGGTAACATAGCCAAGCAATGGTTTGCTAGGAAGGGTGTCAAAGGTTAGAGGTTCATGGCAATTTGGGAGGCTTGATGAGGAAAAGATAAGTAACGCAACATAGCGATAGAACGAAGCAACTAGCATAGCAATGATAGTAGTGAGATCCAGGGTAGCGGTCATCTTGCCTGAAATCCCGCAAGGAAGAAGAACGAGTCCATGAAGAAGATGAAGCCACGAAGACGAACCAAGCATAGACGAACGAATCCTCACGATCGCAACGAAACGGAAACTATCGAGAAGAAGCACACAACATAGTAAACACACCACACATAAAAAAGGCATGATGCACAACAAGCATGATGCATGACAAAGCTACATGGATCTACTCATGGCAAGAGATGATGCAAATAGGAGCAACACATCAAAGCAAGTTTAAATGAGGCCGGGAACAACATATAACAAATCTGGTAAGTCCTCATGCAAATTTCGAAATTAGTCCAGATCTGAATAAACCTTATGTTCAAGTTGTTAAACAGCAAGTTAAGATGCACCAAGATGATCTACATGAGATTCTAGTCAAGTTACATATAAAGTTCATTTAGTTCGGAGCTATGGCCTAGAAGATATGAGCAAAACAAGTTAAACATGGCATTGATGCAAAATGCATACAAACATCAAGCAAACACCTCAAAACAAGGATGCAACATGATAATATGAAACTACATGCAAAATCAAGCAAGTTTCATATAGAGCACACACAAAACGGAGCAACGGTGCAACACGTACACTCCAAACAAGACATAACAACAATCTGCCCAAAACAACAACTAGGCATATTGCAAGCATCAAAACAATATGCTACAGCAGCTCAACATGATAACAAAAGGCATGGACATGATTTACAGGTAAAGCATAACAAAACATGAACACTGAGCTATCTCCAGAAATCACTAGAACATGCTCAAACACACATGACAAGATTGCAAATGATAACAGTTTCAGGCTTTGCAGAAATAACATCAGGTTGCAATGTTTAGAGCTATCAAACAACATGTTACAAGAACTTATCATGGCAAACAAAGACATGTCATGAATCTACTAATTGCATAGAACAAAAGTCCCTTTCTGATCATGAGCCAAAAAGGATCATAAGATATGATGGCACCCATGTAAGCATGGCAAGTTATATGACATATTCAAACAGGGAAGGATCAACGATAAGTAGGCATGTTGGTGAGCTTGTACCACTCAACACAGAGCAATACATGGCATGAAAAGGCAACCAACAGCAATAAGACATGTTTATGAAGCTAAGCATGGCAATAGCAAGTTCATAGGGTGCATGGATCACTAACAACAATCATGGCAACATTGAACTTAATGTTAACAGGCTGACAACAACATTATTTAGCAACTTTGGAGCAAGATTACAACAAGTTACAGCAAGCTATAAATGCAACCAGGGGCATGGATGGATAGAGCATGACATGTATAACAAAACATCCTTAGTGAACATCTCCAAAGTATGCATAGAATGACTTGTAGCAGCAAGTTTACATAGCATCACAAAATACAGATTCAGCCTAGCAAAACAGTTACAGCAAGTACCCTACTTTAACAAGCTTGATTCACTCACCACAAATCATTGCATGACAAGATAAGCATAGCATCATCAATAAGACATCTTTATGAAACTAACCAAGGCAAGAACAAGTTCATAGCATGCAAGAACCAACTACAACAACCTTGGCAAAATTGAATAACATGTAAACAATCTGCCAGGAAACATTTTATAGCAAAAGTAGAGCAAGAAAATGACATGGTAGGCTACTCCATAATTGCAAACAGGGGCATGAATTGATAGAGAAAAACCATATGTTCAAAACATCCTTACTGAAGCATCTCAAAATATGCTTTGATCTCTCTGTAGCATCAAGTTTACATGGCATACAAATAACAACACAACAGGGACTGAAATCAGCAACATCACGAAGCCTAGTTTGCATGCTTGTTCTAGTCACCACATTGATCACAAAAATACATGGCATACACCCCTGTAAAGATGGCTTGATGTAGTTCAAAACACATGTAGACATCAACCTCATAGGATGCACACATCAAACATGGAAAAAATGACAAATCAATATGTTCTGTTAACAGACAGCAGACAACATCATATAGCACTCTTGCAACGATGATTCAGGCATCAAAATGGACTCAAATGAACATGATGCAATGGAACGAAGTGTAGAGCATCTCACAGCGAACATTTTGACATATTATGCACGCAAAACGGAGCATCACACAGTGAGTTATGGCAGGTCAAAGTAGCACACATGAGATGAAATATTTCAGGGACAACAGAAAATCACCTCGCGAAAAAAACTGGCAGGCCGGGGTCGTCTCCTTCTCTCGTACAGAACGGAGGGCACGGAAGTCAACGCCGGCGTGGAGGGGGCTTGGGACTCCGGCGAGCGCCGGGAAGGCCGTGAATGGGTAGATCGGGCACGGGGCAACCCATTCCCGGCGTTGAGGCGGCTTGGGGCGGCGCGAGCGCGGAGATCGGGGCGGCCATGGAAGGTCTGCAGAGCTTGGGAGAGAGAGATCGTGAGGGAGAGGGAGAAGCACGGGAGAAGGGAGGAGAAGAGGAGGCGCTGCACTGGCCTGGCATGGGCGACGTCGTGGCTCGGGTCGCCGGCGGCGGCCTTCTCCATCGAGGACGACGCGGGGCGACGGGGAACTCCTCCCCTGGAGCTCGGGAACGATGGGACGAGGGGAGCGGGAGAGCTCGGGAGGGCGGCGGCGCGTGAAGCGGGCGGCGGCGGGCGAGATCCGGGCGGCGGCGGGCCTGATCTGGCCCGGGGCGGGCCCGATCTGGGCTCCCTCGGGCCATGGCGGCGGTGGGTGGCACTGGGACACGTGGCGGGCGCTGGTTGGGCGTGGGGCGGCGGCGCGAACATGTCCGGCAGGGTCCGGACGTGTCCGGCTGCGGGAGGAGGAAGAAGCTAGGGTTTCGGGGGGATTCATCCGCGAATTTGGACGGGGAGGGCATATTTATAGATTCTGGGAGCTAGGAGAGTCCAAATGAGGCACGGTTTTCGCCCACACGATCGTGATCGAACGACCGAGAGCATGGAGGAGAGTTTTCTGGGTTTTGGGCCACTTTGGAGGGGTTTTGGGCTGCAAGACGAAAGGGGCTTTTACGGTTACCCGGTTAACCATTGGAGTACCAAACGACCTCCAAATGGCACGAAACTTGACAGGCGGTCGACCGGTGCTATACCAAGGCCGCATGGCAAGACTCGGTCCGTTTCGAGAAAGTTTAACACCCGCTCACGAAGATTGGCAAGAAGGGGACGCCGGAGGACATAGGAGTGCCGGATTGCAAAACGGACAACGGGGAAAATGCTCGGATGCAAGAAACAAACACGTATGCAATGCAATGCACATGATGAAATGATAAAATGCAACACACAATCAAATGACATGGCAACGACGGCGAATAACTGGCAGACACCCGGCGCATCGAATCCGGGGCGTTACACTCTTGGTGGCTTCTGCGCGTCCAACCGCCGTCTGTAGCTCAAGTCCGGCGAGTTGCCGCCGCAGTTTTGGTCGTCGCCGGCGAAATTCCGGTGACTGTCGACGTGGACATCATGAGCCGCTTATGACCCAGCTAACCACCCCTAGAGCCACTGCCATGTGGGCCCCAGTGCCTTACTAATTAGTTTAATTCCTCTGTTAGATTAGCACTAATCACAGTGGGCCCCGCTTGTCAACTTTGACTTGGACACGTGAGCTTTGACCGGGTCCCACATGTCAGCCTCTATAGCTAACACTGTGTCACTGACCAGTGGGCCCCACTGATCAGGTTTGACCTGGACCGTGCCCCGTTGACCTGCTGATGTCATGATGATATCAGGCTGACGCAATAATTATTTTCTGGAATTTTAAATAAATCAGAAATGATTTATAAATTTCAGAAAATGCCCCAAACATCTAAAAATCATAGAAAAATAACCGTAGCTCAGAATAAAATAAGTTATATATGAAAAATGATCAGAAAGACCCAAAGAATCTGGTTGTGGCATTTTCATGCATGTTAGAACAACTTATGGCTACTGTTTAGGACAAATCAAATGAATAGCATTTAAATAACCACATGTGGAGTTTGAATTTGAACCTTGGGTTCAAACGAACTTCATTTAATTGTGTTGCTAGTTGCATTAGCTCAATGAACATCATATTGCCATGTCATGATCATGCATCATACTGTTGCATTGCATTGATTCTGTTTTCTCTCTGTTGCCGGTAATTGTCCCCTCTCAGTAGACGTTGCTTCGACGATGTGATCGATGACACCGATGAAGAGCTATACTATCTTCGGAAGTGTCAGGCAAGAAAAACCCCCTTGTTCATTCCAATACAATCCCACTCTCTCGCTCTTTCTCTCTTTTACTGCATTAGGACAACAACGATTCAACTGTTACATGCCACGGTAGTTGAACCCCTTTCCTCTGCATGACCTGTCATTGCCACAGTAACTAGATGAAACCCACTAGCAGGAGTAGGAGTTGTTTGAGCCCTGATGTGCCTACTCATTCATGCTTGTTTGTCATGCCTTCTACTGCTTAGAGTTGAGTCAGGTCTGATTCATCGGTGATGAATTGGAATGTGGTGAACATGTCCTACTATTGATAGCTAAGTGTGTGAACACGATTTGGTAAAGGTAGCGGTGAGAGGCCATGTAGGAGTACATGGTGGGTTGTCTGATTGCAGCCGTCCTCAGGAACTGAGTTCTGTGTTTGTGATCCATGAACAGCTACTACCACACATTGGAATGCTTAAGTGCCTCTCTCGACTTATTAATCAACCTGTTCTCTGTCCAGGAGTTGCAACTAGTTTCTGGTGTTTGTAGGTTGTGTTAGTAGTCTACCAAGTGGTACCCGGTACAGGTGGGCTTGGGACAGACTAGGCACCATGGCACGATGTACCAATCATAGAACCACCCATTGAGGTGGGCTTGGGAACCCTACACACATCATTTAGGGCCGTGAGTGACACTCCGGCTGGATCTCCTTGCGGATGGAACCCGAATAGACGATAAACCTGGACTAGAGACTTGTGTGGTTAGTCAGGTGGTGGCCGACACCCTCGCCAGGATTCCGCTTGAAGGTTGCCAAGATACATGATGTGTACATGGCGGTAAGTGGCGAGAGCGTGTGTGAAGAAGTACACCCCTGCAGGGTTAATATGATCTATTCGAATAGCCGCGTCCGCAGTAAAGGACCTCTGGGTTGCCTATACAGTTCATAGACAAGTGAAAGTGAATACTCTAAAATGCGCAAGATAAGCGTGAGTGCTATGGATGGTGTTCTCGTAGGGAGACGGGAGCGGATCCATAGTGGTGTATTGGTTGGAGAATATGTGGACTCGTGTGCGTTACCTCAAAAGAGTTACATTGCAGTCGTAGTTCAGGATTGCCACTGAGTCAAAGCTGGCTTGCTGCAGTCAAACTCCACCACCCCCTTTATTGATACTGATGCATGTGTAGATAGTTCTGATGTAAGTCTTGCTGGGTACATTTGTACTCACATTTGCTTAATTCATGTTTTGTAGAGAGACTCCAGTCTTGCTAGTAGTTCCGCATGGACTTCGACATTTAGCTTGTTACCTCAGCTACGATCTTGTGCCCTCAGCAGGATCTGGTAGATAGTCATTCTTCTCAGCCTTTTTCATTTGTAGATGTCTGTACTCAGACATGTTAAGCTTCCGTTTGTGCTTTGACTTGTATGCTCTGAATGATAGGTCATGAGACCCATGTTTGTAATACTTGGTGTCACATCCCTAGTTCTGGTATGCACTAGGCTAGAACTTCGTGTGAGCATCATGTTTAAATTCAAATGAAATTTGAATTGAGGAATTTCCAAAAGCCTCAGAAGACCTCTAAAAATAACCAACATTTAAATCTCATCAAATGAGTCCAAAGAAATGTTCCTGTTACTGACCTCTAAAAATAACCAACATTTAAATCTCATCAAATGAGTCCAAAGAAATGTTCCTGTTACTCTGTGACAAGTAACAGGAACATTTCTTTGGACTCATTTGATGAGATTTAAATGTTGGTTATTTTTAGAGGTCTTCTGAGGCTTTTGGAAATTCCTCAATTCAAATTTCATTTGAATTTAAACATGATGCTCACACGAAGTTCTAGCCTAGTGCATACCAGAACTAGGGATGTGACAACTCACCCCCATTAAACAAGAATCTCGTCCCAAGATTCAAGCGTAGGGTAAGATGAAGGGGGAACGCAAACTGGCACAATCTTCATGATCCAGGTTGCACTTCATAAGAACGTCGATTCGATCACCATCTTTGTCTCGATGTCTTGCTCTGAGAACTCTAGCCAACGTGACAACGATAGGAGAAGGAAACTCTAGAAGGATCGATCTTCTCGAAGATTGAACGACTCATGATCATCTCAATGATCATGAGATCAACTCACTAGAAACATCTCTGGAGCTGAGAGGCAAGACATGCATCAGGAGGGACAGAAGAAACAATTTGACGAGGGTTTCAAAGTAGTGAGGAAACAAATACTATGATACCATAATGGGGCACCTTGGGAGAGGTGACTCGTAGAATTATTCCCTCAGGTGGCAAAAAGAATTACTTTTGATACATAGATCATTGGAACTCTCCTCACCAGCCTGAGGCAATTTACGAACGATCGTTTGACAGAGTTCGGGAGAACGACACACTCGGGCTAGAATGGATGATGTGGATTACCTTGTTGAAAACAACACACGGGATGATTTTAGTAACTGGGGAGAAGCTCAACAGTAGAGGGTGAGTCCACTATTTAAAAAGGTTATAGCATAATCAAGGAAACTGAGAGCAATATGCAATTAATGCCAACGATAAAGCCTAGCACTTGCACATGCTCTCAAGAAGATGAGCATTTCCATATTCATCAAGGTTTTACCAATATCCGTGTCAAGGATCCTGGCAACACAACATACTACCATGATGAGTAGTGATGGACGATGCAGACGCAAAGGAAGATAACACTTTCTTAGATTTCACCTTGGCGAGGCCAAGGAAACAAAATCTGGATGATCGACTGGGAGACATTTAGCACTCCGCTTCTAATGTTCTCCTAGATGTGCTAGCGTAACCCATTTACATGGTTTGGTATCTAGAACATCAAGTAAAAGGACGGACTTCGGGAACACAAAAATCCATAAGGGACAACTAGGAAATAAATCCTACAGAATCTTTATGGGATGTGGCCAACTTCCTCAATCAAGATACTACAATAATAGGTCTTCCGGTTGGGTGTGTTGGCCACGACATCCACTTTACCGGTTACGGTGAGACCAATATTATAGTTCTTGGGAAACGTTCCAAACATCATATCAGCCTGAGATTCAGATTTGGTTGGTGTCAGAATATTCCAAACTCATCAAGTCTAGAAAGAAAAGGATAGTTTGCAACACAAATCGACAAGACGATGTTGCGAGATTCTCGGGAAATGGACTATGGTAGTAAGCTCCAAAACATGAGCTGGTTCTGCTACAAACATGTGAACACGTTGTCCCAGACATGCATGACCACGTAGTAGTTTTATAATAAAACACTACCGAGTTCAGGTGGGGAACCATCATTGAGGATATTTTCATAGAGTAACAGGAACATTTCTTTGGACTCATTTGATGAGATTTAAATGTTGGTTATTTTTAGAGGTCTTCTGAGGCTTTTGAAAATTCCTCAATTCAAATTTCATTTGAATTTAAACATGATGCTCACACGAAGTTCTAGCCTAGTGCATACCAGAAGTAGGGATGTGACACTTGGCTACTCGGAGTCTATTGAATAAATACTTGTGTTGTAGAGTCATGTTGTGATGCCATGTTGTATTTGCACATATCAAGCATATTGTGTGTATGTTATTGAAATGCTTGGTATGTGTGGGATCTGACTATCTAGTTGTTTATCCTTGGTAGCCTCTCTTACCGGGAAATGTCACCTAGTGCTTCCACTGAGCCTTGGTAGCTTGCTACTGCTCCGGAACACATAGGCTGGCCGGCATGTGTCCTTCTTCGTTCCTGTGTCTGTCCCTTCGGGGAAATGTCACGCGGTGTCTACCGGAGTCCTGTTAGCCTGCTACAGCCCGGTTTACCGGAGTCCTGCTAGCCCAGTTGCTACAGCCATGATTCACTAACTGATGATCGACACGTTCGTTGCTCGGTCATGTATGCCTGTCCCTGTAAGTTAGTGCCACTTTGGGTTCATGACTAGCCATGTCAGCCCGGGCTCCTTGTCATAAGGATGCTAGCAACACTATCATATACGTGTGCCAAAAGGCGCAAACGGTCCTGGGCCTGGTAAGGCGACACCCGTGGGAATACCGTGCGTGAGGCCGCAAAGTGATATGAGGTGTTACATGCTAGATGGTGTGGTATTGAGTCGCGGTCCCGACATTCATCGATGGCCTGGTACGGCCCAGCTTCAACACCAACACCACAAGACCCTCGCGAGGGGCCAAGCCTCGTGAGGCGGACGACGCCAAGACCCCCGAAGGAAGTGGCCTCCTCAGGAGGGCTCCTGAGGGATGGAGAGTTCTATGCAGTTACCTCATGAGGCTCACCTGACGGGAGCCATGACGACCAATGCCAGGCGGGCGCCAGGCGGGCACAGAGCGCAGGTTTCCTCTTCAGTGCAAGGGAGACAAGCCGCATGCGCGAAATCCCAAGGAATCAGCCAAAGGTTTCCATTTCAGTGCAACAAGACCAAGACCGCCAGGACGGAGGTCATCATCGAGGCCACCGCAGCGACACGACCAGAGGCTTTTCGCAGGCGAAGACTACTTTTGTCAGGATAGACTGTAGTACTTGTCCCCTTTCAAATCCTGCCGTTTTGGAATCCCTTCCCGCTCATATTTGGGAAGAGGACCAAGGCCACTATATATAGGACTTAGCCACCACCATCGAGGGAGGACCGAAATCAGAACAAGTAGAGCACCACACTAGCTCAAGAACACCTCACCTCCTGAGCCTTGTTCATCCTTTGTACTAGTTCATCCATAGCCCCTCAAGGCAATCCACCACACCACACTGGATTAGGGTATTACACCACAACGGTGGCCCGAACTAGTATAAATCTATGTGTCTCTTTGATCTCGACACGCTAGGCTAGGAGGATCGCGAGTAGGTAGGCTGGGCAGGTTGAGATCTCCGCATGCACCCCAGAGTTCGAACATCTCAAGGGTTGCCGGATCCCTAAATCCGACATTTGGTGCGCCAGGTAGGGGTGTGTCAGATCCTCTCTTCCGTTGTTCGATCCATCTCCGCTCCGACATCTCCATGGCCGACGCGCGCAGGGCTTGCACCGAGCATCGGGCTACGGTCGCTGCCGCGTCGCTTAGATGGCTCCGGCGGGTGACAACTGTTCCTGCCACGCTCCTTCTCCGGTGGCCAACACCACCACAGGCCCTGCCGTCCACGAGCAACAAGCTTCATCGCTGCACTCATCGGTGCACCGTGATGGTCGCACCGCTACTCCGTCACTAACCCCAGCAGCTTCGTCATCCCACGCACGCCATGGTCAAGTGGATGCGCATGCCGCTCTGCTCACGGTGCGGGAGCTTCTTCGCTACCGTCCGGTGGGTGATCTCTACGAGTGGCTCGCGCGTATCGCCGAGCTCATCAGCGTCGTGCACGGGGGCTTGGACGGGCCGGCTTGCTCATTGCCTCAGCAACTGCCTGCGGCGGGCGACGTCGCACAAGGGGCTCCTCCTCCACCTCCGGCCTGGGGTGCCATCATCGAGCCAAGGCGTATGGCTCCACGGCGCGACCCGCAGCACCCGACACCGGCTCGGGATGCCGTGAGCTGCTAGGTTGTGCAACATCCCTAGGGAGAAACGCGTGTGCTTCCAGCACCCCAACACCAGGCTCGTGCACCGCCACAGGAGGTGGCAGAGCACGTGCTCCAGGACCATGTTCCACCCCCTCGACGACCTCAGGTGGCCACGGCAGGATGCCGCGCGTTCACTGCGGAGCTTCGCAACATCGTCTGGCTGAGCAAGTTCAAGCCTGACCTGCCTCCACTCTACGATGGCACCGCAGACCCCGCCGAGTTCCTACAGCTCTACGAGCTGAGCATCGAGGCGGCCAACGGCGACGAGAAGATCATGGCAAACTGGTTCTCGATGCCCCTCAAGGATGGCGCGCATTCTTGTCTCCTTAACCTGACCGAGGGGTTGGTTTCCTCCTGGGAGGAGATGCGCAGCCGCTTCATCGCCAACTTCCAGGGCACTCGAGACCGTCCGCAGGCCGCAGGCGACCTGCGCCACGTCAAGCAGCAACCTGGAGAGACCCTGCATAAGTATATCCAGCGCTTCAACAACGTTCACCTCAAGATTCCCAAGGTGTCTGTCAAGGCCATCATCTCCGTGTTCATCGATGGCATCCGCGATGTCAAGATGAAGGAGGAGCTAGCCATCCACGAGGACCTCTGCACCGCTCTGGAGATGTTCAACATGGAGAACAAGTGTGCAAGGGCTGAGGAGGGACGCCTCTCCCTCCTCGAGCTCCTTGATGCTGATCCAAAAGACAAGAAGACCAAGACCAAGGACACAAAGCACAAGGGGCCAGCCGTACTTGTGGCTGAGCCAAAGACCAAGCGCGGCTGCAACCATCCTGAGTCATCCAAGGGCAAGCGGCCATTCTGCGCCTTCCACAACGTCTACAGCCACAACACCAGTGACTGCCAGGAGCTCAGGGCTCTCCGCAATGGTCGCGGAGGTGGCCGAGGTGGAGGACGCTGGGATGGGCACGACCGCCGTCAGGAGTGGCACGACCATCCTCGTGAGCGCCGCTGGCAGGATCAGCCTCGTGAGGGCAACTGGAGGGAGCAGCCTCGTGAGGACCGCCCACATGGCAATGCATCTTTACCTCCTTTGCCTCCACCGTGAAGAACGAATGAAGATCACCACCAGGACGAGGGCGCTGGGGGCTTCCAGGAGCCACGGGCCATTGCCTGCATCTTGGGCGGCTCACAGGCCCTAGCTTCCCATCGTGTCTTCAAGCAGTTTGCGCGCGAGCTGAATGTAACGCTCCCCAAGCTTGAAGCAACTCGCCCTCTCAAGTGGTCCAAGTGCGCCATAACCTTCGACTCCTCAGATCGGTCAAGTGTGCGGCCACCACTTGCGCGCTCCCCACGCTCTGCTCCCCCGTCATCAGCAACGTGACCGTCACCAAGACCCTCATTGATGGTGGAGCAGGGCTCAATGTTCTCTCCGTCCAGACGTTCGATAGGCTCCATGTGCCATACTACTAGTTGCACCCCACCAAGCCGTTCTTAGGAGTGACCGATGGATCAACACACCCGATCGGACAAGTTCGCCCCTGTCATCTTTGGCGAGCGCAACAACTACCGCATCGAGCTCATCAATTTCGACGTCATCGACATTCAACTTCCCTACAGTGCCATCCTAGGGTACCCAGCACTGGCCAAGTTCATGGCGGTACACACCACGGCTACAACGTCCTCAAGATGCCAGGAAGAGGCAGCATCATCACGGTCGCCTGCCAAGAGAAGGATGCGGTGTGCTCCCTTGAGTGTGCCTTCCAGGCTGCAGCAATTGAGAACCCGGAGGATGAAGACGGCGGCCTCCCTCCCGAGGTCGCCCCAAAGACGAAGAAGCTGCAGCTAGGCCAGGGGTCTCGTGAGGGAGCATCACTCGAGGACGCAGCACTGAGTCTCGCGTGTCTGGACGCGGCACCTTCACCCATCGCATAGAAAGGTGCGCCCGGCGCCCCTCTCAGGCTGGGCTCGGGGTCTCTCCTTTGGAGAACCTCAGATCTAGCCTGTGTCGCGAGAGTGGCGCTCGGGCACCACATGGAGGCGCTCTTCAGAGCACGCTTCCCACGAGAAGGCAGCAGGCGTGGGGCACCATGCGTTCAGGAGTTCATCAGCAAGGCAATCGAGGAGATTCAGGAAGGAAGGGTTCTGCAAGGCCATAGCCGCCTGCCGCATGGCGCAGCTCACTACCCTGGCGAGGGTAAGGAGTTCTGCGTGTACATCGACATCCCCGGGCTCAACATGGCCGTGTCTCGGCAGCTCATGTGGCCGTCTCGTGTCGGCCGATGCAAGGGTCTGCCTCACAGCTACGTCTGCAAGCCTGTCGGCCTAGCGGGCGCAGCTGAGGTGTTCCAGCGCTGCATGAGAGACGCTCAGACGACCTGCAAAGCCAGGCACCAGGCGCTCCTGGCAGAGATGGAGGAGCACCTTCAGGAGCCTTCCGGTCCCTCCGAGCCTCCCGAGGCTCGGTACCAGAGTGGCTCATGAGGAACGGCTTCTGCGGCGTGTGTTTTTTTGGCTACTTTAACAACTCTTCAGCAACGGTACCAGGTGACATCTTCCTAGAACACTCAGTTTGGGGGCGCCCCCTCGGGCTGCATCATCCCCAGGCCATGTGGGTCCGTCCCTATGGCATGTATCCCTTTTGCATTTTCTTAGAGCCAGTTCCGATCCTTTGCAAGCTACTTTCGAATTATTGACTTCCTGACCGGTGCTTCGTCGCTAAGAACTTCTCGCGCCCTTGCAAGCCCTCCCACGACCTCCTAATGATTAAGGACTGGCACCGCGTCTGTGCTCGGGTCCGTCCCTGCAGCGTTGCTAAACCCAAGTAGCCGAGCTCTAGCTCACGGGCAAGCCCCATGTACGTCACCTCCCGTGGTTCTTGGTGCCTTGTTCTCGCATGAGCTAATCGCGGGTGGATGAGTAAGGGCACGCAACCTGGTGCCCCCGTGGCAACGGGAACCGCGCGCCGGCTATTTTTCTTCAAGATCTTTGCATGAGAAGACTGGGCACGACATCTGTGCTCGGGGCCATCCCTGCAGTGTCAATAAATCCAGCTGCTGAGCTCTGTCTGGCGGGCCGGTCCCGTTCACGTCACCTCCTGGGTCCTTGGTGTCTGGCCTTCTCATGCAATAACCTCAGGAAACTCATTCGGCGTAGGCTGCCTAACCATCTCGCAGGGCCAACCCAAGCATCCCTAATCAAGACCAGGTGCAACCCGCCTTGAGGTAGGGCTTCGTGAGTCCCGCGCTGGCTCACTGTTGACCATATACACCTCCTCCAGCCCTGGCATGCAAGCCACATGTCAGGGCGGGCCTGTACACGCCCCAGGGGCTCTCCTCAGAGGGATCCCCCTCCCACGCACCAGTGGAAGCACCATGCTCCACGCTGGCCATCGACACTGCCAAGGAGCGGCTATGCCCGTGCAAGAGCGGTAGCGCTATGCTCCGCGCTGGTGATAAACAACTCGGGGTGGCCTCACGGCCGCATTAACCTCAAGGAGTCTCCGGGCTCAATGCCTAGCCTCACTGCGCTTCTCTCCCTTGGGAAGGTAGCGCGAGGGGGCTGAGCACGGGGGCTACGCTCAGCTCACGCCTGGCGTACCCCACCTCACCAGGCCTCACGGACCTGGTCTTCACGCACCCCTCGCAAGCGAGAGCTCGGCGAGGAAAAAGTATGATGGTCTACTCGTATGTCAAGGGGGACTCCTGAGCATCGCAACTCAAGAGCTTAACTGCTCACGTAGCCCCCCACCTCTTGGGTTCATCCTGGAGATCCGGACAACTCAATGACGGCTGAGGCATTCGCGGGGCCGGGCCCTGCCGACGCAGAACGCCAAGACCTGTTTGTCACCCTTCTTTTTTCAAGCCGTTCGCACGTCAAGGGGGACTCCTGAGCATCGCGACTCAGGAGGCTAACTGGTCACGTAGCCCCTCGCCTCTTGGGCTCGTCTTGGTGATCTGGACGACTCAACGACAACAGAGGCATGCGCGGGGCCGGGCTCTGCCGATGCAGAACACCAAGGCTTGCCCCTGCATCTTTTGCTAAGCTGTTCACACGTCAAGGAGGACTCCTGAGCATCGCGACTCAGGAGCCTAACTGGTCACGTAGCCCCTCACCTCCTGGGCTCGTCCTGGTGATCCGGATGACCCAACGACAGCTGAGGTACGCGCGGGGCCGGGCTCTGCCGACGCAGAACAACAAAGCAAACGGAAAAGCTGAAGGAGCATAATCTAGTTATTACAAGACATATTGTTCCAAGGAATAGTTTTAAATGCCTTCTCGAGGCATGTCGCAAGATGCAGTATAAATAAGAAAAAGCAGAATCTCCGGGCCACCTCTTCAGACTTGGGCGTCACCGCTGCCTGCCAGCAGAGCCTCGTTGCCGGGCGCGTCGCCCGTTCCACCGGCTTCAGTCGAAGGACCAACGACCAGGTACTTGCTCAGCATGGCGTCCACGGAGCTCTTCACGGCGGGAGCAGCATCATCCTGGGAGTCGGCGTCCATCGGAGTAAGGAAGGTGGAGAGGTTGAATCTGGCATCCTGGAGATAAAGATGGCTGAAGACGCACGTCAGAGCCGAGGAAGAAAGTGAGCATGCCCCGCTTTCCACCAAGGATGCAAACCCGTCGACAGCATCTTCGAGCACTGCCATGACTTTAGGAAGCAGAGAAGTAGGGCCCTCCCTCGGGGTCGTCCCCACCACCTTTCTCGAGGGACCTTCTCCAAAGAGCGCCTTCTAGGCCTTGTAGAAGCGTGCCTCAAGGGAGGAGAGGGTGTCGCGCTCCATGGCGACCACCTCCTTAGCCTCGGCCAGGGCCGCTTGGGCTGCCTCCGCCTTCTCCTTCAGCTTTGTTAGGCGGTCGTGCTCTCCAGCCTGCTCTAAGGCCGTCTTCTTCACCTTGGCGTCTTGGCTGGCGATGGCAGCTTTCTGGGCCTTAAGCTTCTCCTCACGCTCCTGGAGCTGGCTGGCCTCGGCGGCCTGCTGGTCCTGGAGAGCCTTCAGATCAGCCTCCGCCACGTGGCACCGGTTCTCAGCTTCTTTGGCCTCTTGTTGCGCCAGGTCACGTGTCGTGGTGGCCACCCCAAGCGCCTTCTAGGCCTCCTCCGCAGAGACCCAAGCCGTGCGGATAGACGCATCAGCCTTGAGCCAACCAGAGATCAGCCCCAGGCATCCCTGCACCGAACGACAATCTGGGCCCTGAAGTTCTCCCTGGAGGAGGTCCAGCGCCACCCTTGCCTCTTCCAGGGTCCCGGAGGGAGCAGGAGCACCATGACTAGGCCACACGCTAGGCAAGGGACGAGGCGCCCTCGGTACCAAGGCAGAAGAAACCTCAGCCTTAGGAAGGACTGGGGGCTCCGGAAGCTTGTTGTCCTTAGCAGCCCTGCCAAGGCTGGGTGCCGGAGGAGTCAGGCCTACCGAAGGCACCGGCACCTCCTGAGGATGGGAATCCGCGTCCTCCGGAGATGGCGTCACCTCTGGGGCTGCGGGGGCAGCGACACTCTTCTTCACCAGGGCCGCGGTAGCCGCTTCGTCGCTTGTGGCCGCGGCAACCTCTGTACCCTCCTTCTGCCTCTTCGACAGCTGCTGCCTAACGTCAGGAGAAGACGCTCAGTACCACTCCAAGAACCAACAAGCAAGGTTAAAGGAGAAACTTACTGGTCGACGAAGGCGTAGCGCCTCTTCATGCTCAGCAGCGGGCGCTGGGGCGGAGCAGCTGTCGCCGAGCTCTTGGGAACAGGAGAGCTTGCGGCTGCTGCCCGGAGAAATCAGCGCGGTCCTGCTTTTCTTCACAACTGCTCGCTTGGGCTGCTTCAGGGAGGCTACCCCAGACCTCGTGGTGACTCCTGGAGGGCGCGGCACCTCCACCACCTGGGGCTCGTTGTCATCGTCATCGTTAGGAAGGTCGCGCATGAGCTCCCTTTGCTCCGCGGCAGAGGATTCTTCCACAACCTAATCCTCGGTGGCCTCGGAGGATTGGCCGTCGGAGGAGAGGTGCACCAAGGTAGTAGGCGGCAAGGAAGACTCCAGCCGCACAAACCCGAGCTCGTCGAAGACAGGCATGGTCGTGACAACCTCCTCGGCATCAGCACAACAGTACAGCGGTAGCCAGTCTTCCGGAGGGACAGAGAAATGGCCGAACATGGCAACGGAGGGCATCACCCCCATGAACGCCTCACAATAGAAGGCAAAAAGGGATAGAAAAAGGATAGAGTTGGCATGGATATGGAGCGCGTGATGACCATAGTGGTGAAATATGGCGAAGAAAAAGGGGGAGAATGGAGGTACGAGCCCCGAGAAGATGTTGTGCATGAAGAAGGGGAAGAAGTTCCTGCCCGCGGGCTCCGGTGTGGCGGTGGCGACCCGGTGTGCGGTCTTCTTCCACTCATTATCATCGCTCGCCGTTAGGAGGAGCATGGTATGGAGATTCTCCCCGGTCACGCAGGGCGCCAGCAGCCCTGGCTCATACCAGGCAGAGCCGGCAGCCGAGGAGGATGCTGTGGTCTTCTTGGCGGCCATCAAGCAGAAGATTTGGTGGAAAATCGGCAGATCTGGTGAGCTCTTCTGCTGTGGGGAGAAGGGGATCTGGAGCAAGACGAAGAAGGAGCAATGAAAGCTTGGCAGCAGGCGGCACCCCTTTTTGGTCAGACAGGAGCAGTTGCCGAGGTAGCATGGGGAAACAGAGTCGCCCACGTCCAATCAGTCGCCCCGCGTCATCAAGGCCGCACGCGGTTGGTGCCCGCAGCGCTCCGCACTTGCCTTTTGGCTTCGCCTGGAAGCCAAGTCCAAGCGTGCCTTGGGCCCTGGGGCTACTGTCGGCATCTTGGACTTGGGGGTATCTAGTCCTGCCTACCTGCGGCCCACCACGTGGCTTCATCGACGGCCTGGTACGACCCAGCTTCAACACCAACACCACAAGACCCTCGCGAGGGGCCAAGCCTCGCGAGGCGAACGACGCCAAGACCCTCGAAGGAAGTGGCCTCCTCGGGAGGGCTCCTGAGGGGCAGAGAGTTATATGCAGTTACCTCATGAGGCTCAGCTGACGTGAGCCATGATGACGAAGGCCAGACGGGTGCAGAGCGCAGGTTTCCTCTTCAGAGCAAGGGAGGCAAGCCGCAGGCGCGGTGTCTCGAGGAATCAGCCAAAGGTTTTCATTTCAGTGCAACAAGACCAAGACCGCCAGGACGGCAGGACGGAGGTCATCACCGAGCGCACCATATCGTCATGACCAGAGGCTTTTTGCAGACGAAGACTACTTTTGTCAGGATAGACTGTACTACTTGTCCCCTTTCAAATCCCGCCATTGCGGAATCCCTTCCCGCTCATATTTGGGAAGAGGACCAAGGCCACTATATATAGGACTTAGCCACCACCATAGAGGGAGGACCGAAATCAGAACAAGTGGAGCACACCAGCTCAAGAACACCTCACCTCCTGAGGCTTGTTCATCCTTTGTACTAGTTCATCCATAGCCCCTCGAGGCAATCAACCACACCACACTGGATTAGGGTATTACACCACAACGGTGGCCCGATCCAGTATAAATCTTTGTGTCTCTGTGTCTCTTTGAGCTCGACGTGCTAGGCTAGGATGATCGCGAGTAGGCAGGCTGGGCAGGTTGAGATCTCCGCAGGCACAGTAGAGTTTGGACCTCTCAAGGGTTGCCAGATCCCTAAATCCAACATTTGGCGCGCCAGGTAGGGGTGCGTCGAATCCTCTCTTCGGTTGTTCGATCCATCTCCGCTCCGACATCTCCATGGCCGACGAGCGCAGGGCTCGCGCCGAGCGTCGGGCTACGGTCGCTGCCTGCGTCGCTCAGACGGCTTCGGCGTGTGACGGCTGTGCCCGCTGCGCTCCTTCTCCGGTGGCCAACGCTGCCACAGGCCCTGCAGGCCACGAGCAACAAGCTTCATCGCTGCACCCGTCGGTGCGCCATGATGGTCGCACCGCTACTCCGTCACTGACTCCAGCAGCTTCGTCATCCCACGTACACCGCGACCAGGTGGACGCGCAGGCCGCTCTTCTCACGGTGTGGGAGCTTCTTCGCTACCGTCCGGTGGGCGATCTCTACGAGGTGTGGCTCGAGCGTATCGGCGAGCTCATCAGCGTCGCGCATGGGGGCTCTGACGGGCCGGCTCGTTCGCTGCCTCAGCAACCGCCTGCGGCGGGTGACGTCGCACACAGGGCTCCTCCTCCACCTCCGGCCTCAGGCGCCATCATCGAGCCAAGGCGTATGGCTCCACGGCGCGACCCGCAGCACCTGGTACCGGCTCAGGATGACGTGAGCTGCCAGGTGGTGCAACGTCCCCAAGGAGAAACGCGCGTGCTTCCAGCACCCCAGCACCAGGCTCGCGCACCGCCATAGGAGGTGGCGGAGCGCATGCTCCAGGACCACGTTCCACCCCCTCGATGACCTCCGGTGGCCACGGCAGGATGCCGCGCGTTCACTGCGGAGCTCCGCAACATCGTCTGGCCGAGCAAGTTCAAACCTGACCTGCCTCCACGCTACGATTTGACCACAGACCCTGCCGAGTTCCTACAGCTCTACGAGCTGAGCATCGAGGCGGCCAACTGTGACAAGAAGATCATGGCAAACTGGTTCCCGATGGCCCTCAAGGATGGCGCACATTCTTCGCTCCTAAACCTGACCGAGGTGTCGGTTTCCTCCTGGGAGGAGATGCGCATCCGCTTCATCGCCAACTTCCAAGGCACTTGTGACTGTCCTCCGGCCGCGGGCGACCTGCGCCACGTCAAGCAGCAACCTGGAGAGACCCTACATAAGTATATCTAGCTCTTCAACAACATTCGCCTCAAGATTCCCAAGGTGTCTGACGAGGCCATCATCTCCGCGTTCACCGATGGCATCCGTGATGTCAAAATGTAGGAGGAGCTAGCCATCCACGAGGACCTCTGTACCGCTCTGGAGATGTTCAACATAGCGAACAAGTGTGCAAGGGTTGAGGAGGGACGCCTCTCCCTCCTCGAGCTCCCTGATGCTGATCCAGAAGACAAGAAGACCAAGACCAAGGACAAGAAGCGCAAGGGGCCAGCCGTACTTGCGGCTGAGCCAGAGACCAAGCGTGGCTGCGACCACCCTGAGTCATCCAAGGGCAAGCGGCCGTTCTGCGCCTTCCACAATGTCTACAGCCACAACACTAGCGACTTCCAGGAGCTCAGGTCTCTCCATGACGGGCACGATGCCCCGAGCGCAACAATCGAGGCTACGGTCACGGAGGTGGCCAAGGTGGAGGACGCTGGGATGGACACGGCCGCCATCAGGAGTGATGCGACCAGCCTCGTGAGGACCGCTGGTAGGACCAGCCTCGTGAGGGAAACTGGAGGGAGCAGCCTCACGAGGACCGCCCACAGGGCAATGCAACTTTACCTCCTCTGCCTCCACCGTCAAGAAGGAACGAAGATCACCACCAGGACGAGGGGGCTGGGGGCTTCCAGGAGCCACGGGTCATTGCCTGCATCTTGGGCGGCTCACAAGCCCCGGCTTCCCATAGTGTCTTCAAGCAGTTTGCGCGAGAGGTGAATGCAGCGCTCCCCATGCTTGAAGCAACTCGCCATCTCAAGTGGTCCAAGTGCACCATCACCTTCGACTCCTCAGACCGGCTCAAGTGCCCGGCAAGCGCTGGCGCGCTCCCCATGCTCTGCTCCCCCGTCATCAGCAACGTGACCGTCACCAAGACCCTCACCGATGGCGGAGCAGGGCTCAACGTTCTTTCCGTCCAGACATTCGATAGGCTCTAGGTGCCATACTACCAGCTGCACCCACCAAGCCGTTCTCAGGAGTGACCGACGGATCAACACACCCAATCAGGCAAGTTCGCCTCCGTGTCACCTTCCGCGAGCGTAACAACTACCGCACCGAGCTCATCAATTTCGACGTCGTTGACATTTGTCTTCCCTACAACGCCATCCTAGGGTACCCAGCACTGGCCAAGTTCATAGCGGCTACACACCACGGCTACAACGTTCTCAAGATGCGAGGAAGCGGCGACATCATCACGGTCGCCTGACAAGAGAAGGATGCGGTGTGCTTCCTCAAGCGCGCCTTCCAGGCTGCAGCAGTTGAGAACCCGGAGGACAAAGACGGCGCCCTCCCTCCCGAGGTCGCCCCAAAGTCGAAGAAGCTGCAGCTCGGCCAGGGGTATCTTGAGGGAGCATCACTCGAGGACGCAGCACTTAGTCTCACATCTCCAGACGCGGCACCTTCACCCATCGCATAGGAAGTCATGCCCGGCACCCCTCTCAGGCTGGGCTCGGGAGCTCTACTTTGGAGGGCCTCAGATCTAGCCAGTGCCGCGAGAGTGGCGCTCGGGCACCACATGGAGGCGCTCTTCAGAGCACGCTTCCCAGGAGAAGGCAGCAGGCATGGGGCACCAGGCGTTCAGGAGTTCATCAGCAAGGCAATCAAAGAGATTCAGGAAGGAAGGGTTCTGCAAGGCGATCGTTGCCTGCCGCATGGCGTAGCTCACTGCCTTGGTGAGGGTAAGGAGTTCCGCGTCTGCATCAACATTCCCAGGCTCAACAAGGCGTGTCTCGACAGCTCATGTGGCCGTCTCATGTCGGCCGATGCGAGGGTCCGCCTCACAGCTACGTCCGCATGCCTTTCGGCCTGGCGGGCGCGGCTGAGGCGTTCCAGCGCTGCATGAGGGACGCTCAGACGGCCTGCAAAGCCAGGCACCAGGCGCTCCTGGCGGAGATGGAGGAGCACCTTCACGAGCCTTCCGGTCCCTCCAAGCCTCCCCAGGCTCGGCACCGAAGCGGCTCATGAGGAACGGCTTCTGTGGCGCACATTTTTTGGCTACTTCAACAACTCTTCAGCAACGGTACCAGGTCACATCTTCCTAGATCGTTCAGTTTGGGGGCGCCCCTCGGGCTGCATCATCCCCATGCCGTGTGGGTCTGTCCCTACGACATTTATCCCTTTTGCATTTTATCAGAGCCAGTTACGATCCTTTGCAAGCTACTTTCGAATTATTGACTTCCTGAGCGGCTTTGTTGCTAAGAACGTCTAGCGCCCTTGCAAGCCCTCCCACGACTGCCTCATGATTAAGGACTGGCACGGCGTCTATGCTCGGGTCCGTCCCTGCAACGTCGCTAAACCCAAGTAGCTGAGCCCTGGCTCAGGGGCCAGCCCCGTGTATGTCACCTCCTGTAGCTCTTGGTGCCTTGTTCTCGCATGAGCTAATCGCGGGTGGATGAGTAAGGGTGCACGACCTGGTGCCCCGTGGCCACGGGAACCGCACACCGGCTGTTTTTCTTCAGGATCTTTGCATGAGAAGACTGGCACGGCGTCTGTGCTCGGGTCTGTCCCTGCAGCGTCGATAAATCCAGCAGCCGAGCTATGTCTGGCGAGCCGGTCCCATTCACGTGACCTCCTGGGGTCATTGGTGTCTGGCCTTCTCATGCAATAACCTCAGGAATCTCATTCAGCGCAGGCTGCCTAACCATCTCGCAGGGCCAACCCAAGCATCCCTAATCAAGACCAGGCACAACCCGCCTTGAGGTAGGGCCTCGTGAGTCCCGCGCTAGCTCACGGGTGCCCATATACACCTCGTCCAGCCCTGTCATGCAAGCCACGTGTCAGGGCGGGGTTGTACATGCCCTGGGGACTGTCCTCAGAGGGAGCCCCCTCCCATGCACCAGTGGAAGCACCATGCTCCGTGCTGGCCGTCGACACTGCCGAGGAGCGGCTATGCCTGTGCAAGAGTGAAAGAGCTATGCTCTGCGCTGGTGATAAACAACTGGGGGTGGCCTCACGGCCGCATTAACCTCAGGGAGTCTCTGGGCTCAGTGCCTAGCCTCACCATGCTGCTCTCCCTCGGGAAGGTAGCGCGAGGGGGCTGGGCACGGGGGCTACGCTCAGGTCACGCATGGCGTACCCTACCTCGGCAGGCCTCATGGGCCTGGTCTTCGTGCACCCCTACCAAGCAAGAGCTCGGCGAGGAAAAGGTATGATGGTCTGTTCGTACGTCAAGGGGGACTCCTGAGCATCGCGACTCAGGAGCCTAACTGGTCACGTAGACCCTCACCTCTTGGGCTCGTCCTGGTGATCCGGACGACTCAATGACGGCTGAGGCATGCGCGGGGCCGGGCCCTGCCGACGCAGAATGCCAAGACCTGGCTGTCACCCTTCTTTTTTCAAGCCGTTCGCACGTCAAGGGGGACTCCTGAGCATCGCGTCTGAGGAGCCTAACTGGTCACATAGCCCCTCACCTCTTGGGCTCGTCCTGGTGATCCGGACAACTCAACGACTGCCGAGGCATGCGCGGGGCCGGGCTCTGCCAACGCAGAACACCAAGGCTTGCCCCAGCATCTTTTCCTAAGCTGTTCGCACGTCAAGGAGGACTCCTGAGCATCGCGACTCAGGATCCTAACTTGTCATGAAGCCCCTCACCTCTTGGTCTCGTCCTAGTGATCCGGATGACCCAACGATGGCTGAGGTACGCGCGGGGCCGGGCTCTACCAACGCAGAACGACAAAGCAAACGGAAAAGCTGAAGGATCGTAATCTAGTTATTACAAGACATATTGTTCCAAGCAATAGTTTTAAATGCCTTCCTGAGGCATGTCACATGATGCAGGATAAACAAGCAAAAGCAGAATCTCCGGGTCACCTCTTCAGACTTGGGCGTCACCGTTGCCTGCCAGCAGAGCCTCGTCGTCGGGCACGTCGCCCGTTCCACCGGCTATAGTCGGAGGACCAACGACCAGGTACTTGCTCAGCATGGCATCCACGGAGCTCTTCACAGTGGCAGCAGCAGCATCCTGGGAGTCGGCATCCACCGGAGTAAGGAAGGAGGTGAGGTTGAAGCTGGCATCCTGGAGATAAAGATGGCTGAAGACGCACGTCAGAGCCGAGGAAGAAAGTGAGCGTGCCTCGCTTTCCACCAAGGACGCAAACCCGTCAATAGCATCTTCGAGCATCGCCACCACTTCAGAAGCAAAGCAGCAGGGCTCTCCCTCGTGGTCGTCACCACTGCCTTTCTCGAGGGATCATCTCCAAAGAGCACCTTCTAGGCCTTGTAGAAGCATGCCTCAAGGGAGGAGGGTGTGTCGTCCTCCATGGCGGCCACCTCCTTGGCATCGGCCAGGGCCGCTTGGGATGCCTCCGCCTCCTCCTTCAGCTTTGTTAGGCGGTCGCGCTCTCCAGCCTTCTCTAAGGTTGTGTTCTTCACCTCGACGTCTTGGCTGGCGATGTTAGCTTCCTGGGCCATCAGCTTCTCCTCACGCTCCTGGAGCTGGCTGGCCTGGGCGGCCTGCTTGTCCTGGAGAGCCTTGAGAGAAGCCTCCACCATGCGGCACCGGTTCTCAACTTCTGTGGCCTCCTGCCGCACCAGGTCACGCGCCATGGCGGCCTCCTGAAGCGCCTTCTGGGCCTCCTCCGCAGAGCCCCAGGCCGCCCGAACAGATGCATGAGCCTTGAGCCAACTAGAGATCAGCCCCAGGCGTCCCTGCGCCGAACGACGATCTGGGCCCTGAAGTTCACCCTGTTGGAGGTCCAGCGCCACCCTTGCCTCTTCCAGGGTTCCGGAGGGAGCAGGAGCACCATGACTTAGCCACACGCTGGGCAAGGGAGGAGGCACCCTTGGTGCTAAGGCAGAAGAAACCTTAGCCTCAGGAAGGACCGGGGGCTCCAGAGGCTGGTCATCCTCAGCAGCCGTGGCAAGGCTGGGTGCCGGAGGAGTTAGGCCTGCCGAAGGCACCGGCACCTCCCGAGGACGGGCATTTGCATCCTCCGGAGATGGCGTAACCTCTAGGGCTGCGGGGGCAGCGACACTCTTCTTAACCAGGGCCGCGGTGGCCACTTCGTCGCTTGTGGATGTGGCAACCTCCATACCCTCCTTCTGCCTCTTCGACGGCTGCTGCCTAACGTCAGGAGAAGACGCTCAGTACCGCTCCAAGAACCAACAAGCAAGGTTAAAGGAGAAACTTACTGGTCGACGAAGGCATAGCGCCTCTTCATGCTCTGCAGCGGGCACTGGGGCGGAGCAGCTGGCGCCGAGCTCTTGGGAGCAGGAAAGCTTGCGGCTGCAGCCCGGAGAAATCAGCGCGGTCCTGCTTTTCTTCACAACTGCTCGCTTGGGATGCTTCAGGGAGGCTACCCCAGACCTCGTGGTGACTCCTGGAGGGCGCGGCACCTCCACCACCGGGGGCTCATTGTCATCGTCATCGTCAGGAAGGTCGCGCATGAGCCCCCTTTGCTCCGGGGCAGAGGATTCTTCCACAACCTCATCCTCGGTGGCCTCGGAGGATTGGCCGTCGGAGGAGAGGTGCACCAAGGTAGTAGGCGGCAAGGAAGACTCTAGCCGCACGAACCCGAGCTCGTCGAAGATAGGCATGGTCGTGACAACCTCCTCGGCATCATCAGGGCAGTACAGTGGAAGCCAGTCATCCGGTGGGACAGAGAAATGGCGGCACAGGGCAACGGAGGGCATCACCCCCATGAACGCCTCACAATCGAAGGCAAAAAGGGACAGAAGGAGGATAGAGTTGGCATGGATATGGAGCGCGTGATGACCATAGTGGTGAAAGATGGCGAAGAAAAAGGGGGAGAATGGAGGTACGAGCCCCGAGAAGATTTTGTGCATGAAGAAAGGGAAGAAGTTGCTACCCGCGAGCTCCGGTGTGGCGGTGGCGACCCGGTGCACGGTCTTGTTCCACTCATTATCATCGCTCGCTGTCAGGAGGAGCATGGTATGGAGCTTCTCCCTGGTCACGCAGGGCGCCAGCAGCCCTGGCTCATAGCAGGCGGAGCCGGCAGCCGAGGAGGATGCTGTGGTCTTCTCGGCGGCCATCAAGCAGAAGATTTGGTTGAAATTCGGCAGATTTGGTGAGCTCTTCTGCTGTGGGGAGAAGGGGATCTGGAGCAAGACGAAGAAGGAGCAATGAAAGCCTGGCGGCAGGCGGCACCCCTTTTTCGTCAGACAGGAGCAGCTGCTGAGGCAGCATGGGGAAATGGAGTCACCCACGTCCAATCAGTCGCCACGCATCATCAAGGCCGCAGGCGGTTGGGGCCCGCGACGCTCCGCACTTGCCTTTTGGCTTCGCCTGGAAGCCAAGTCCGAGTGCGCCTTGGGCCCGGGGGCTACTGTCGGCATCTGGACTTGGGGGTATCCAGTCCTGCCTGCCTGCGGCCCACCACGTGGCTTCATCGACGGCCTGGTACGACCCAGCTTCAACACCAACACCACAAGACCCTCACGAGGGGCCAAGCCTCGCAAGGCGGACGACGCCAAGACCCCCGAAGGAAGTGGCCTCATCAGGAGGGCTCCTGAGGTGCGGATAGTTCTATGCAGTTACCTCATGAGGCTCAGCTGACATGAGCCATGACGACCAAGGCCAGGCGGGCGCCAGGCGGGCGCCATGCAGGCGCCAGGCGAGCATAGAGCGCAGGTTTCCTCTTCGGTGCAAGGGAGGCAAGCCGCAGGCGCGGAGTCCTGAGGAATCAGCCAAAGGTTTCCATTTCGGTGCAACAAGACCAAGACCGCCAGGACGCCAGGACGTAAGTCATCACCAAGCCCACCGCAGTGTCACAACCAGAGGCTTTTCGCAGGCGAAGACTACTTTTGTCAGGATAGACTATACTACTTGTCCCCTTTCAAATCCCGCCATTGCGGAATCCCTTCCCGCTCCTATTTTGGAAGAGGACCAAGGCCACTATATATAGGACTTAGCCACCACCATAGAGGGAAGACTGAAATCAGAACAAGTAGAGCACCACACTAGCTCAAGAACACCTCACCTCCTGAGGCTTGTTTATCCTTTGTACTAGTTCATCCATAGCCCCTCGAGGCAATCCACCACACCACACTGGATTAGGGTATTACACCACAACTGTGGCCCGAACCAGTATAAATCTCTGTGTCTGTGTGTCTCTTTGAGCTCGACGCGCTAGGCTAGGAGGATCGCGAGTAGGCATGCTGGGCAGGTTGAGATCTCTCACACACCCCAGAGTTCGAAGCTCGCAAGGGTTGCCGGATCCCTAAATCCGACATTCTATTTATATGATTAATATCTTTTATGGTCATGCACCCTTGAAGAGTTGTCTATTTCTATTGAATCTCGATCGTGGTGATACACATATTCATAATATTGATGCCAAAAATGCAAAGTTTATAATGATAGTGTAACATACTTGTGGCACTGACATTTAGGTCATATTGGTGTAAAGCGCATGGAGAAACTCCATACAGATGGACTTTTGGAATCACTTGATTATGAATCATTTGATACTTGCGAACTATATCTCATGGGCAAGATGATTAAAACTCCGTTCTCAAGAACAATGGAACGAGCCAATGACTTAGGAAATAATACATACCGATGTATGTGGTCCAAAGAGTGTTGAGGCTCGTGGCGGGTATCATTATTTTCTGAGCTTCACATATGATTTGAGCAGATATGGGTATATCTACTTAATGAAACACATGTCTGGAATATTTCAAAAGTTCAAAGAATTTCAGAGTGAAGTGTAGAATCATCATAACAAGAAAATAAAGTTTCTATGATCTGATCGTGGAGGTGAATATTTGAGTTATGAGTTTGGCCTTCATTTTAAACAATGTGGAATAGTTTCACAACTCACACCACCTAGAACACCACAGCGTAATGGTGTGTCTGAACATCGTAACCATACTTTATTAGATATGGTGTGATCTATGATGTCTCTTACCAATTTACCACTATCATTTTGGGGTTATGCAGTAGAGACAACTGCATTCACATTAAATAGGGCATCGTCAAAATCCGTTGAGATGACACCGTATGAACTGTGGTTTAGCAATAA
This sequence comes from Triticum dicoccoides, assembly GCF_002162155.2. NCBI lineage: Eukaryota > Viridiplantae > Streptophyta > Magnoliopsida > Poales > Poaceae > Triticum > Triticum dicoccoides. The sequence continues at coordinate 297,061,970 of NC_041393.1, forward strand.
ACATAAGCTGTTGTTTCTTCAAGTTTGGGATGCGATGCTTATGTCAAAAGGCTTCAGCCTGATAAGCTCGAACCCAAATCAGAGAAGTGCGTATTCATGGGATACCCTAAGGAAACAATTGGGTACACCTTCTACCACCTATCCGAAGGCAAGAGCTTTGTTGCCAAGAATGGAACCTTTCTAGAGAAGGAGTTTCTCGCGAAAGAAGTGAGTGGGAGGAAAGTAGAACTTGATGAGGTAATTGTACCTTCTCTCAATTTGAAAAGTAGCTCATCCGAGAAATCCGTTCCCGTGATGCCTACACCAACTAGAGAGGAAGCTAATGATAATGATCATGAAACTTCAGATCAAGTTACTACAGAACCTCGTAGGTCAATTAGAGCATGATCCGCACCAGAGTGGTACGCCGATCCTATTCTGGAAGTCATGTTACTTGACCATGACGAACCTATGAACTATGAATAAGCTATGATGAGCCCAGATTCCGATAAATGGCTTGAGGCATGAAATATGAGATAGGATCCATGTATGAGAACAAAATATGGACTTTGGTGGATTTGCCCGATGATTGGTGACCCACAGAGAATAAATGGATCTTCAAGAAGGCTGACGCTGATGTAATGTTACTGTCTATAAAGCTCGACTTGTTGCAAAAGGTTTTCGACAAATTCAAGGAGTTGACTATAATGAGACTTTCTCTCCCGTAGTGATGCTTACTTCTGTCCGAATCATGTTAGCAATTGCCCCATTTATGATTATGCAATCTGGCAAATGGACGTGAAAACTGCATTCCTTAATGGACTTCTTAAAGAAGAGTTGTACATGATACCACTAGAAGGTTTCGTGGATCCTGAAGGTGCTAACAAAGTGTGCAAGCTCTAGCGATCCATTAATGGACTGGTGCAAGCATCTCGGAGTTGGAATATACGCTTTGATGAGGTTATCAAAGCATATAGTTTTATATAGACTTTCCGAGAAGCCTGCATTTACAAAAACATGAGTGGGAGCTCCGTAGCATTTCTAATATTATATGTGGATGACATATTGTTGATTGGAAATGATGTAGAATTTCTGGATAGCATAAAAGGATACTTGAATAAAAGTTTTTCAATGAAAGACCTCGGTGAAGCTGCTTATATATTGGGCATCAAGATCTATAGAGATAGATGAAGATGCTTGATAGGACTTTCACAAAGCACATACCTTGATAAAGTTTTGAAGAAGTTCAAAACGGATCAGTCAAAGAAAGGGCTCTTGCCTGTGTTACAAGGTGTGAAGTTGAGTCAGACTCAATGCCCGACCACTGCAGAAGATATAGAGAAAATGAAAGTCATTCCCTATGCCTCAACCGTAGGTTCTATCATGTATGCTATGCTATGTACCAGACCTGATGTGTGCCTTGCTATAAGTTTAGGAGGGAGGTACCAAAGTAATCTAGGAATGGATCACTGGACATCGGTCAAGAACATCCTGAAGTACCTGAAAAGGACTAAGGATATGTTTCTCATTTACGAGGTGATTTACGGAGGTGACAAAGAGATCGTCGTAAATGGTTATGTCGATGCTAGCTTTGACACTGATCCAGATGATTCTAAGTCACAAACCGGATACATATTTTTATTGAATGGTGGAGCTGTCAGTTGGTGCAGTTCCAAGCAGAGCATCGTGGCGAGATCTATGAGTGAAGCAGAATACATAGCTGCTTCGGAAGCAGCAAATGAAGGAGTCTGGATTAAGGAGTTCATATCCGATCTAGGTATTATACCTAGTGCATTGGGTCCAATGAAAATCTTTTGTGATAATACTGGAGCAATTGCCTTGGTGAAGGAATCCAGATTTCACAAAAAGATCAAACACATCAAGAGATGCTTCAACTCCATCCATGATCTAGTCAAGGAGGGAGACATAGAGATTTGAAAATACATAAGGATCTGAATGTGGCAGACCCGTTGACTAGGCATCTTCCATGAGCAAAACATGATCAACACCAAGACACCATATGGGAGTTAGAATCATTACAATGTAGTTTAGATTATTGACTCTAGTGCAAGTGGGAGACTGAAGGAAATATGCCCTAGAGGCAAATAATAAAGTTGTTATTTTATATTTCCTTATTCATGATAAATGTTAATTATTCATGCTAGAATTGTATTAACCGGAAACTTGATACATGTGTGGATACATAGACAAAACACCGTGTCCGTAGTATGCCTCTACTTGACTAGCTCGTTAATCAAAGATGTTTAAGTTTCCTAGCCATAGACATGTGTTGTCATTTGATGAACAGGATCACATCATTAGGAGAATGATGTGATGGACAAGACCCATCCCTTAGCTTAGCATAATGATCGTTCAGCTTTATTGCTACTGATTTCTTCAAGTCAAATACATATTCCTCCAACTATGAGATTATGCAACTCCCGGGTACCGGCGGAATGCTTTGTGTGCTATCAAACGTCACAACATAATTAGATGATTATAAAGTTGCTCTACAGGTATCTCCGAAGGTGTTTGTTGGGTTGGCATAGATCGTTTGTCACTTCGAGTATCGAAGAGGTATCTCTGGGCCCTCTCGGAAATGCACATCATAAGAAGCCTTGCAAGCAATGTGACTAATGAGTTAGTTGCGGGATGATGCATTATGAAACGATTAAAGAGACTTGGCAGTAACATGATTGAAGTAGGTATGAATATACCGATGATTGAATCTCGGGCAAGTAACATACCGATGACAAAGGGAATAATGTATGTTGTCATAACGGTTCGATCGATAAAGATCTTCATAGAATATGTGGGAGCCAATATGAGCATCCAAGTTGGCTATTCGTTATTGACTGGAGAGGTGTCTCGGTCATGTCTACATAGTTCTCGAACCCGTAGGGTCCGCACGCTTAACGTTCGATGATGATTTTGAATTATATGAGTTATGTTATTTGGTGATCGAATGTTTTTGGGAGTCCCGGATGAGATCACGGACATGAAGAGGAGTTGAAATGGTCGAGAGGTAAACATTGATATATAGGATGATAGTATTCGGACACTGGAAGTGTTCCGGGGTGTATCGGGTACATATCGGGAGTACCAGGAGGGTCCGGAACCCCCTGGGGGAATAATGGGCCATATGGGCCATAGGAGGGGAGCACACCAGCCCACAAGGGTTGGCGCGCCCCCTCTTATGGTAGGAGGCCGAATAGGAGAAGGAGGTGGGGGTTCGGCCCCCCCTTTCCATCCTCCTTCCCTCTTCCCTCTTTTCCCCCTTCCGGTAAAAGGAAAGGGGGGCCGAATTGGACTAGGGAGCCCAAGTAGGATTCCTCCTACTTGGGCGCCCTAAGGCTGCCTCTCTCCCCCTCCCACCTATATATACGTGGGGAGGGGGCACCTAGAATACACATCAAGCATTGTTAGCCATGTGCGGCGCCCCCTCCACAGTTTAAGCCTCCGGTCATATTCACGTAGTGCTTAGGCGAAGCCCTGCGCGGATAACTTCACCATCATGGTCACCATGCCGTCGTGCTGACAGAACTCTTCTAATTCCTCGACACTCTGCTGGATCAAGAGTTCAAGGTACATCATCGAGCTGAACGTGTGCAGAACTCAGAGGTGTTGTACGTTCGGTACTTCATCGATCGGAACAAGAAGAAGTTTGACTACATCAACCGCGTTGTCAAATGCTTCTACTTTCGATCTACGAGGGTATGTACACACACTCTCCCCTCTTTTTGCTATGCATCTGCTAGATAGATCTTGCGTGAGCGTAGGATTTAAAAAAAATGCATGCTATGTTTCCCAACACAGGGACCACCAGGAGGGGGTTGTCGCGAGGCCTCGTGTGACCTTTGGGGAGTTGCCCCTACTCGTCAAAGTGTGGCAATCCCTTGGCAAAGGCTGCTCCATTCGGATAATTGTACAACAGGAGCCCTTTCCCTAGGGAGCGCGGAAAACCTCTCCACTGGTCAGGACATGGAGTACCCCGCGCAGCACGCTGGAGGGCAGGGAAGGCGCCTGAAGCCTCATGGTGTCCTTGCGGCCGGTGAAGTCCCACATTGGGCGGGAATGGCGTCGGAGAGGAGCTATTATCGCTGGAGGAACTGCCTCACCACCATCGCCATCGTCACGCCCGCTTTCTTTAGGTCAGCCAGCCTGGTCATAACTCGCGTGAGCCGCGGGTCGACAAGCTTCCCGTGCTCCCAACCAGAGCTCGGCTCCGCTGGAGCCATTGGGGCCTGGAGCAGGGGGCTGTACACGGTGGTGTTGACATACACCCACTGCCTCTGGAAGCCCTCCATGTCCGGATGGAGCTCAGTGTTGATGCCCGCGCCCGCCATCGCGTCTGCTGCTCGGAGCGACACACATCCCGAGCGCTGCTCGCCGGCGACCATTTGGAAGGAGAAGAAGTGGCGGAGCAGAGCCACGGATGGGGCGATGCCTATGAAGGCCTCGCACAAGAACGCAAAGGCGGAGACGAGGACGATGGACCTGGGGTCAAGATGCAATGCGTGGATCTGGTAGTGCGTGAGCACAACATTGAAGAAATCTCAGAATGGCGACAACAAGCCAGAAAAGCGGGCATGGTGGTAAAGAGGAATGTTGGTGGCCTCTGAGTCAGCTAGAGACCGGGAGGCGAGCCAGATCTTTGTCGCCTTCCACTCGTTGGAGTCGGTGGCGACCGCCTTTCGAACCTTGTCCAACCCTTCGAGATTGAGAATGGTGGACTGGCCCAGCGCGGGCTCCGGCCCCGCCTGGTGGTCCACTGCTGGCGAGGCCCAGCCCCTTTTCCTCTCTGGAGCCATGGAGGCAGGGCGGGTTGAAGAAGGCGCGGGATCTGACGGGTGAGGTGCGAGCTTGCAGAGGAAGGAAGGACCAGAAGGCGGACGTGTAGTGGGACAATGATGGCACTGCGCCGCGCATGAGACTTTTTCCAGCCAGGGCAGTTGCCGAGGCAACATGTGGTAGTGGAGGCGTCTACGTCCCGTCGTGTGCCATGCATCAAGCCTGGCCCATAGGCGATTGGGGCCCGTGGCGCTTCGCCCTTTGCTCCTTGCCTTCGCTTCAAAGCCAAGCCGGGCGTGCCTTGGGCCCGGGGGCTACTGTCCACGTTCTGGGATCTGGGGTACCTAGACTTGCCTACGTGCAGCCTAGCGCGTAGCCTCATCGATGACCCGGTATGGCCCAGCTACAAGACCCAAAGAACAAGGAACTCGCAAAGTCCCCTGGCCTCGCGAGGCAAATGACACCAGGACCTCTGGAGGGGCAGCTCCCCGAGCCTACCTCTCAAGGAGCAGAGACTTCTATGCTGGTACCCAGACTCACAAGGTTCTCGATGATGTAAGCCATGACAACCATGGCCAGGCGGGCACCAGGGGGCGCAGAGGAGGACAGTTTCCTCTTTGGTGCTAAGGAGGCAAGGACGTACTTGGGTTCCCAAGGAATCCCCCAAAGGATTCCATTTCGGTGCAACAAGACCAAGACCGCGAGCTCGGCAGGATAGATGTCATCGCCGAGCCCACCTTTGCGTCACGACCAGAAGCTTTACAGGCGAAGACCACCTTTCATCAGGATAAGATGTACTTCCTATCCCCTTTCAAATTGGCCGTTATGGGATCCCTTCCTGCCCAAGCTGAGAGGGAAGATGACCAAGGCCACTATAAATATAAGCTAGTCTCCACTGTATAGGGGTACGAACTGAACCTCACCCTTTGAGCCCTCGTGAGGCAACTCACCCACCGTACTAGTTCATCCTCAGCCTCCTCATGAGGTCAATCCACCACAAAACAGGAGTAGGGTTTTACACCGCAAGGTGGCCCGAACCTGGGTAAACCGCCATGTTCATTCTTCCCCCGCTCGCACGAACTCGACGAGGCCAAGCCCTGATGCAACGAGCTTGAGGCGATAGCTAGGCAAGGTCTTGGCACACACCCTAGAGTTCGAACTTTGTTGGGTCCACGGAGCCCCGATTCCGATAGAACTTGTGAAGGTGCTTGATGTCTACTACACAACTTGTGCTTGTAGACTCGAGTTGGGCCTCCAAGCATAGAGTTTTGTAGGACAGTAGCAAATTTCCCTCAAGTGGATGACCTAAGGTTTATCAATCCATGGGAGGTGTAGGATGAAGATGATCTTTCTCAAACAACCCTGCAACCAAATAATAAAAAGTGTCTTGTGTCCTCAACACACCAAATACAATGGCAAATTGTATAGGTGCACTAGTTCGGCGAAGAGATGGTGATAAAAGTGTAATATGGATGGTAGAAATATATTTTATAATCTGAAAATAAGAAAAAATAGCAAGGTAGCAATTGGTAAAACGAATCTCGGATGGTATTGCAATGCTTGAAAATGAGGCCTAGGATCCGTACTTTCGCTAGTGCAATATCTCAACAATGCTAATATAATTGGATCATATAACCATCCCTCAACGTGTGATGAAGAATCACTCCAAAGTTCTTATCTAGCTGAGAACATAAGAAGAAATTGTTTGTAGGGTACGAAACCACCTCAAAGCTATTATTTCCGATCAATCTATCCTAGAATTTGTACTAAAATAACACCAAGCTATTCTTTCCGATTGATCTAACCAAGAGTTCTTACTAAAATAACACCATATGGTACACATCAACCAACTCTAATGTCAGCTAGATACTCCAATGTCACCGCGAGTATCCGTGAGTTGATTATACGATATGCATCAAACAATTTCAGATTCATAATACTCAATCCAACACAAAGAACCTCAAAGAGTGCCCCAAGATTTCTACCAAAGAAACAAAGACGAGAACATGCATCAAACCTTATCCATAGATTACCCCAATTTCACCTTGAAAATCCGTGAGTTGAGTGCCAAAACACATATCAAGTGATTCAATATGATACCCCATTGTCACCACGGGTATTCATAGCAAGACATACATCGAGTGCTCTCAAAATGAAAACTCAATTCATCACAACAAGATAGAGAGGGGAAAACACCATATGATCCAAGTATATTAACAAAGCTCGCGATACATAAATATCATGCCAACTCAAGAACATCAGAGAGAGAGAAATTATCTAGGCATGATCATGTATATAGGCATCACGTCCGCAACAAGTAGACCGACTCCTGCCTGCATCTACTACTATTACTCCACACATCCACCGACTCCTCCCTGCATCTATAGTATTGAGTTCATAAGAACAGAGTAACGCCTTAAGCAAGATGACATGATGTAGAGGGATAAACTCATGCAATATGATATAAACCCCATCTTTTTATCATCGATGGCAACAATACAATACGTGCCTTGCAACCCTTTCTGCCACTGGGTAAGGACACCGCAAGATTGAACCCAAAGCTAAGCACTTCTCCCATGGCAAGAAAGATCAATATAGTAGGCCAAACTAAACTGATAATTCGAAGAGACTTGCAAAGATAACTCAATCATACATAAAAGAATTCAGAGGAGATTCAAATATTTCTCATAGATAAACTTGATCATAAACCCACAATTCATCGGATCTCGACAAACACACCGCAAAAAGATTTACATCGAATAGATCTCCAAGAAGATTGAGGAGAACATGGTATTGAGATCCAAAAAGAGAGAAGAAGCCATCTAGCTAATAACTATGGACCCGAAGGTCTGTGGTAAACTACTCACAACTCATCGGAGGGGCTATGGTGTTGATGTAGAAGCCCTCCATGGTCGATTCCCCCTCCGGCGGAGCGCCGGCGAAGGCTCCAAGATGGGATCTCGTGGATACAAAAGGTTACGACAGTGGAAATAGGTTTTCGTTGGCTCCCTGGATGTTCTCGGGGTACGTGGGTATATATAGGAGGAAGAAGTAGGTCGGTGGCTGCCCGAGGGGCCCACGAGATAGGAGGGCGTGCCCTTTAGGGGTGGGCGCGCCCTCCACCCTCGTGGCCGCCTCGACTGCTTCTTGACTTGCACTCCAAGTCCTCTAGATCACGTTCGTTCCAAAAATCACGCTCCCGAAGATTCCATTCCGTTTGGACTCTGTTTGATATTCCTTTTCTTCGAAATACTAAAATAGGCAAAAAACAACAATACGGGTTGGGCCTCCGGTTAGTAGGTTAGTCCCAAAAATGATAAAAATGTGTAAAGTAAAGCCCATAAACATCCAAAAAGGGTAATATAATAGCATGGAACAATCAAAAATTATAGATACGTTGGAGACGTATCAAGCATCCCCAAGCTTAATTCCTGCTCGTCCTCGAGTAGGTAAATGATAAAAAAAGAATTTTTGACGTGGAATGCTACCTAGCATAATTCTTAATGTAATTTTCTTTATTTCGCATGAATGTTCAGATCCAAATGATTCAAAATAAAAGTTCATATTGACATAAGAAATAGTAATACTTCAAGCATACTAATGAAAGCAATCATGTCTTCTCAAAATAGCATGGCTAAAGAAAGTTCATCCCTACAAAATCATATAGTTAGGTTGTGCTTCATTTTCGTCACACAAAAATGCTCCCAAATTATACACCCCCGATGACAAGCCAAGCAATTGTTTCGTACTTAAATAATCTCAAACTTTTTCAACTTTCACGCAATACATGAGCGTGAGCCATGGATATAGCACTATGGGTGGAATAGAATATGATGATGGGGATTGTGTGGAGAAGACAAAAAAGGAGAAAGTCTCACATTGAAGAGGATAATCAATGGGCTATGGAGATGCCCATCAATTGATGTCAACATGAGGAGTAGGGATTGCCATGCAACGGATACACTAGAGCTATAAATGTATGAAAGCTCAACAAAAGAAAACTAGTGGGTGTGCATCCAACTTGCTTTCTCACGAAGACCTAGGGCATTTTGAGGAAGCCCATCATAGGAATATACAAGCCAAGTTCTATAATGAAAAATTCCCACTAGTATATGAAAGTGAAAACATATGAGACTCTTTAGATGAAGAACATGGTGCTACTTTGAAGTACAAGTGTGGAAAAGAGATAGTAACATTGCCCCCCTTTTTTTTCCTTTTTTTGGGCCTTTCTTTTTTATATTTTGGCCTTTTTTTTCTTTAGCCTTTCTTTGTTTTTCTTTTGGCCTTTTTTTCATTTTCTTTTTGGGGACAATGCTCTAATAGTGATGATCATCACACTTTTATTGATTTACAACTCATGAATTACAACTCAAAACTAGAACAAGATATGACTCTATATGAATGCCTCCGACGGTGTACCAGGATGGGCAATGAATCAAGAGTGACATGTATGAAAAATTATGCAAAGTGGCCTTGCCACAAATACGATGTCAACTACATGATCATGCAATGGCAATATGACAATAGTAATGCGTGTCATGATGATAAACAGAACAGTGGAAAGTTGCATGGCAATATATCTCAGAATGGCTATGGAAATGCCATAATTGGTAGGTATGGTGGCTGTTTTGAGGAAGATATAAGGAGGTTTATGTGTGACAGAGCGTATCATATCATGGGGTATGGATGCACCGACGAAGTCTGCACCAACTCTCAAGGTGAGAAAGGGCAATGCACGGTACCGAAGAGGCTAGCAATGATGGAAAGGTAAAAGTGCGTTTAATCCATGGACTCAACATTAGTCAAAAGAACTCATATACTTATTGCAAAAATCTACAAGTCATCAAAAACCAAGCACTACGCGCATGCTCCTAGAGGGATAGATTGGTAGGAAAAGACCATCGCTCGTCCCCGACCGCCACACATAAGGATGCACAATCCAAGGACACCTCATGTTTCAAATTTGTTACACAACTTTAACCATACATGCATGCTACGGGACTTGCTAACTTCAACGCAAGCATTATTTAAATTCATAATCACCCAACTAGCATGACCTTAATATCACTACCTCCATATCTCACAACAATTATCAAGTATCAAATTGATCATAGCATCCAATTCACTTCCTATGATAGTTTTTATTATACCCAACTTGGATACCTACCATTCTAGGACCAATTTATAACCATAACAAATACCATGATGTTCTAAGAGACTCTCAAAATAATATAATTGAAGCATGAGAGACTAACATTTTCTACAAAATTAAGCCACCGCCGTGCTCTAAAAGATATAAGTGAAGCACTAGAGCAAAAACTATCTAGCTCAAAAGATATAAGTGAAGCACATAGAGTATTTTAATAAATTCCAATCAAGTGGGATTCTCCCAAAAGGTGTGTACATCAAGGATGATTGTTGAAAACTAAAAAGCAAATACTAATATCATACAAGATGCTCCAAGCAAAACACATATCATGTGGCGAATAAAAATATAGCTCCAAGTAAAGTTACCAATGAACGAAGACGAAAGAGGGGATTCCTTCCCGGGGCATCCCCAAGCTTAGGCTTTTGGATATTCTTGAATATCTTGGGGTGCCATGGGCATCCCCAAGCTTAGTCTCTTGCCACTCCTTATTCCATAGTCCATCAAATCTTTACCCAAAACTTGAAAACTTCACAACACAAAACTCAACAGGAAATCTCATAAGCTCCGTTCATGAAAGAGACCAAAACCACCACATAAGGTACTGTAATGAACTCATTCTTTATTTATATTGGTGTTAAACCTACTGTATTTCAAGTTCTCTATGATTCATACCACTTAATACTAGCCATAGATGCATCAAAATAAGCAAACAACACACGAAAAACAGAGTCTATCAAAAATAGAACAGTCTGTAGCAATCTGTAACCCACGAATACTTCTGGAACTCTACAAATCCTACCAAAATAGGAAGTCCTGGGAAATTTGTCTATTGATCTACGGCAGAAATAATCAACGCAAAATCACGTTTTTGTGATTTAACAAAACTAATTTCGTGCGTGCAAAGTTTCTGTTTTTCAGCAGAATCAAATTAACTATCACCATAGGTTATCCTATAGGTTCTACTTGGCACAAACACTAATTAAAACATAAAAAAACATCTAAAAAGAAGGTAGATACAAAATTTATTACTAAACAGAAAAAAACAAAAAAAACACAAATAGAATTGGGTTGCCTCCCAACTAGCGCTATCATTTAACGCCCCCATCTAGGCATAAAAGCGAGGATAGATCTAAGTAGTGCCATCTTTGGCACTCAATTCCTCAATAGAGCACTTATAATCTTTAGGGGTTTCTCCCTTTTTAGCAATGATTAAACCCTTAGGCAAGAATTCACGAAATTCATTTGTAGCAAAAGGTTCCTTAATGATAGAAAGACAATTGGGATGTACACTTATTGATTTGAGATCCGCATTTCCCTTACTAGAAGATTCACCCTTATTTTTAGGAACATAGATAAATTTGGCAGTTTTGGTAGGAGGATTTGGAGTGTTTTTTACGGAATAAAACGCCGACCCTAAGTGGGTAATGATATCCTCAAGTTTACCGATTCTCGTAGAGTCTATATTTATTCTTTCATTAACTATAGGTTCTTTCTCTTTAAGATTTTTCAAAGTAACTCCAACCCTAGATCCATATTGGGTAATTTGATTATGAATCTTTTTATCCAAATTTTCAATCAACTCAACAGTGGCAACTTTATTTTCAATAATTTCAAGCCTTTGGATCACATGTTCCAAAGTTAAAACAGTTCCATTAACCAAAAGAGATGGTGGGCCAAACAAATCTAACATAGCATTATAAGCATCAAACGTATGACTACTTAAGAAATCCCCTCCAGTAATGGTATCAAGAATACATCTATTCCAAGGAGTAATGCCTACATAAAAATTGCGAAGAAGCGGAAGTAGAAAGCTTCCTAGTAGATTTATTTTGAGCATTGCAAATTCTATGCCAAGCATCCTTCAAATTTTCTCCCTCTCTTTGCTTAAAATTAAGAATTTCATGTTCGGGAGTAATAACAAGGATAGGAGGACTAGCCATTATGACAAGGTAAACGATCTAACACACGAGCAAACGGAAAAAGGCAAGCGAAAGAGGGAGAAGAAGATTGGGAAAGAGAGGGAAAATAAAACGGCAAGGGTGAAGTGGGGGAGAGGAAACCGAGAGGCAAATGGCAAATAATATAAATGCGAGGGAGATGAGTTTGTGATGGGTACTTGGTATGTCTTGACTTGAGCAAAGACCTCCCCGGCAACAGCGCCAGAAATCCTTCTTGCTACGTCTTGAGCTTGCATTGGTTTTCCTTGAAGAGGAAAGGGTGATGCAGCAATAGTAGCGTAAGAATTTCCCTCAGTTTTTGAGAACCAAGGTATCAATCCAGTAGGAGGCTCCTCAAAAGTCTCACGCACCTACACAAACAAACAAATAACTCGCAATGAACGCAATAAAGGGGTTGTCAATCCCTTCACGGCCACTTGCGAAAGTGAGATCTGATAGAGATAGTATGATAAGATAAATATATTTTTGGTGTTTTATAACATAGATTGGAAAAGTAAAGATGCAAATAAAAGTAGATTGAGAGCTTATATGATAAAAGATAGACCCGGGGGCCATAGGTTTCACTAGTGGCTTCTCTCAATATAGCATACGTATTACGGTGGGTGAACAAATTACTATCGAGCCATTGATAGAAAAGCGAATAATTATGAGATTATCTAGGCATGATCATGTATATAGGCATCACATCCGCGACAAGTAGACCGACTCCTGCCTGCATCTACTAATATTACTCCACACATCGACCGCTATCCAGCATGCAACTAGATTATTAAGTTCATAAGAACAGAGTAACGCATTAAGAAAGATGCCATGATGTAGAGGGATAAACTCTTGCAATATGATATAAACCCCATCTTTTTATCCTTGATGGCAACAATACAATACATGCCTTGCTGCCCCTGCTGTCACTGGTGAAAGGACATCGCAAGATTGAACCCAAAGATAAGCACTTCTCCCATTGCAAGAAAGATCAATCTAGTAGGCCAAACCAAACTGATAATTCAAAGAGACTTGCAAAGATAACTCAATCATACATAAAAGAATTCAGAGGAGATTCAAATATTTCTCATAGATAAACTTGATCATAAACCCACAATTCATCAGATCTCGACAAACACACTGCAAAAAGAGTTACATCGAATAGATCTCCAAGAAGATCGAGGAGAACATGGTATTGAGATCCAAAAAGAGAGAAGAAGCCATCTAGCTAATAACTATGGACCCGAAGGTCTGTGGTAAACTACTCATAACTCATCAAAGGGGCTATGGTGTTGATGTAGAAGCCCTCCATGGTCGATTCCCCCTCCGGACGAGCGTCGGCGAAGGCTCAAAGATGGGATCTCGCGGATACAGAAGGTTACGACGGTGGAAATAGGTTTTCGTTGGCTCCCTGGATGTTCTCGGGGTACATGGGTATATATAGGAGGAAGAAGTAGGTCGGTTGCCGCCCGAGGGGCCCACGAGATAGGGGGCGCACCCTGTAGGGGTGGGTGCGCCCTCCACCCTTGTGGCCGCCTCGGCTTCTTCTTGACTTGCACTCCAAGTCCTATGGATCACGTTCGTTCCAAAAATCATGCTCCCGAAGGTTTCATTCCGTTTTGACTCCGTTTGATATTCCTTTTCTTCGAAATACTGAAATAGGCAAAAAAACAGCAATACGGGTCGGGCCTCCGGTTAGTAGGCTAGTTCCAAAAATGATAAAAATATGTAAAGTAAAGCCCATAAACATCCAAAAAGGGCAATATAATAGCATGGAACAATCAAAAATTATAGATACGTTGGAGACGTATCAGTGAACTTGTCGATGGCGACGCAGAGGTAGCGGTATGTGCAGCCCCCAGACTGTGAATGGCCGCAAGAGTGGAATTATCTGGAGCCCCTATGCTAGTTGGTGGATCTATTTGGCGTGGAACTGGCAGGCCTCGCAAGACAGGACTAGCTTGGTGGCGTCGTGGAGTGCTGTGGGCCAGTACAATTCGCTGCGGAACACCTTGCCCACGAGCATGCGTGACGAGGAGTGATGCCTGCAGTCTCCTCTGGGGATGTCGGCCAATAGCTGTGTCCTTGATCTTCTGAAATGCATCTCAGTGAGACGTCGTTGGGGCGCGTTCGATACAACTCGTCATCCCTCACGCAGTAAGCGGGGCCTGCCAAGCCACGCGCTCTGCTTCCGCGTCCTTTTATGATAGGTTGTCGTGGAGCAGGTAGGCCTTGAGTTCCTCAACCCAGGTGCCTGCCTGAGGCTCCAACACTAGGAGCAGGCGGGCTTGTGAGGTCAGGCCATAGGTCTAGGCACCCATGGCTAGCGCGGGTAGTAACTCCTCCAAGAGTAGTGTCGGGCCTGCCGCCAGGGGTGCAGCTGATGGCTTAAAGAGCCTTTCTTCAAAGACGCCAGGGTTTTGAGGCTCTCGGCGGGATGCCCGCTTGGCGACGTGGTCAACTTCCTTGTTGGCACCGCGCGGGATGTGCTGCAACTCCAAGCCCAGGAAACGCTTCTTGATTTTACGTACCTCCTCAAGATATGCCGCGATATGCTCGTCCTTCGTCCTTGTTGGAGAAGTTGACGAGGAGCCGGGAATAGCCTTTGCTTGTGAGGCGCTTGACCCCTAAGGCAGTCGCGGCATTGAGCCCAATGATTAGGCCTTCATACCGCGCAATGTTGTTGGAGACCTTCTCGCCGTGCTGGAAGCAAAGTTGGACGACGTAGTAGAGCTTGTCATTGGTTGGGGAGAAGGCGCCATCAAAGTGCATGGACCCAACCATCAGGTGCCTCATCTCTAGGTGAGAGGGATTGGTCCTCGCATAGCCCCTATCGTGGGTATTTATTCATTCCGCCACGAAGTCGGCAAGTACCGCCCCCTTGATGACCCTGGTCATACAGAACTCCAGCTGGAAAGCTTGTAGCTCGATGTTCCACTCAGTGACTTGGCCAACGGTGTTGGGGCTGCGTAGAATGTTCTCAAAGGGGTAGGCTGAGATAACCTTGATAGGGTGGCCTTGGAAGTAATGGCACAACTTCCTAGAAGTGATCAGGAGCACATGAAGGAGCTTCTGCTGCATAGGGTAATGAGTGCGCATGTCCCACAGTACGGTGCTGACGAAGTATACAGGGTGCTCGACGAAAGGTTGAGTGTCGGCGGCGGCTTTGTAGCACCCTAGATGCGATTCTATCTCAGTCACATGATAATTTCATGATTGAGGCACAATCACATTTTGAGCGCATAGCAAGGTGGATATCATTACAACATACCATGTACTGAATAGATGAGAATACAAGATAAAGGCTTACATTTGCCACAAGCTACAACATGAATACATGAATACATCAATTCATAGGAATCATCATACAGAAGAGCAGGATCCGACTACGAATGAAATCAAACAAAAAAGAAGAACAACATCCACCCTACTAATCACAGGCTCTCGACCCGGAACCTATCCCTTGATCGAAGAATAAGAAGAAGAACTCCAAAACAAGCGAACATCGCTATCACGTCATGATGTTGCATTACCTGAACCTGCAACTGTTGTTGTAGTAATCTGTGAGCCACGAGGACTCAGCAATCCCATTACCATGGGTATCAAGACTAGCAAAGCTTAATGGGTATAGAATGGATAAGTGGTGAGGTTGCAGCAAGCACTAAGCATTGTATGGTGGCTACTTACGAGTGCAAGAATAAGATGAGAAACTACGCAGTAATGATCAATAAGAGATCCTGAACTACTTACGTTCAAACAGAACCCCACCATGTTCTCTTCCCGAACCTCGTCGAAAAGAGACAATTACGGTTACACACGCGGTTGGTGTATTTTACTTCATATATGGTATCAAGTTCTCTACAACCCGATATTAAAAATTCCCATATGCCACATAACCGCAAACATGGCTCTCGAAAGTTTAAACCCTGCAGGGCTGTCCCAACTTAGTCCATCACAAACTCTCACAATGAACGGAGGAAAATCCTCCTCCCAAAACAACCCGATCAAACTCGGAATCCCGATTCACAAGACATTTTGAAAATGGTAAAACAAAACTAGCAAGACCTGCCGACATGCCAACACCCTAATAGTAGCCGCACGTATCTCGTCTCAGGCCATGATCGGATGAGCTAAGCTTACGGTAGCTGAGACCCAAGTTGCCAAGGGGGCGCCACAAGGTTCTCTAGTTTGGACCAACACTCATGAGGAGCACTGGTGCAGGTTGTTAATTAAGTCCTCGGGGTCCAGAAAGTCCCTATGCAAAATTTAGTTGTTATTAGGAAAATGGTAAAACCTATGTTGGGCCTTGCTGGAAGAGTTTTATCCAAAGCGACCTGTCAAGGGGGTCCCATAAACCCCGACCATGTTAGGAACACAAAATCAAAGAACATAACACCGGTATGACAGAAAACTAGGGCGACAAGAGTGGAAAAAAACATCAAGCAAAAGGCCGAGCCTTCCACCCTTTACCAAGTATATAGATGCATTAATCAAATAAGAGTATTGTGATATCCCATGATATCCATGTCCTAACATGGAATAACCTGCAACTGCACCTGCAACTAGCAAGTCTATAAGAGGGGCTGAGCAAAGCGGTAACATAGCCAAACAACGGTTTGCTGGGATGGTGAAAAAGTTTAGAGGCTGTTTCATGGCATATTGGAGGCTTGATAAACAAGTGGTAGGAAGCGCGACATAGAGATAGCATCGAGACAACTAACATAGCCAAGATAGTAGTGGTATCCAGGATAATGATCCTCTTGCCTGAAATCCCGCTTGGAAGAAGATTGAATCCATGAAGAAGACAAACGGGCGTAGTCGAACGAATCCACACAATTGCAACATAACGGGAACTATCGAGAAGAAGCACAACCATAAAGAAGCAAACAACATGGTAAACAACCAAGCATAAACATGGCATGATGCACAATCAAGTATGATGCATGTCCGGTTTAATGAGGCATGACATGGCAATGTGCAACAAATAATACTACAAGTTAAGTGGAGCTCAATATGCAACGAGTTGCATATTGAGGAAACACCACATTCAATTATTTAGTTCTCTCTCATTTATGTACCCAACAATATTAAATGTTGGTTAACATGGCAAGAAGTGAAGCATAAGTAAACTAACTATTTAGGCAAGTTTAAATGATGCCGGAAACAATAAACAATAATTCCGGAAAATCGCCATGTGCATATTTCAAATTTGGTACTGTTCTACCTAAACCATATTTTATTGTTGTTAAACAGCAAAATAAAGTGAACCAAGTTAAACTATACATTTTTCTACCCCAATTACATATAAAGTTTATTTAGAATGGAGGTATGGTTATTTAGTTATGAAATAAATCATTTTAACATGATATTTAAGAACATGAATGTAAACAGCAAGTTTAACATTTTAAACATGGATGAAAGTTGGATATTATGAAACTAGATGAAATTCTAAGCATTTTACATGTTTAAATCATTTTAATCTGATGCACAGTTGTGGAGTTATTATATGCATGAACAATAGGGGTTTTCTGCAAAACTGTCATTCTTTGGATAATTGCTAAAATTGTTGGACAGAAAAAAAAGAATGGGCCGAATCTGGCCGTTTTCTAGCGCGCTCACCATGGGCCAAATTTGGCCTGCGATGGAGCTGGGCTGGCGAAGCGGGCGACTGGGTCTTGGAGGCCAGATCTGTCTGGGGGATCAAGGTGGCCCCCTCAGCTCCAACTGTTAACCACCTTTTGTTTGCATATGACAGCCTGCTGCTTTTTAAGTCTAGCATGGAGGGTGCAAATCTATCTTCAAACCTGTTGGATGTTTATGGTGCGGCATCGGGGGAGCGAGTGAACCATGACAAGTCATCAATTTACTTCAGTAAAGGGTGCCCTGATTCTCTCAAGCAGGAGGTGGAAAACTTTTTAAATGTGCAGAATGAGTCCCTTAGTGAGAAATATTTGGGCTTGCCGACAGAGGTGGGGCAATCGAACAATGGTACATTCAAATATCTAAGGGATAGGGTTTGGGAGAAGATAAAAGGTTGGATGGAGAAACTTTTGTCAGCTGCCGGGAAAGAGGTTCTCATCAAATCAGTAGCACAATACATACCTGTCTTTTCTATGTCTTGTTTTAGATCGCCAAGAGGTTTATGTGAAAGCATCACCTCGATCATAAGACAGTTTTGGTGGGGAAGCAAGCAAGGAAGGAGAAGGCCCTGTTGGATGTCATGGGATGTTATTACACGGCCAAAAAATCTAGGAGGGTTGGGCTTTAGAGACATGGAACTTTTTAACCTTGCATTACTAGCAAGACAATCATGGAGACTGTTGAATGAGCCCAACTCCCTCAGTGCGAGACTGCTGAAGGCAATATATTTCCCTGATACTACAATCCTAGAGGCGGAGCTTGGCCACCATCCATCACAGATTGGGCGACCTGTCCTAGATGGCAGAGTTACAATGAGACTTGGCATTGTACGCAGAATAGGAGATGGTACCACAACAAACATCTGGACACACAATTGGATACCCCGGGTGCGACCGATTAGGGCCATGGTTGACAATCCACTATAACTAGTGTCTGAGCTCATCGATGCAACATTAGCAAGTTGGAAGGAGGAGCTAGTACGCCAAGTTTTTACTCCTCTAGATGCTGAATCAGTCCTTAAGATCCCACTTTGCACCAGGCAAGTTGAGGACTTTTGGGCATGGGCTGGTGACCCACGAGGCATTTTTTCGGTAAGATCAACATATAGCTTACTCAGACGAGTCAAAAGGGGAAGAGAAGCATGGTTGGAGGGCAGTGAAGATACATCAAATGCCGAGGGAGACCGGCGGGGCTGGACGTCAGTGTGGAAACTTAAGGTCCCATCAAAACTAAAGGTGTTCACATGGCAGCTAGCACAACATTCCCTTCCAACAAGCAACGTGCTTCACCGATGAAATATGTCAGATTCTCATGTTTGTGCCATCTGCGGCATGGAAGATATTTGGCGACACTCTCTGCTGGACTGCACATTATCTTGGAGTGTTTGGGCACTATCAAACGAGGAGCTGGTGCAACACATGTGTATGAATAAAGATGAAGATGCCAAGGCCTGGTTATTTGCCATGAGTGACTCGATCTCACGGAAGGAGTTTGCCATTCTCATCACTACCGTATGGGCCATTTGGTATGCACGGCGTAAAGTTATCCATGAGGGAGTTCTTCAGACACCATTCGCAACTCATGCATTCATAAATATATTTCTGGCTGATCTTGAATACATGGCCTCTCCACCACCTGCTGTTCGTGAGGCTGTTCCACCACGACCAAGGGGTTGGTTACCACCCCCAGAAGGTCATGCAAAGATCAACTCAAACGCTGCAGTTTCAATGACATGTCATTTTGGTGCGGTTGGGGTGATTTGCCGGGATGAAGAAGGATTATTCCAGGGGGCGTCGGCTATGGTGTTCGGGAACATTGAAGATCCGGAGGTGCTAGAGGTACTTGGTATCCGAGAGGGCTTAGCTTTAGCTAATGACCTATACATCCAAAAGGTTGTGGGGGCATCGGATTGCAAAGCTGCAGTGGAGGCAATTGGAAAGGGTACCTCATCTGAGAATGAAGCAGTAGTGCTAGAGATTAAACAGTTGTCTAGAGATTTTAATTCTTGTATTTTCTCCCATGAGTTTAGAACCTCGAATGTCGAGGCCCACAAGCTTGCAAAGCATGCCTTAACTCTAGGTACCGGTCGCCATGTTTGGTTAGGCCACCCCGGAGAGCTTAGTTTCGTCCCTGTAAATGTTGTGAAGGGTTAATTAAAAGCTTTGCGAGTTTGCCTCAAAAAAATCTAACGAAGGGAGCGGTCAACGTGGGCACTATAGGTGTTGACCCCCTGGTTCGAAGCAGAGGCGAGGCACTGGCCTCGAACGACGATGGCGGCAGCAGGAACTCCAGCCGGCAAGGGCATAGCTTGGGCAGACGGTAAGGAAGGTTGGCGAGAGGTGGCGTGCTGGGCTTGGAGTGCTGTAGGGCAGCGGCTGAGGCAGGGGCGCGGTCAACGCGCGGGGTCGGGGCCAGTGAAGAGACCCAGGGTGGCGACTTGCAAGGGACATGGCGCATGCTTCGGCAGGGACGCATTGTCGTGGGGCGGTCGGGAATGAAGGGGGCAGTGTGGGGCGAACGGGACTTGAGGAGGTCGTCGGCCATGGCGTCAGGCAGAGCTCCTGAACACAAAAATTGAGAGAGAGAGGGATTAGAGAGAGCGGGAAGACGAAGAAGAGGACGGGAGGAGGAGGAGGCAAGGTGCTGGCCTGTGGGAGGTGGTCGCCGGCAGCAGGCACAGGTGCTCGAGGAGCTCCTTTCCTCGGGCGTTCGGGCATGAGGGGGTCGGGAGGAGGCAGGCCGAGGTGGCCGTGAGAGCTCGTGGCAGAGGCTGCTGCGGGCACGAGGACGAGGAGGTGGGCATGCGAGGTGGAGCTCAGGCGCTTTGTAGTACCGGAGAAGGTGGAGGCTTGGCTGGGTGGATCGTGCCGGGTAGATCCCGAGGGGGATTGAGACCGGGTGGCGGCGGTGGAGGGACAAACCTCCTAGATTTTACGGTTAGTCTAGATTAGGTATGAAGTTGGTCTATATATAGGGAAAGGGAGGTTTAGGGTAGATTTGAACCATCTGATTAAATCAAACGGCCGAGAATAAATAGGTTAGGGAGTTCAAATAAGAAACTGAAGATATTTTAGGGATGTATGGGGATGATCTGGACCCATCAGTCATGACTGCCTAGGTCAGGTCCGGGACAACTTTCGGACACGCGCGAGGAGTTTGACAAAAGGCCATGGAGGCAAGGGGGTTTGATGGGCTCAGAGAAGAGAAAGAAGAGGGCGGTCGAATTGATCTGAGAGAAGGTCATCAGAGACAAGGAAGAAGGGGCAACTACAAGCGGATGCAAGTTTTATAAAAACATGCAAATGCAATTCCTATAATGACATGATGAAATGCAACAAACAACTAAATCATGCGGCAACAACGAAATAACTGGAAGGCATATGGAGCGTCGGTCTCGGGGTGTCACAAGCTTGCCTTTGGCTGGGCGCGAGGGGCCTCGGATCACCGCCCTGCAGTGCCGGGGGCTCAAGAGGCCCCACGGCCTCCCGAGGGCTGTTGGGCCTTTCTTGAGTGCTGATGTGCTCCTCCCGGACTGCCACGAGCGCCACGCTAGCCAAATGCAGGGTGGCTTCCAAGTAGAGCACCAAAGGCTCACGGAAGCGGGGCGCCACCATGATGGACAACCTCGTGAGGTACCTCTTGAGGTCTTCCAAGGCTACATCCACTTCCGGGGTCCACTCAAAGGAACCCTTTCTTTTCATTAGCTTGAAGAAGGGCAGGGCGCGCTCGCCAAGCTTGGAGATGAAGTGCCCGAGGGAAGTCACACACCACGCCAGCTTCTGCATCTCCTTGAGTGTTTGAGGCGGGCGCATCCTTTCAATTGCCTTGACCTTCTGGGGGTTGGCCTCAATCCCTTGGTGTGAGACATAGAAATCGAGTAGCTTGCCAGAGGGGACCCCAAAAACACAGTTCTCAGGGTTAAGCCTCAAACTCACCCTGCACAGGTTTGTGAATGTTTCCTCCAGGTCTTCTATCAGTGTTCTAGTCATGCGCGACTTGACCATGAAGTCATCAACGTAGGCCTCCGCGTATCTCCCCAACTGTGGCCCCAACACGATGTGCATCAACCGCTGGAAGGTGGCACCAGCGCTCCTCAGCCCGAGGGGCATGCGGGTGTAGCAATACACGCCGCATGGGTAAATGAAAGCCATCTTCTCAACTTCTTCCATTGCCATCTTAATTTGGTGGTAGCCCGACAAGGCATCCAGGAAGCACAACAGATCGCACTCCGAAGTGGAGTCCACGATCTGGTCAATGCGCGGAAGCAGGAACAGGTCCTGAGGGCAAGCCTTGTTGAGACTCATGAAGTCGACGCATATGCACTCCTTTCTGCCTCTCTTGGGAAGAACGACCGGGTTGGCGAGCCACTCCAGATGGCGCACCTCTCATATGACCCCTGCCTCATGTAGTTTGTGTACCTCCTGGATAATGAATGCCTGCTTCTTCGGGGCCTAACATTGCGCCTTCTGCTTGACTGGACGGGCATTGGGGCACACCGCCAGGTGGTGCTCGATTAAATCCCTCGGAACACTGACCAAACCAGATGCCTTCCAGGAGAACATGTCCTTGTTCGACCGAAGAAAGGCGACGAGCGCCTCCTTCTGCTCCAGGGGGAGTCTGACGCTGATGGTGAAGGTGGGGCTCGAGGCATCGCCATCAACCGCCACTTTCTTTGTCTCGATGCGATCTTGGGAGAACAACTACTTCTTCCTTGCGGGTTTAGTCTCCGAGCTTCTGGGGTGCCCTCAGCAGCAGGGCTTGAGGCCGCTGCGGCCCTATAGCCGAGCTTAAGAGCTCGAACTACATCCTCCTTGTCTCCAGCTAAGGTCACAACACCGCCGCTGCCCGACATTTTGATGACGTTGTAGACCGAATAGGTGCTACTTCTTGAGCTTGTTTTGATTTTCCCTTGAAGAGGAAAGGGTGATTGCAACAAAGTAAATATCAGTATTTCCCTTAGTTAAGAACCAAGGAGTCAATCCAGTAGGAGGCACAAGCAAGTCCCTAATATATGCACCTGCACAAACTAACAAACCCTTGCCCTCGATGCGAAAAGGGGTTGTCAATCCCTTCACGGTCACTTGCAAGTGTGAGATCTAATAGAGATAGATATAAAAGATAAATAAAAGGTAAAAGAAAGTAAATATAAATATATTTTAGCAAGGTATTTTTAGTTTTTTTGGTTTTATAGATCTGAAAAATATATGACGGAAAATAGACCCGGTGGCCATAGGTTTCACTAGAGGTTTCTCTCTTGAAGAAAGCATATGGTGGGTAAACAAATTACTATTGAGCAATTGAAAGAAAAGCGCAAAGTTATGACAATATCTAAGGCAATGATCATGAATATAGGCATCACGTCCGTGACAAGTAGACCGAAACGATTCTGCATCTACTACTATTACTCCACACATCGACTGACTCCTGCCTGCATCTAGAGTATTATGTTCATAAGAACAGAGTAACGCCTTAAGCAAGATGACATATGTAGGGGGATAAACTCAAGCAATATAACATAAACCCCATCTTTTTATCCTTAATGTCAACAATAAAATACGTGCCTCGCTACCCCTACTGTCACTGGGTGAGGACACCGCGAGATCAAACCCATCACAAATCACCTCTTCCATTGCAAGAAAAACCAATCTAGTAGGCCAAACCAAATCGATAGATCAGAGAGAAATACAAAGCTATCTTAATCATGCATAAAAGAGTTCAGAAAAGACTCAAATAATATTCATAGATAATCTGATCATAAATCCACAATTCATCGGATGTCAAAAACACACCGCGAAAGAAGATTACATTGAATAGACACTACTGGAATCAGCATATTTGCCGTCCGTCATGGCAGACGGCAAAGGCACCAAAAGCGGACGGCAAAGGTCTTTGCCATCTGCCACCGACGGCAAATCCGTCCGGCAAAGAGGATGAGGGTAAACAGGTTGTTTGCGGTCTGCTTTCTCAAAGCGGACGACAAAGGACCTTTGCCGTTTTTGGCGGACGACAAAGAATCCGGATGGTAACGAATAGGCGTTAGCCACGTTAGGTGGCTAATGTCAGCCTTTGCCGTCTGTCAGCGGACGGCAAATGTTCTTCGACACGTCACCCAGTCAAACTGACCTCGTCGCCCGGTCAAACTGAAGTGTGTCTCCCAGTCAAAGTGCGTCGTCTGCCACCACCCGACGCCCGTCCCGTCGACGGCCGCCTCTCCTTCCACCCAGCCGCCCCGTCCCGTTGTTGCGCCCTGTCCCGAGGCGCCGACATTAATGAGCAGTATTGCCGGCCGCAGGCCTGGCCGCCCACCTCCCATCGCCCGGATGGCTATAAGACCCCACTCCGGCGCCCACATCGCCACACCCCGACCTCACACCCGACCACACCGCCAACAAGAAGACCAACGCAACATCGGCAATGTCGTACCACCACGGGAGGAGCAACGCCAGTGGTGATGATGACGCCCCGAGCGCCTGGCCGTCCAGCCTCGACAATCCGGAGACGGCGAAGCTGTGCCGGTATGGCCTCCTCATGCCGCCGGGCTGCCGTCTTCCCCGACAGTGGCATATCAGCTCGGACGGCTCTCCGATGCTGAGCCCCGGCGTGACGGCAGAGGAGCTCCGGACCCACATCGGCGGCCACCACAATGTCGTCGACCACCGCAACTTCCGGAAAGGCAAGGTCTTCGACGACGTCATTGTCGCCTTCTGGCTGGCTGAGGCTGGCGTCACCCCCGACCTCACCGGTGCGAGCGGCCTCCTTCACGCCCCGGCACTGGCGCATGGCCCGACCCCGCGGGAGGCCGGCATGGATCCACCCGTCGCCAGCCAGCACCCATGGCGGCTGTGCCCGCACGCATACCGGCCACTCTCCCCGTCATGGAGCTGCCAGCGGAGCAAGTGGTCCTCCATGAGGATGGCTATCCAGATGACACTCCGGGTTGGCACGTCGCCCGACGAGCGTCAAAAGCGGCGGCGGCGGCTGCTAGGGAGGCCGCCGAGATGGCGGCCGCAATCCAAGCCACCGAGGCCATGGCGGCAGAGGAGGCCGTGATGGCGCCGACGGAGGACAAGGACGCGGCGCAGGCGGAGGACGAGGACAAGGCGCCAGCGGCGATGGAGGAGGAGGACGACGACCCCATTGACTGGGATGGCGCCAGCAGCGACGGCGACGGTGATGATGAAGGCATCGTCGTGATTAACCTGCTGGCGGCTAGCGACGATGACTAATGTCGTTTTTTATTTTTCGTTTAAATTATGTTGGAGTATGTAAAATATGTGTTGAATGAAAATGCAATGAATTTTTTTACTAACACTAACAACAACGGTAGTTCCGGCGAAGGCGGGCCGGGAAGGCATGAAGGAGCGGAGGGGCGTGGGGCCGGGGGGCCTTAATTAGCAGCAGGGCATCAGTGGCGGCGGGCGGCGTGGGGTCGGGGGCGGCGGCGGCGACGGTGGTGTGCGGTCGAAGAGAGAGAGAGAGAGTGAGGTGGGGGTGGGAGAGAGAGTGAAGTGGGGGTGGGAGAGACAGAGTGAGGTGGGGGTTAGGTTAGGGTGAGGGGCGGGGCGTTAGCGCCATCAGGTCGAATATTGTTTGCTATCCTCCAGCTGACGGCAAAGTATCTTTGTCGTCCACTAGCGGACAGCAAAGAACTGGCTGACGGCGGAAGCTACTTTGTTGTCCTCGAGCGAACGACAAAGAACTGGTTGACAGCAAAGGCACAGTTTGCCGTCAGCCTGTTCTTTGCCATCCACTTTCTGTGAGAGGACGACAAAGACCTTCTTTGCCATCTGCTAGCCGACGGCAAAGAACTGGCTGACGGCAATTTCTCTGATTCCAGTAGTGAGATCTCTAAGAACATCAAGGAGAACATTGTATTGAAGATCAATGAGAAAGAAGAAGCCATCTAGATACTAGCTATGTACCCTTAGGTCTGTGGTAAACTACTCACGCATCATCAGAAGGGCATCAAGGTTGGTGTAGAGGCCAAGATCATCAGAAGGTTGGTTTTGAGTTTACGATAGGTACTGGGTAGGCTTGATGTAGAACCTCCCTGGCAATGGCGCTAGAAATTCTTCCTGCTACTTTTTGAGCTTGCGTTGATTTTTCCCTTGAAGAGGAAAGGGTGATGCAGCAAAGTAGAGATAAGTATTTCCCTTAGTTAAGAACCAAGGTATCAATCCAGTAGGAGGCACAAGAAAGTCCCCAATATATGCACCTACACAAACTAACAAACACTTGCACTCAACACGAAAAGGGGTTGTCAATCCCTTCACGGTCACTTGCAAGAGTGAGATCTAATAGAGATAGATATAAAAGATAAATAAAAGGTCAAATAAAGTAAATATAAATAAAATGAAGCAAGGAATTTTTGGGTTTTTAGTTTTATAGATCTTAAAATATATGATGGAAAATAGACCCGGGCGCCATAGGTTTCACTAGAGGCTTCTCTCTTGAAAAAAAACATACGGTGGGTAAACAAATTACTGTTGAGCAGTTGATAGAAAAGCGCAAAGTTATGACGATATCCAAGGCAATGATCATGAATATAGGCATCATGTCCGTGACAAGTAGACGGAAACGATTCTGCATCTAGTACTATTACTCCACACATCGACCGACTCCTGCTTGCATCTAGAGTATTAAGTTCATAATAACAGAATAATGCCTTAAGCAATATGACATGGTGTAGGGGGATAAACTCAAGCAATATGATATAAACCCCATCTTTTTATCCTTATAGGCAATAATACAACACGTGCCTCGCTACCCCTACTGTCACTGGGTGAGGACACCGCAAGATTGAACCCATCACAAAGCACCTCTCCCATTGCAAGAAGAACCAATCTAGTAGGCCAAACCAAATCGATAGATCGGAGAGAAATATAAAGCTATCTTAATCATGCATAATAGAGTTCAAAAAAGACTCAAATAATATTCATAGATAATATGATCATAAATTCACAATTCATCGGATCTCCAAAAACACACCACAAAAGAATATTACATTGAATAGATCTCCAAGAACATCGAGCAGAACATTGTATTACAAATCAAAGCACTACAAAAAAAGACACATCCGTGACATTTTGGGCCGAACGAAAAAATTTCTGTCATACATATGACACTTCTATGACGATAATTGTGACAAAACCCGGTATCATCATAGATGTGGTGGGCTCGTTCTTCTATGAAAAAAAATCATGACAGAAAATGGGCTTTTCATCCTAGGCGGGCCGGAGACGCAGCTGCATGACATTCTTTGGACCGTCCATGATGGAAAAAACCATGGTAGAAGCGAGGGGGAGGAAAATTTCGGGGAGTTGCCGATTACGGTGGGAGGTCGGGGGCGGAGCGATGCGCGTTTCTCTCGTACGTACGCGCGTGTGTGCAAGGCGTTGGCTCTAACTGAAGCCGAGCGAGGCGTTGGGCTCTAACTGAACCCGAGCGATTGCACTGCAGGCTACGTGTTATTGAACCCGAGCGATCGATCGATGGCTGTTAACTGAACCCGATGGAGCGATTCCTTCGCTACTGCTACTAACTGAAGTCGATCGATGCTGCATCTGGGATGAACAGTGCGTGTTGTGGGGGGGGGGGTTGGATGAAAAGTGAGCGGTGGCGTTGCCTCTGCATGAACAGGAACCCATGGTGTGGAGGGCTGGATGAACAGTAGATGGTGGAGTGGTGGCCATGGAGGGGTGGTTGAACAGGACCCCGTGGTGTGGAGGGCTGGATGAACAGTAGACGGTGGAGGGGTGCCCATGGAGGGGTGGTTGAACAGTAGCCGGTGAAGTAGCGCGCGGTGGAGGCTGGATGAACAGGAGCCCATGGAGGCTGGAGGAGGTCGACGGTAGCCCGTGGAGGCTGGAGGAGGTCGACGGTGGAGATGAACAATATCCCTTGGAGTCCCGTTTTATGGTACGCCACACCCCTCCCCCCCGTTTCGACCGTAGCGCTCCAACATCCGTGGATTTCTTCCCTTCCAAATTATTTTGCCACCATTGCCATCTATTAGGACACTTACCTACTAACTGTGGTAAGGCAGATAGTACCTATCTTTGGTGGCAACCCAAAGGAATCCCCACGATGATTCCCTCTCGCGATGATATATTTTTGGGACAAAATAATGGTCAAGATGTTATTCCTAAGGGTGCACCACTTACTAAACAATCTGACGCACCCTGTGCTATCAACTCGACATCACACCAGAAGCAGATATCCACTTGCCAACACTCATTGATTACCTTCCCTGATCGCAATAAAAAATAGATGATTTTACAACCATCCGATGCAGCAACTGCGGTCGATTTGGACACCTGGAGCAATCTTGTTGGAGGGGGAAAGAGGTGCAAAGACTAATATGGAAGCCTAAGGCAATCCCTGCTACCGTTCCGCATTCCACTTCCTCTGCTTTGCCTGCCTCGAGAGCTTCTCCACCGGCAACAATGGCGAACTTTCCTATCAACGTCGTCCCCTACATCCCGACGGGGATGACCATCGAGCTTGGGCCGGCCGACCGGATCGTTCGCAGCGACATGGCGGTCCATCCGGTGCCTCCTCTCAACCACGACTTCCTCGCCATTGCCGAGGTGAACCGCCACGTCCCGTTCCACCAGAAGGCTGCTCTGAGGCAAGTGATTACCGGTCTGCTGCATGAATCCAACTTTGCTCCGACTGAAATTGATGATCATCCACTAGGCATTGCTATTTACGGTTTCCCTAGTCCTCTGATGCGTGATAATGTTGTGGGTACTACTTTTGAGCTTGATGCTGAGGAAGAAGGGGAGATGAACACTGTAGTTTCTTTTGTTCCGCATGATGAGGCACTTAACATGCGGCTCACTACTTATGGTCCTGATGTGTGGCTTCTTTAAATTGGATTTCCTCAAGATTAGCAAACCTACCATTATCTGCATAGATCTGTTGATGGTTTCGGTAGTCTGACGCACTGGCATAACCCAAGGGGAGATAGAAAACTAGTACTGCTCAGAGTTAAAGTCATTCATCTTAGATTGGTACCAAAGAGCTTGGTTATCCGCAAACTTGGAGGCAATCGTCATTGCTGGACAGTTTGTGTTACAATGCTGCACAGTTCAGATTGGAATGCTCATTTGCCAGAAGTTCCTCCGGCTGGCGAAGACCCACCACCTGCAGATGGGATACCACACCCCCTCTATGGTGATGGCCTCAATGCTGAGCAACTGTATCAGATGCAGCTTAATAATTGGATGGCCCAACAGGGTGCTGGAAACAATGTTGCAGAGGATGTGGGTGAGAATGTTGCAGCCCAGGAAGATATTGAGATACACCCCCAATGGGGAGAATGGCCTGCAGCTCCTCCACCTGCTCCACCTGTCCTTTATAATTACCAGGAGTGGCTGGCCAATGAGGGTCTGCAAGTTCAGGATGGAATTCTTCCAGCTAACAATCTGCAAGACAGCCCTTTTGCAGCTTGGAATGACTCAATTTCTCATAGCACCTCCACTACAAACTCTGACTCTGATGCTCTGGTGTTAGTACCAGCCTCTGTTCTGCAGGTCCTCCAGAGGAATGGATCTCTTCACTCTACTATGGTGGCTCCTCCTGTGGTGAATAATGAGATGATGGCCCCTACATCTGACGCTCAGATACCAAGAATTCAGATCCATGTCTCTGTCACCAATGCTGGTATGAACATTCAGTTCCAAGCTGACAATGAGTTCCTGAATGGTTTGCTAATTGCTGAGCCCCTGTCATATGTGCCCATCACTAATTTCCTCTCAAGCTCCATCATGCCCTCCCTTGCTACTATTGGCCCTTGGGCCCATGGCTATGGCATGAGGCCAACCAAACTGGATATCACCCTGTCACTGTCTGAATATAATGGTGTTGTTCAAGTTTCTTCCTACATTACTCAGGGTGAGGAAGATGGTTCAATGACCACTACTGTCAATGTTTGGTCCTTGGCTTCTGAGGAGATGCAGATTCTTTCTGATGACACTCAAGATATGGGTTTTAGTGCTGGTGATCAGGCTATGGAAATCTCTGAAACTCCTACTGACCAGGAAGTTTTGCAAGTGGATATCTCTGAAATTCAGGCTGGATCTTCTAGGGCGGGTGCAAGCAACAAGCGTGGTAAGAATAAAGCTCCGCTCTCGGTAACCAATGTGCGTAGAAGTGCCCGTTCCAATAAGTATGATGGTTTCAAGGTGTCCCCTCTTACTGACAGCAGGACCAAGATCTCCAAAGTGAAACCCAAGGTCATTCCCAATGCTGTATCTGCTGTAGTCATCTCTGAGATCTCTGACGATCAGCCTGCAGATGATGAACTCCCACCCCCCATGACAATTGAGAAAATCCAGCATATCGCTGTTCACCAGTGTGCTGTCCCACCTGAAGAAATTACTGAAGATCTGCTTATGGCAGATACGGGGGCTGGCTCTTCGTCAACTTCCTCCTAGTCACAACTTTATTTCCTTTCGTTTATATCTATGTTATCGAACTGCAATGTGTTATGTTGGAACATCCGGGGAATGAACTCGGACCCCAAGCTTTTGGTTTTATCCAATGCTATTGCTACTAGTGGTTGCTCGGTTATTTGTCTACAAGAAACCAAGAAAACTGCTTTTGATAATTCCTATATTAAATCTTGTTGCCCTAAACGCTTTGACAAATTTTCTTTTATCCCTTCGAGAGGGGCCTCTGGTGGTATTTTAACCTTATGGAATAGTGCTATCTTTACTGGCACGATTCTAATTGAAGAAGAATTTGCTCTTGTCACTAAATTTCAATCCACCCAATCTGCCCAAATGTGGACTTTGGTAAATATATATGGCCCCTGTCAAGGTGATTCCAGGATTGACTATACTAGCTGGCTACTTAATCTTAATATTCCCTCTAATGAAGATTGGCTCCTTGTTGGGGACTTCAACTACATCCGTAGCCCTGCTAATCGAAATAAACCTGGTGGAAACATTAATGATATGATCACTTTCAACGATTTCATTCGAACACAAGGTCTGATTGAACTCCCACTCAAAGGCAGAACTTTTACTTGGAGTAACATGCAGGAAGATCCATTGCTTGAACAATTGGATTGGTTCTTCACCTCAACTAACTGGACTATTACATACCCAAACACCATTGTAAAACCTCTCGCTAAACCAGTTTCAGACCACATACCATGTGTCATCTCCATTGAAACAAATATACCTAGAAGCAACCTTTTCAGGTTTGAGTCTTATTGGATCCAACATCCTGGTTTTATGGACTTAGTTGCTGCCTCCTGGAACAAACATGTACCTTCAGATAACTATGCCACCATAATATCCAGGAAACTCAAAACACTTAGATATGCGCTCAAAAATTGGAGTAAAAATATTTCAAAGCTAGCTTCGGCTATTGCTAACTCTAATTCAGCACTGGCTAACCTAGACTCTCTGGAAAACAAAAGAAATCTCACAATCCAAGAGAGAAACTTCAGAAGAATTCTCAAAAATCATTTACTCAGACTATTGGAGTATCAAAAGCAATATTGGAGAAAGAGATGCACTATCAGATGGGCAAAATTTGGTGATGAAGACCCAAAATTTTTCAAGGCCATGGCTTCTGAGAGGTATAGAAGGAACAATATTGCCTCTCTTCAACTAGATAATGGTGCAACAGTTGAAGATCATATTGGGAAAGAAGCTTTAATTTACCAAAGTTTCAAACAGAGATTGGGAACCTCAGGAGAATACCAAATGAAGTTTAACCTTGCAAACATTATAAAAAAGAGGAATGATCTAGATCAATTAACAGCTCCTTTCTCCAGAGAGGAAATTGACAATGTCATTAAAGAAATGCCAGCAGACAGAGCACCAGGCCCAGATGGCTTCACAGGAATATTTCTTAAGTCATGTTGGCAGATCATTAAGGAAGACTTCTACAATTTATGTGATCAATTCCATGCTGGAACCTTAAACCTCGAAAGCATTAATGAAGGCTACATCACCTTGATCCCTAAAATTGCCTCCCCAGCTATAGTGAATGACTTTAGACCTATCACTCTACTTAACTGTTGTCTCAAAGTAATCACAAAGCTACTAGCTAATCGACTGCAGAAGCTCATTCTGAAAATTATACATAGGAATCAATATGGATTCATCAAAGGAAGAGCAATCCAGGACTGTCTTGCTTGGGCATTTGAGTACATACACCAGTGCCAAAACTCAAAAAAGAAGACTGTGCTCCTTAAACTGGATTTCGCTAAAGCATTTGACACCATTGAGAATGATGCAATGCTGGAAATAATGAAACACATGGGATTCAATGACAAATGGCTTTCTTGGATCAAATCTTTGTTCTCTTCTGGCAAATCTTCTATCCTATTGAATGGAATTCCGGGCAGACAATTTATCTGCAAAAGTGGGGTTCGACAGGGTGATCCACTTTCTCCCCTAATTTTTGTTCTTGCGGCTGATCTACTGCAAGCAGCCATTAATGATGCCTTCAAACATGGTCTACTCCATCTACCCTTCCCTCGGCAAAACCAAAACGATTACCCTGTCATCCAATACGCGGATGACACTATTATCATCATGCCGGCCTGCCATGATCAAGCTCATACAATGAAAAACATTGTCACTGATTATGCAACCTCCATTGGCCTCAAAATTAACTTTCATAAATCCACTTTGATTCCAATCAACTGCGATGATGCCGTAAGTACAGATCTTGCCGCTATCTTTGGATGCACAATTGGCAAGATGCCATTCACATACCTTGGATTACCACTTGGTACTTCAAAACCTTCGGTCCAGGACCTAATGCCCATTGTCTGCAATATGGAAAGAAGACTCACTTCTACATTGTCTCTGATGTCATATGGATCCAAACTCTCCCTTCTAAACACGGTCATCACCTCACTCATTATTTTTGCACTCTGCACACTACGATTCCCTCCAAAAATCCTTGAGCTCCTAGACAAACTAAGAAGGAGATGTCTATGGACAAAGAAGACAGAACATGGGGAAAAATGCAACTCTTTGGCGGCCTGGGACAGAGTTTGTAGACCCAAGCAGAGTGGAGGGCTTGGAATCATTAACCTCAAAATGCAAAGTGATGCTCTGCTTCTAAAGTATTTACATAAGTTTTACAACCATCTAGACCTACCTTGGGTAGAACTGATCTGGTCCACATACTATACCAACAAAATACCACACGCCTCAGATCCATGTGGTTCATTCTGGTGGAGGGACATTCTCAAGCTTACTCCTATTTTTAGAGGCATCTCCAAAGTTACAGTGAACTGTGGAAACAATGTTCTCATGTGGAAAGATCTGTGGTTGGAGGAAGTTCTTTCTAATACACATCCTAGAGCATTTTCGTATGTCAGAAATGAAGATTGTTCAGTCCAAGAATTCTTATCGATAACATCTTTGGAACAGGCATTCTTTCTACCACTATCCTCACAAGCATTACAGGAAGTACAAGACATGCAAGGGTTGGTAGCTCACATTACTTTGGATAACAACCAAAATGCAAAGGATATTTGGTCTTACCCTTGGAAAGGACCTGACTTCTCTGCAAGCAAATACTACAAATTCTGCTTCAGGGATATGAAGGCCCATAACACTTACCACTGGCTATGGAAATCAAGAGTCTCTACTAAACTAAAGGTCTTTGGATGGCTTATGTTGTCAGACAGATTAAACACCAGAAACATGTTGAAGAGAAGACACTATAACATTGGCACAAACCTGAACTGCTTACTATGTGGCCAAAAAGAAGAAGACATTGATCACTTGATCCTAACATGCCCTTTTAGCAGAAGCTGCTGGTCAACCTTTGGGATAGACCCTGGAGATCAGGCCACTAGATTGTCCTGGCTAGAACAAGCTAAAATCATTTGGGACAGGCCTTTGTTCATGGAAATCATCCTTCAAGCATCCTGGAGCATTTGGAAGGAAAGGAACAACAAACTTTTTAGAAATATCATCCCCTCCTACCACTCCTGGCTAGCCAGATTCAGAGAAGGGTTTAGCCTCCTCCAATATAGGGTTAAAGACAACAAGAAGGAATTCATCTTCTTACTTTTAAAGTCCGTGCCCTCTGATTAATTGTACTCCTTAGAACTTTTCTATCCCCTCTCCAAAGTGAGATGGGGGGAGACATGTACATGATGTAACTACTCCTTGTAATTTGTTATAATTATTAATATATATGACAGTGGGAGCCTCTCCCACTGTCCTGGTTCCTCAAAAAAACACAAGTCCGTTTTGTCCGTTTTGCGGTATGCCACACCCCTCCCGATGAACATGACC
Organism: Triticum dicoccoides; assembly: GCF_002162155.2. Classification (NCBI taxonomy): domain Eukaryota; kingdom Viridiplantae; phylum Streptophyta; class Magnoliopsida; order Poales; family Poaceae; genus Triticum; species Triticum dicoccoides. The sequence continues at coordinate 297,095,749 of NC_041393.1, forward strand.
CCCGTTTCGACCGTAGCGCTCCAACACAAGTCCGTTTCGTCCGTTTTGCGGTACGCCACACCCCTCCCGATCAACAGGACCCCCGTTTCGACCGTAGGAGGTCCGTTTCCTCCATTTTGCGGTACGCCTCACCCCTCCCGATCAACAGGACCCCCGTTTTGACCGTAGGAGGTCCGTTTCCTCTGTTGTGCGGTATGCCAGGCCTCTTTTCCATCGCCTGTTCCGTCTAAGCCGGTTGGCTCCCACGCGATCCGTTGCCTCCCGATGAACACGACGCATTCCGTTGCATCCCCATGAACACGACGCATTTCGTTGCCTCCCGGTGAACACGACGCATTCTGTTGCCTCCCAATGAATACGACGCATTCTGTTGCCTCCCCATGAACACGAGCCCTCGCCGTATGTATGCGCGACTAGGCGTTTGAGACCCCGCCCGTATGTACACATACGTGGCGGTATTTTCTTTCTTGCACCCTGGCCGCTGTATGTACGTGTACATGCTACGTGCGCGCCTCTACAACGACCAGTATGTACGTACACGTTCACGACTAGAATGACAATGCTACATACGCTTCGACCATGTGGGTCCCGACTATCAGGCACTTCCTTGTGTGCGAAAATGTAGCTGGTGGGTCCCAGCAGTCAGAGGGGTGAATCGTTTTTTTGCCCGGACACACTTCCTTGCGTGCGAAGGTGTAGCTGGTGGGTCCCAGCAGTCAGGGGGGAAACTTTTTTTCGTGAAATACGGTGGCCCGTCCGATGGTTCCCCGCTGTCAGGTGGAGGAATAATTATTTTCCGCGTAATAAGGAGGCACTTCCTTCCTACGGCCCTGGACCCAGCTGTCAGCCTTTCCACATACAGTCCATGTCCGATGGAAATCGTTCCTTGACCACGTTGACCACGCCGCGCCGAGAGCACCAGGGCGGTGGACAACAACGAGGCCTCGGAAGGGGACGACGGGGAGCCGGGGAAGAGGCGGTAGTGGAAGCCCGCACCGAGAGGAGTACGAGGGTTCACTGGTTCGGCTGCGGTGTGAGGCTACCATCGCCGCAGGGCCTGGCCAGCGGTGGGAATAGTAGGGGCGGTGAGGCCTCCACGGCAGCACATCCGGCCACGGGAGGCAGGAGCATGCGGCACGACCGGCGCTGCTTTGGGCGGCTGGAGCAAGAAGACCAGAGGTTGAAGAAGCACTACATCCGTTGGATGGACATCGTACGGTCACTGGAGCTAGAATCGTTTATATTGACTAAGTTGACAAAGCCCTCCGTCCCCGTCAACTTAGTAGGCCCACAAGTTAGCCTCCCACCAAGGTGGGTCCCAGCTAGCTGGGGGGTATTCATTTGTTTGTGCGTAATAGGGAGGCACTTCCGGTGGGTCCGAGCTGACAGCAGGGGGAACGTTTTTTCGCGAAATACGGTGGCCCATCGGGTGGGTCCCAGCAGTTAGGGGAAAATGTTTTTTCACGAAATACTATTGGCCCGTCCGGTGGGTCCCTGCTGTCAGGTGGAGGAATAATTATTTTTCGCGTAATAAGGAGGCACTTCCTTGCGGCTGCCGTGGACCCAGCTGTCAGCCTCTCCACGTACAGTATTCTTCCGATGGAATTCGGTAGTTGACCACATTGACCACGCCGCGCCGAGAGCACCACGGCGGTGGACGACGGCGAGGCCTAGGAAGGGGACGACGCGGAGCCAGGGAAGACGCGACAGTGGATGCCCACGCGGAGAGGAGTACGAGGGTTCACTGGTTCGGCTGCGCTGCCGTCACTGCAAAATAACAGGGGGTGTGGGTGAGTGGAGTGGAGGGATGGCCTGGCCAGCGGTGGGAGTAGTATGGGGGTGGTGAGGCCTCTGTGGCAGCACAGCCGGCCACGAGAGGCAGGAGCAGGCGGCACGACCAGCGCTGCTTTGGGCGGCTGGAGCAAGAAGACCAGAGGTTGAAGAAGCACTACGGCCGTTGGATGGACATCATACGGTCAGTCGAGCTAGAATCGTGCATATTGACTAAGTTAACAAAGCCCTTCATCCCCGTCAACTTAGTAGGCCCACTATACTAGGTCCCAGCTAAAAGGGGGAGTATTCTTTTTTTTGGGGCTTAATAAGGAGGCACTTCCTTGCGTGCGAAGATATAGCAGGTGGGTCCGAGCTGTCAGCGGCGGTAACGTTTTTTTTCGCGAAATATAGAGGCCCTTTCGGTGGGTCCCAGATGTCAGGTGGAGGAATCATTATTTTGCGTGTAATAAGGAGGCATTTCCTTGCGTGCGGTCGTGGACCCAGCTGTCAGCCTCTCCATGTACAGTCCACTTCCGATGGATGTCGTTCATTGACCACATTGACTAGGCCACGCCGAGAGCACCAGGGCAGTGGACGATGGCGAGGCCTAGGAAGGGAACGACCCGAAGCCAGGGAATACTCGGCAGTTATTTCCCACGCGGAGGAGTACGAGGGTTTACTGGTTCATCTGTCGTCGCCGGAGAATAACAGCATGTGTGGGACTGAGTGTGGGTAGAGGGATAGCTAGGCCAGCGATGGGAGTACGATGGGGTGGTGAGGCCTGCACGGCAGCACAGCCGGCCGCGGGGAGGAGGGAGCAGACAGTCCTGCCGACGCTTGTTCGAGTGGCTGGAGCAGGAAGAGCAGAGATTGAAGAAGCACGACGGCCGTTGGATGGACATCCAACAGTATACATGCCATCTGTGGAAAGCCTCAAATCTGTGGAAAACAACGTACAACCCATCTGCCATTATTTCAAATAGTTTACAGCCCATTTGCTAATTCTTACGGGTTTTTTTGGAGCCCATATTCTTTTTGTTAGCATTACAACCCATATTGTGGCCACGGTTAAAAAATTATACGAAATTTTGCATATGTCGGTGCGGTCTGAACTGTTTTTAATTCCGAAATTTCAAGTCACATTCAGACTGATTTTAAAAATAAATGTATATCAATATAAAATCCAATAAATTGTCCACGCATAAAAATCAATGCAATTTAAAATCTCGAAATGATAAAAAGATATTTGAAACTAATTGCCGGTTTGATGTGTTTTAAAAATGTACAACCCATTTCACATTACTGATAGGCCATTTTCTCGGCCAGCCGAATGAAGCTCTCCTCGTCTAGCCCAATAGGCCTGATAAAGTGACTTACTTAACAAATCACAAAAAAACTGGGCTAGCCATTTTCAAAAAGAAAAAAAACTACTGGGCTGGTCTGTGGTAAACATAAAAGAAAAGGCTGTCTAGACAGGTCAGAGTGTCCCGCACAGCCCAGTTGACACCCTGCTTCCGTCTCAAAAACATATTAGATAAATGCCACTCCAATTATGGCGATTCATAAAAATGCCACTGCAATTTCCAAACTTTGAAAAATGCCACTTCAATTTTTGCAAACTTTGAAAAACGCCACTCCAGACTTCAAAAAATGCCACTAGAAATGGCATGAAATGGCATCTTTCAAAGTTTGTAAATTGCAGTGGCATTTCTCGGAGGCATTTATCAAATTAACCGAAAACAAAAATAACTGGGCTGCTGGGTCCCTGGTGTCAGCCGCTCGTTGTGCAATTCTCTCATTTATTGACTATGTTGACAATGGCATGGGACCCAGATGTCAGAAATCCACTAGGAGGAGCCATTTTTTTATTGGCTTGAAATAAGGAGGCACTTGCTTGCGTACTGCCATGACCTTGGCGGGTCCCTGCTGTCATCCTCTCCACGTACAATCATCTCCTGATTGTGTACGTGTCAACTTGCTAGGCCCACAAGTCAGCCTCTAAACCCGTGGAGGACAAATACAACCCATTTAAAAAAATAACAGCCCATTCCATACGTTTAAACGGAAAGTTCAACATTCAGAGCAAAGTAATAGGTCTGATCCACATATAGAGTACTGAATTTCCATGTTGACAACCATCATAGCCAGGTTAACTATCTACTCCCACTAGACAAGTACTAACTTACTCTTAGCTAACTAGACGATGCCGGCGGTACACGCTAAACGCTGGCACCGGCATCCTGCGCCTCGCCTCGGACTTGCCAGAGGTGCGATAGGGCGCGTTGCTCGCGCGTGTTGGCCCTTTCCATGCCGGCGTGGTCCACTGAAGCTTCGGCTTCCAAGCGGGGAACCCACTTGACGAGTTGGTAGTAAAAATCAGCGTCGCGAACACGTGCGTGCCCGACAGCCTCTAGGGCTATTTGCCGGGCGCCGGCCTCCATGTAGTCGGCCCAGTTGCGGGCGCTCTGCTCGCGACTCAGTGCGTCGGTGCGCTGCTGCTCCATGTCCCGCTGGCGGCGGAAATCGGTGTTACGCTGCTCCTCCGCCAGGCGGTCGCGCTCCAAGAACTCCTGCTCCTCCGCCATACAGTCGCGCTCCAACAACTCCTCGATCTGCGCATTGCCATCTAAAGACAGATAGAATGCCTCCTCCCTCCGTCTCCCTTCCGGTGATAAACCGAACACTAGTTCCGGCGGTGACCGCCTCCGGCGTCGCCTACCGCGGACGGGCGGGGGCATGGCGGACGTGGCGAGCGATGTCGGGCTGGTGGGGGCTTATGAGGATATGGCGAGTTGGGTCACGGTGGCACTGGAGAATGCCGGGAAACACTACTTATTGGGCGAAGGTAGCGCGACGGTCATCGGAATTCAATGCATAATAGCTTAGTGCGCCAGCTTGCCGTGGAAAAGTAGGGAAACTGAAATTATGACTGTGCCGTCCCGTCCCGTCTGGGTCGCACGCCGGCATGGCGGTCAAACGAGAGCACTCGAATCATCTCCCTCCTTGTCAATAATGATTTCATGGATTTAAAAAGCTCGCAACAATTAAAGCATATCTTTTTTCACATCAGTTAGCTGCCTTAATTACGGCTGGCTGCATGCAGGCACTCAGAATCGCTCGCAGGCAGTGCACGAAGCAGCATGCAACGAGTCGCAGCCGAGGGCACGCATGCAGCCACTTAAATCGCTAGAATTAATTAGGCTTAAACTTCTGCATGCCGTTAATTATTGCCATGCCTTGGTCTTGCTGCTTTGCTCACGGGACTAATAAACCCGGACGGAGGGAGTACCTTGGTTGGTGAGAGGTTTGAATTAAGCCCTGCAAACCGGAAAGGAGGTACTAGTACGTGCATGATCCGCTATTTATTCGTGTAGGATCGAGTAGGTCATTTCTTGAATTGAGCCCTGCAAACCGGAAAGGAGGTAGTACGTGCGTGATATGCTATTTATCCGTGTAGGATCGATAGTGTAGCTTGTCAGCTTCTTCAGAGGTAGGCATTTTTATCCGTGTAGGATCGATAGTGTAGCTTGTCAGTTTCTTCAGAGGTAGGCATTTTTATTCAAAAAACTGCCACTTCGCATCTTGCATCGCAAATAAAACTGCCAGGTGCGCATTTGTAGGCTAGCTAGTGATCGATCAGTAACTTGTAAACACTGAGCGAACAGAAATAAGTAACTGTTTATGCATATCAATGATTCACAGATCATATACAAGTATGTAACTCCAAAAGCAAAGATCAGCCAGTTCGGATCTTGCGTCGCAACTAAAACTAACTAGTATGATTCCCATACATAAGATCAACATGTTAATGCATCTCAATGATTCACAGATCATATACAAATATGTAGCTCCAAAAGCAAAGATCTAGAAAAAACATACGTTCTTCCTACTAACATGGATGCTTCTCTTGGCCAACATTCAGTACAGACTGAAAGACAAATTTGTTTGTGAAGTCTACAATTCCTCTTGCAAACGTAAGTGGTTTCACCAACAGCTGGAACCATGAGAATGAACCACACATGATGGAGGAACATCCACTGCAATATGATTTGGTCATCTCTCGATCACACCGCGAGACTATTTTTGGAATACAAACTTTAACTTAGGGAAAATGATGTGCATTGTATAATGAGACCAAAGTAATGAAGCACCAACTGTTGGCCAGTAAATAGTACAGTACTACTTTTCTACAGTCCATGAAGTGACTATCCAATCTTTGTGTCTATTTTCAAATGGCACTGCATGCAGTGACTATACTATTCTCTTGTGCAGTTCAACCAAAATTGCGGACACTTTGTTTGTTTGCCAAATAGCAACGGGCAAACATGTCTGTCTGCACAAATATCAAGCAGCTAGTAAACATATACCACACCATGTTCGCAGTGATGGAAGAGGTGAAATCAATACAATCGAAATTGAGCATCCAATCACTGAATCCTGTCCTGCACCTCCAATGTAGGTCCACCCTGCCAATAAATTCACATGCAAACCACTAGTATTACTATCTAGTGACAGTACAAAAAGAGAAGCAAGATAGTAGCAAACCATGTACCTTCGTAATGAACAGCTCATAGTGCCACCAATTGGATATAAAGGTTTGAAAAAAAACATGCTCCTAATGTTGAACCAGTTGGACTTTTTGTGCAGCTCCACTAAACTCGAGCATCCCTGTTTGCATAGATATTGAAAGTGTGATTACTATAAAAGTGGCACTAGTTGAAGCATAGACTCACAAATATAAGCATTCCAATTTCTTAATGGGAAAAGGTAGCAAGACTGTTTCTAACCACCTATTTGAAGGAATAAATAAAGCAACATCGGCTGATGTCAGGAAGGCATACATAGTTTTTTTCTGAAAAACTGAGCCATTCTTGACCTTTCGTCTTCTTTTAAGAAAATTTTGTGTCGTTCTACTAAAATAAAATGCCATCACCGCCTTGACAATTTAGTTACACTGTACAAAAGGAAATGACTTAACATTACATCATGATGTCGGGTATGTAGTAGACAGGCATTAGAGACAAACATACAGACCTCCTCCGACAACATAATGAACATTAACTTTAACAAAGGTGTGACTAGCTTTACCGGGATAATTTGAGTGAACTCTACACCCTCTGTTCCTTAATATAAGATGTTTTCGCGGTTCAATTTAAAGTACCCAAACGTCTAGTATTTAGAAAAACATGTAGTACTTTTCTTGAGCACATATCTGGGAAAGCTTGCCACACTTTATTGATGTCCATACGCTAATGCAACACCATTCGAATACTACAAATATACACTAATACAGTAGCTAGTGCAACAGTAGAGTAGTTAGTTTATTACAGGGTACAATACAATGGTTTTACTGATCAGATTTCAATGAACTCTAGCACTGGAAGGTTTCTATAAGAATTAACAATACAAAATGTAAAGGTAACAAGTTTCAGCATTGGTATACTAGCTGTGCATGAGCATTAAAACAAATACAAAAGTCTGAAGGTAACTAGCATTATTAACTAATGACAGTATAAAAAATTTGCAAACCATGTACCTCCAAGGTAAATATCATTTCGAACTCGGGGGGACCTTAAAAATTGCTATCCCAATCTTGATAATCGATCAAACATAAAAACTTGATCTTTCCTCTTGATAATCAAGAGAACAGCCGGAGGAGGAGGTGCCCACTCTTGACCTTTCCTCTTGTCTTCATAATTTCCTGTGCAGTTTAACCAAAATAAAATGACATCAGCACCTTGGCATTTTGGTGACACTGTACAAAAAAATTAACTTATCTCATGAAAGTGAGGTATGTAATCTATAAGCATTAACAGTGCAAAAATCTGAAGGTAGTAACAAGTTTCATCGTTGGTATACTGGCTGTGCAACAACATTAGAATGCCTTAGCTGAAAAATCTTTAATACATCCACAATCAACAGCTAACCCTGAAATGATCCAGTGACATTAAATGGCACTGCTTAAATTTATTTGTGGCATTAGACTGAGAGCGGCATTAGTTAAATGTGGCATCACTTTAGCAGTAGCATTGCTTGACTTGACTGCTGGCGTTATACTAACAGCAAAAAAAGTGGCAATAAAAGCATGGGAGGCCCATTCGGACAGTGGGCGCACCAGTACGATGTACCTCCACGGACGCAGAGTGGTGAGGGAGGTATGGTTGCCCAGAGCAACAAATATCCAGGCAGCATATGTGGATTACGTCCCATTTTTGTTCTCTTTAGCCACCTTTTTCCTATGTGAGGACAACAAACCGATCGACCTGGTCATTTTCTATTGCGTTGTCATGCATTTCTACCCTTCTTCAACCAAGAGACACGAGACTCATTCCTAAGCTACTGATTTTCCCCTTTTCAACCTAGATGCGGGTTCGATGCCTACTCTCTTGGACAGTACAGTCTCCCTTCCTTTCCTTATTCAACCCAGACATGCATTAGTCTGCATGAAGTAGGGTTTCCTTTAATAGTGCAAATTATGGTTTTCGTCTGCGTGGCCAGTAGAGCAGAGGATAGCAAATTGGGAAGATGGTGGAGTGGAAAAAGATCCACATGCAACGACATGCCAGATGGGGCAATAGAAGGAGGGTATGGTTCGAAACGAGGTAGCATACCTGAGGGTCGGCGGGAAGTGGCTTCGCTCATGGTCGTCGTCCTACGCACACACTACGGCAGCGATCCCGCGCGAGCGCTAGGTCTGAGAGGACGGCCTTGTCGTCAGTGCGTGACCTCGCTCGCCAACGACGAGTGCGTCAATGCTGCACGTCCTTTTCTTCCCCGGCGGATCTGTGACCACCGGTGAGGAGGGAGAGTGGGCCCGTCTTTTTTAGATCTAGAGAGAGGGTGGTAGTGTGAGAAGCAAGTGGGCAGCCCTTGGCAAGAAAGCGCTGAAGCTCCAGCCTATATATCTTCTTTATACTACTAGTAGTGGAGGTGGAGTAGTGGTAGAGTAGCTTATATTTTCTCTGCGTACAGTACCAGTTAGTCGTGCTTCAAAACTGAATGGCTCGCCATTAAAAAAATAAAGGCCGATAACTAATGCGGCACCTCGGGCCAACGCGACCAGATCGCATTTTGCATGAGAAATTACACACCATGTCTCGTTGACATGTGGTCCCGTTCCACATATCAGTGAGACGACGGCGAGTAGTAGGAGTATTTCCGAACCGATGTGTAGGACGGGGCGCCCCTTCGTGAACCGTGGCAAACTGGCAACCATCCACCGACTCTTCACCTTTGCCTCTCGATTTGGAACTGCTATCGCACGCTCTTCCTCTCCCTCCTCCATTTTCCTTTAGCCCTCCACCCTTTCTTCTGCCATTGTTCGATCGTCTTCTCCATGGAGGGAACAGGACGGAAACGACCCCGTTATTCTTGCCCCGATCTGAAAGATGACATGGTGGAGGAACTCATTGATCGGTGCGACGTCATCACCTCGGCTAGCATGGAAGGTTCGTTCAAGCCCATTCTCGACTCAACTAATAACATCATTACACGGAACCCAAGAGTCAAGGAGCGGTTTGATCTCGCCTATCTTCTTTGCCGTGACCCTGATGACTGGCGCCATCACGACGGAGGTCTCGCCCTGTGCAAGTTGATGCCGCTTGATAATGATACGTATGATGTTAAGATGCCATCGCTTGAGGGCAAGGCTTTGGCAGGCGCAAATGGAGATTTGGTTGTTTACATTGGGTCCAACTGCGAGTGGGAACTTGTGAATGTGTACACTCGTGACCGGGTTCCACTTCCAAAAATCTCAGCAGACTGCGCAGAGGTTGAGCACACCGGTATTGTACGCACGTTCAAATACAATCATGGTGATTGTCTTCTACGGAAGATAGCAATTTCTCGAGTCCCCAACCGCTCTTGGAATTACAACAACTATGAAGTTGTTGCTATCTTCGACAAGCTTGTTGCCGTCATCAGTGGTTTGACTGGATGGATATTGCTCAAAAATCAGTTTCTGTACACGGATGAGTATTGTGATGCAATTCAATATGAGGGCCTTGTGTTTGCTGCCACCACTCGTGGCATTGTTTTGCATGGCATCCTTGTTGTTTCGGTACATTTGTCTTCCACCGTAATTATAATTGTTTCATCCGCATGCATGAGGGTTAGCAAGGCTGGTCATAGTGGGGAGTAACTTAGACTAGTAACATGCATATGTTACTAGTTTATGTTACTACCTCTATAGTGCATAGTATCTTAGATTAGTATCATAGGTGGTCTCATTTATTGCCATTCATGACACATAGTAGCATCACATTTATTATGCTACGGTATCTACCTATGTTACTATAACCATCTCTCTCTTCCTTAATTGCCTGCCACATAAGCATGTTTGCGAGTCCCAAGTGCATGATACTACTTATGTTACCCCCACTATGGCCAACCTTACTAATTAACCTTCTTCTTGTGTTTCCAAGGTCCTGTGAACATTCCACCACCTATACTTGAAGATTTTTATAACCAAGGGGGAGATGATGATGGTGATGATCACGAGCATGAGGACGAGCAACGCCCATATACTATTTGGTGCCTGGCAACTAATTCCAATGGATCACCTCTTCTCGTGTGTATATAGCCCACTGTTGATGTTACTGCTAAGGAAGCAGGTGTAGTCTCCCATGGTCAAACTCTCCGGACCTATTCCAACACCTCTTGCATGGTATTCGGGATGGATAGTAGTGTGCTAGCGTCAACTCCTTCTCCCTGGTACAGAATTGATAGTCTTGGAGAAAACTCGCTCTTCCTTGGACAAAACTATCCAATGATGGTGAAAGGCGATCCAACTACTGTTGACACAACATTACTGCCATTTATGAGAAGCAACTGTGTCTATACCTCGGACATTTGGGTGGTTCCCTACCATGGTACTGATATAGTAGGCTGCTTCAGCCTGGATGATCAGTCCTGCGTTGGTCTCCAGATCGACAATGGATGGCCCATCCCAGAGAATCACTTGTGGTTCAAAGCAAGCGTTTCCAACGCCGAGGAATGGTTGAGTTGAAGTTCATTTCATTGCTTGTTATTTGTTGTGTGGTGAAAACTTTAGTATTTATAATGTATCCTCCTTGTCGATGTGGGTTGATGACCTGTTGTATGTAAGAAAATGATATGCCTGTGATAAACTTACTAAATTTATGAATGGCTTTCGAGTTGCTTCTGTGAGTGAGTGGCGCGACAAGGCAAAAAATATATTTTCCGAATACATAATTGTACGTGCATTGCAACAGGTTATCGGATGGGGCCAATCAACAATAGTAGTACACTATTTGTACTAGCTTCACATGCTTTGCGCGTCGTGCGGGTGTTTTTACTGTAGCCATGCTATACTACGTAACCAGCACCTCGAATCCTCGATACTAGTAGTACTATATAGTACTAACTAGTAGGAGTAGTAGGGTGGCATGGGCCAGAACAAGCATTCACGTCCAGGAGTACAGCACACGCCACCAGCACGACTTCCATCTGACATCATATTTCTTGGAGTCTGTGCTAGAGAAATCTCTTCAACCTCATGTTTCTCTAACTCAGCCATCGCGCGGCGGGCGAGGAGGGGGTTTGCCGATAGTTGGTTTCCTTAACTGCGGTCCCAATTGTAAGGCCAACTGCAACGCATGACCCCAAACGGACCTCCATTTGCACGAACTCGAACAATAATTTTGACTAGAAAAGCAAGACCAAAGAAAACAAGAACCATAAGAATACATTTTACTACTCCTGTAAGTTGGATTAGTGCCTTCTCAATGCATTCATTTTTGATCTGCGGAGGCTCAATCTTGTGTGCTTCTTTCTTCTTCGAGTGTAAAGAAGTAGACGTTGCTTCCTCGCATCTAGTCTCATGTATAGCCTCTATTCTAGTACTCCCTCCGGTCCGTTTTTCTCTGCGTCTAAGCAGCAACACGCATACCAAGTAGGAGTATCAACAAGTGCACTAATCTCATCTATAGCCTCTGTTCTAGCTAAAAGTGATAGACCATCTACTAAATTGCACTCTATCAATATATGGATGTACTCTTCTTCCCAATACAAAAACTTGCATCCATTCTACTCCCTCTGTTGCACAATACATGCCTTCTATTTGTCAGAATATATATGTATCTAGACATGTTTTAGTATATAGGCACATCCATTTTTGGACAACTGGAAGTCAAGTATTTTGGAACGGATGGAGTACACAATAAATTTTTAAAGTTAGCACAACTAGTCTAATCCGAGAGCACAACCGAAGATTTGGTCGGGTTCTTCCTCCTTTTGCCGACACGTGGGACATTCAACATCCAGGTCGTGTCATGAAAGAAAATAGAGTGGTAGTTGATAAGTTGAAGCCACGAGATGTGCATCTTGGGTTAAACTGTAAATAGAATCTTACTACTCTTGAGTAACTCCAAAAGCGGCCACCAAAGATCATTCTTGGATTTGTTATTCATCACCAGCACGTCGAGGTGAAAGATGTGCAGGTTCAGTGGGTCCGCTTGTGTTTTCACTGACATGTGGGACCGCATGTGAGCAAACAGACGATGGGCTCCTCGCGTCCGCTGGCTGGCTAAGAAGAGAGATAGAGGAGTGCTGAGCACGGACTGCAGGAAATTTGTTCTATGCATTGTACCTCGATATAGGCTCGATATAGTGGGGTGGCATGGGCCATAACTAGCATTCACGTCTAGCACTACTGCACACGCCACCCACACGAGTCCCATCCGACACCAATTTTCTTGGAGTCCATGCTATAGCCATCTCTTCTCCCTCCTGTTTTCTCAGCCATCGCGTAGTGGGCGGGGTGGGGGTTTGCCGATAGTCAGTTTGCTCAACTACGGTCCCACTTGTAAGTGAAAATGCAACACCGCACGCATTCCCGCTTGAGCGAAGTGCCGGACCAACCGTGTGGGGGTGCGACACGAACAGGGCAGGCTTTTCCTTTTGAACTCGTAACTTGTAAAATTTGGTTCTGCTCCATGGCGCGATTGATAGATATAAAATAACGATTTTGCCTAGAGTAATGAGAAGTTTGGTTCTGGCGCCGTTCATGCATGGAGTACGTACGAAAATTATGAAGTTGATGTGAAAGGTAAGATAATTACTGTAGTATCATATACTACTACATGGATTTGACGAAAAGATAAAAATACATACGGATCCATCAATGACATCCTCACGCCCTAGTGCGCCGGGTCACCAACCGACGTGTGAGGAGCAGCGGCGTTGGCGGCGAGCTCAACGTGCTTCTGAACAGTGCGTCCAAGGTTGCCCTGCGGTCCAAGAAGGCCAGCATCCTATCGTCCTCCTCTTGCATGCGCGTAGACATGGGTGATTATGTCCATGGTGTCTTGCTGCGCCAGGCGCTGCGTGGCGAGCGCGACCTCAAGGTGGACATTCTCCGGCGCGATGACGGGCAGTCGCAGGGCCACCAGTGCGTCGAAGAGATTGTCACCATAGTGGCCATTGAGGGTGGCGGGCATCACAGAGCCTGGGCTCGTCGGCTGAAGGCTTACGTCAAAGTCGGCCGCGAGCTTCTTGACGACGGTGAACTTGTCGAGGAAACCGACGAGGACCTCGTCGAACAAGGAGACGAAGTTGTCGTCCAAGCGGCCCCTCGCCCTGCCGGCCTCAAGCAATACTACCTGGAGACGTTCCTTGTTGCCGGGCCACAGGCCGGTGTCGTGGACCATCTGGCACAGCCGGCTGATGCTCGCGCTCATCACCTCCATGGGTCTATCTTAGCTTCTACTAGTCAACTGATCTTGCGATTCGAGTGATCACTCTTGCCCTTGGTTAGCGTGCGTAGGTGCGTAGGATTTCATACTACTCCTCGGCCCTCAACTACACCTGCCTTTGGCTGTATGATAGGTGGGCCAGCCACCCCTTGGGCCCACGTGTCATTCACCCAAAGGCAGTTGCCGTAAGTCAATGAAGCTATGCCCCCTCCGTGCCGGTGCAGTATAGTCATCTCACCGGACCTCTAGTTGGGGCCAAATGAGAGAAGTTTGATGTTTACTGGTTTATTGGTCCCCTTTGCATTTTGCGCCAAGTTTTGACCTTTGATTTAACTAATAAAATGTTAATGCATGTAAACAAAAATGTTGTGTAAGTCACATTACGAAAACCAAATAATCCCAAAACACTTAGGCACGGTGCATTAACTCCCTCCTTGTTTCTTATTTCGTGACATATCAACCAATGAGAGATGTGGGCCGTGCATACTTTCAATGACTTGAGACTACCAAACATGACATGCAGTGTTTAGTTCATTGCATGTAATCCTATTAAGACTCTAGTTAGCAAGAAAACATTAAGTTCTCTCGCCGATAGGAATAAAACACCATGTATTTATTTATAGAGGGAGTAGTACATTTTTTGTGACATGCATTACTAGATATTGCTAGTCAAATACTAAAATCCAGATGGACGTGGTAGTACTCCTAAATCCAGACGGTGGTGCTACTAGTACTAGTAGTAGTACTACCAATGTAGTACTCCTAGGAGTACTAGCACTGTACTACCCGTTGGTCAAATTATTACGTGTTGCTCCTCACAGTGAAGTGACAAGACCCTACGCCGGAGATGACACCTGAGTATAGGCGCCGTGTTCGGCATACCATAGTCAGCCTCACCGTCTGCAGTCACTATCATCATGGCTGTAGAGCTAGCCTGCTTACAACTAGCCCTGTTCGACATAATTTCCTGTGCGTAGATGCCCGTGCATTGCACAGAACACCAAGATTGGGGGTGGACTGCTCCGGCAGCGGCCATCGCGCCATATTTTTCCATGACCTTCTAGATGTGGTGGGGAGGAGATAAGGCTGATTGTGAGAGACAAGGAGTTGTTTGTAAATAGGGAACAAGTGCGGGCATCTTTTTGCAAAAATGGAGAAGCTTGGTTTGTATGCGTCAGATCTAGATCCGACGACTACTGGTGAAAGATGGGAGGCACAACATCATCACCAACTCAGGACCTATTTGATTCGCAGGATTTTGAAAATGCAGGAATAGGACACAGCAATATTACAAGTTTCAAACTGATATTACAAATGTTAGGAGTAATGCTGCACCTAGGAAGAGGGAATTACTAGGAAGTTCACGTAAGAACTTTCGTTACTTTAGGTGGATGCAGGATTATCGTACAAACTAAAATCTACCGCCGTAACAAGTCACTAATGGGCAAATAAGTTTTCGAGTCTCTGGCCACTTGATGTTTCAAAAACAAATTCAGCTTTCGCGGAGACTTTGTCATTTAGGCTTAGACGCTTGCGGTGATCAGCACGCCATTCATTGTTGCGCCAGAGAACGCCAAACCTCATTACCTTGAGCACACTTGCCTCCAGAACAAAGAACCTGGCCAATTTAATCTCAGATGTGCTGCCTCGGTAGTCGATCAAATCAATTTTTGTAAGATGGAGATCAAGGCATTCGATGAGATTGTTATAGTGCAACACATTTTGCACTTTCGGGTCTTTTTTTATCTGCAAAAGAAGAGAACATATTAGAGCAGCTGGCTGCATAAGATTGCCGTGTCATCAAGAGGTACCAATATAATTCGCTCATATGATAGGGTTGGCTGGCTAGTGATATTTTTTCACTCTCTCTCTCTCCCTCTGTCTCTCTGTTTCTGTTTCCTCTCATTTAACTAGGAGCACGTGAAGAGCTTGGGCATTTGTTGGCTTCCACTATGTCGCCGATGCCATATTTCGCAAAAGTATGCCACCTAATACGCATCGATGACAAATCAAAAGATTTTGGCACCGCTCTCGCGATGTGAGAGAGTTGGCACCGCTGTGCACACAGACCCACATGTATAAACAAATCAATCAAACCAACTACACCAGCCTCTCACTCTCGCAAACACGTGTTTTTTTATTGCCTCAGTCCTCTCTCTCTCCCACACAGTGTTTTTTCATTGCGTGAGTTAATTTGGCACCGGAGCAAATTAGGTGCTCCAGATTGGGGCACTAGGTGAGCAATGAAGGGGCATCGATGCCAAATGCATCACAAGTGAATTTGGGACATGTTTTGGCCTACATAGCCCACTTTTGTACTCCCTCCGTCCCAAAATTCTTGTATTAAATTTGTCTAAATACGGATGTAATACATTTTAGTGTTAGATACATCTGTATCTAAACAAATGTAAGACAGGAATTTTGGGACGGAGGGAATACTACCTCATATTTAGTATAAAATTTTGACCATAGATTTACCTAAGAAAATGCCAATGCATGTCACTAAAAATTACACCATTTGAAATTATGTTCAAATACGATCCAACGATATAGTTCTTAGTGACATGCATTAACATTTGTCAGTTAAATCTATGGTCAAATTTTGATACTACAAAATTGGAAGAGTAAACCAGGACGGAGGTAGTACTTGCCCTTAGGGTAACCATAGAGTTACTGGAGTAGTCTAAGTTACTTTCCACTATGACTAGCCTAGGCTACTATAGTAGTACAGCATAAAAATGATGCAGGTGATCACGTGAGAAAAAAATACTAAAAACATTTCTTTCGGTGCAGTGCGTAGATGTAGTTTTGAACACTACACTTGTCATCGTAATTTGGGAAAATTACGAAAAAATTGAGCTACGTTGTGATTACCGTTTACTAATAGGAAAGAAGTTTCACCTCCATGAGTAGCTTCTCCGTGCATGGAAAGAATGTAAGGAATCCAACAACTTGATCCAGATTGGGGCTGATAGATTTTAGTGCTAAGATCTTCACTATGCGCATGGACTGGGTCAAGCTTGTGGGAATCATTTTCTGGAAGACGGTCCTAAATACATCAAGAAGAAATTTAAAAATGTGAATTTCAAGAAGACGTAGAAGAAGATGAGTGCTGTACCTGAACGATTATGGATCCAATAAAGAGTTCGGAGAATTTGGCAGACGAGTACACCAACGCTGTTAATTTCAACGCGTCAATGACCCTGATTTTTGTTGGACCTTCTAGATCCGATACAAGCAATCTCTCAAGGAAAGGTGCATTCTCAATGACCATAACATGGAACAGCTGGAGTGATCTCTTCCCAATTGATGTCTTGTTGCACGGCCAACAAGACACATAAATCCATCGGAGATTCGTCGAGGCGATGTGGAGGCTAATGAACCCGTGGATCTGCTCAAGACGAAGGCACTCGAGCATAGTACAGCTGCAGAGCAGGTGCTCCATAGGCTTCTTCGAGATGACAACGTCAAAGAGGTCGAGCTGCTTGAGTTGAGGGAGAAGAAGGGCGGGCTCGACATTAATCTGGGGAAGATAGCAGGAGCTGAAGCTGGCGCGACGCAGTGTTGGCGTGAGGCGGAGCGCGGACGGCAGCAGAGAGCGACATCGTCCAGCTTCAAAGCTGAGCTCCTCGAGCTGATCTAGGGTGGGGGATAAGAACCACTCGTCGAACTTGGGTTGGACCTTGCAGTTGGTACTGAACATGCGAATGTCAAGACGTCTGGCTGGCCCAGGGTGCGATGAAAGGATCTTGGAGACTGCGGCCATGCGTTTGAAATCCCCGTCGCACAGGCAGCTGTCGATGGTGAGGTTGAGGGGGACGCAGCGCCAGAGGGGGCGCCACCACCGGGAGAGCAGGGCGGTCCGCACGGCAGATTTGGTGGGGAGGAGGGCGATGATGACGAGCAGCATGTCATCGGGGAGGCTGCTGATGAAGTCCAGGCTCACCGGATGCGGTTTTGGCTCGAGCGGCCTCCGCTTGTTGGCTGCCTCGCCGTCCATCTCAACCGGCGGCGACGCCGGTGTACACGTGTGCTGGTGTGTGTTGTGTGCTGGGTGTGCGCAAGTGCGTCCTTCTGTGCATGCCGCCACGCAGTGGTGAATTGTGCGGGAGTGCATCCTTCACGCGCATGAAGTTTGCCTCAATGCTCCCTCAATTTACTAGCGTGCGGGGTGCTACCCCGAGTGGTTTCAACTTTGTTTCCTTCACCGCGTGTCAGATGGGCCTCTAGTTTACTTATTTTCACCCACTGCCACATGGGCCAGCACACCAAGATACAGAACACGAGCTGACAACGCAGCATGTGGATTGGTTGACCGGTCAACTAAACAATATACAGAGCTATACGCTGACACAGTGAGCGTATAATCCGTCGGTATAGAGAGTTCGAGTGAGAGGGGAGGCCCGTGTGAGATAGCAGAGAGAGAGAGAGAAAGAGCTACTCCCTCCGTTCGATAATGTAGTTACAACATTTTTCAAAGTCAAACTTTTGAAACATTGACCAAGTTTATAAAGAAATTACATATATCGGCAATACCAAAGATAAATGATAGTATGAAGTAAGTACATGTTGTGATGAATCTAATGATCGTTCTAGATGTAAATGTTTTTCTCCACATATACCTAGTCAAACTTTTCTGAGGTTTGACTTTTCAAAACATCCATATGCTTATGGACGTGAGAGAGTCCCTGACGAGAGAGAGAGAGAGAGAGAGAAGTGTGTGTGCGTGTGTGAAAGAGACATGGACAATACACGATAAAAGTGGAGAAAAAGCATGCATGTCTTATGCAAACATATCACACATGCATCTTCGACAACGGAGGCAAGGTGAGGAGATAGTGTGTGGTTGTTTGGAACCGAGAGAGGAAGACCCCTAGCACGTGGCCAAGAGGGGTCTGATAAACAAGGGAGAGAGGTCGAGAGAGACGTATAGAGAAAATGCAGACACGGGGAGGAGAGAGTGTATGTTTGTCATAGAGAGATCCACTTAAGATCGTGATGGGACTACATGCGTGGGAGATCGAGTGACAAGGTGTGTGCGCGATAGAAGATGCCCCGAGAGATATCGAGATAGACGTATGGATGGAAGGAGACAATACTTGTGTTCCTGATGGCTAGTAAGAGATAATCATACTTAGGAGGGGGGGAGTGCTTGCGCCTATGGCCCTCTTTGGATACTCTAACTCAGTTAGAGGTTAGAGTTAGATTCTAACCCTGAACTAACTCTAAGTAAAGAGGTGTTTGGATGGCAGGGTTAGATGGAGCGCGGATATGGCGAGGCACCTTCACGGGCGGTGCGAAAGGGGGGGAGGGAGAGGACGAGAAGCTTTGAGGAAGTGGGGAGGGATCTGCTGCGGGGAGAGCGAGAGAAAAATGTGTTTATTAGTGGTCCTAAGAAGAACTAACCCAAATAAGCACCTCTTGGATGGGTTAGTTTTTTTGGATGGGTTAGATGCATCTAACCTAAACTAACCCTCCTGTTTGGATCTTTTTGGGTTAGTTGACTCCAAACTAACCCAAACTAACTCTAACCCATGGATCCATACAGAGCCTATGATGGAGTGAGGGATTATGGTACTTAGGGGGGGTGCGTGTCACATGGAGAGAGAACAAGGGCGGAGAGTGTTGGATGGGTCTATATGTATAGCGCGAGCGAGACATGTGTATGTGTGAACCAGGGAGATATAAGGCCCATTTGGCTTGCGTCGTGAGCATCTTTTGCGTGGCCTGGGGTTGTGGCTGGATTTCATGCACGCTTGTTTGGTTGCTACCCTGTGAAAAAGAAAGCCCGCCTGGGCTGGGTTCCCTTGCACTTTAATTAGCCTGGCTGAACTCCAGACACTGCAAGTAGCCTGGCCCAAGCGACTGATTTCAAACGCCTGGCCGTGTCTGGTTGTGCGGACACGAGGCTAACAGCAACATGGATGGATATTAGCATTAAATAATTGATGCATGGATTGATTGATGGGATGTTGATGCTTTGCCTGGCCCAGGCATGAACCAAACGCTTCAGCACCACACAAGCCTGGCCAGGCAGAAATATTTTACATCTCACGTCCACACCAGGCAGTACCGACCATCAAGGCATGAGGGTCAGGTCACGAACCAAACTGACCAATAAAGTTCGAGAGAGATTGAGGAGCCCCGATAAGGCTGAGTGGTGCGTCAGATAGCTGAGAGGGGGAAAGAGATATTCCATCCGTTCGATAATGCAGTGCATGTAAATTTTTTATAAGTCAAACTTTGGAAACTTTTATCAGGTTTACGCAAATGTTATTTATATCTACAATACCAAAGATAAATCATTCAAAACTACATCTCATCATGAATCTAATGGTATATGTTTGCCATACTAGATGTAATTCTTTTTCTCCCCGTACATGGTCAAACTTTGTGAGGTTTGACTTTTCAATAAATCTATGTGCTATGGACGGAGGTGAGTGCCTCAGTCGAGACAGATCAAGTGCGTGTGAAGGAGAATGAGTAAGTGTGCAAAAAGAGTATGTGTGTGAAAGAGAAAGTGAAAACAAACGATAAATTAGAGAGAGAGAGTGTTTTTTCGTTTCTTATGCGAACATATCACGCATGCATCTCCGAGATGGAAAAGCGAGGCGAGGAGATATACGAAGATAGCTAGTGTGTGATTGTTTGCAACGGAGAGAGACACCCATGTAGCACATGTCCAATAGAGGTCTGGCCAACAAGGAAAAAGGTCGAGAGGGACACATGGATGGCATGGACGCATGGGGAGGGAGAGAGGGTGTGTTTGTGATAGAGAGATCCCCTCGAGATCGTGAGGGGACTATATGGGTGGGAGATCGAGGGAGTGCATGCGCGATAGAAATATGCCCCAAGAGAAATCGAGATAGACCATGCACATGTTTGTGATGGAGACTAAGATTAGCTAGTCATATACATATATGGGGGACTGCGTGTGCCTACAATTGAGTGAGAGACCATCATACTTGGCTAGCTGGGCATGATATTGTGTGTGTGTGTGTGCTTGTGAGATGGAGAGAGAACGATGGAGAGAGATAGAGTTTTAGATGGGCCTATCGAGTGCGAGTGAGATATGCATGTGTATGT
>NC_041393.1:297116742-297117786 GCF_002162155.2 Triticum dicoccoides
CCCCCCCCCACACACACACAGAGAGTGAGAGAGAGAGAGAGAAAGGTAGAGGGACCAACAAGGTTTTTGTCGGATGCGTGCGACAGAATTGAAGATTGTCGGCGAGAGAGTGAGAGAGAGAGAGAACATGAGTCCCGGAGAGGGGGAGGTCGCGTTTTATGTATCAAAGACTGATATAAACTTGCATTCAAATATTTAAATTGGAGACCATGTTGTCTGCAATCCACACATGAATGGATATATGCGTATATCAAACAAGTTCATTAATTTGACTTTCAACATGTTCATGGAGTACTATAATACTGTACAACATGCTACTCGATTGAGGTGTTCAATTTTGGATTTAGTTCACTATTTTGACCTACTGAACGAGATAGTTCATTGAATCGAGATATTTCATTTTGGGTTTGATTCGCGTTTTTGAGTGGGTCAACTATTTGTCATATAGTAAATCACTAGCAATGAGCATGTAAAAACACATTACTCCCGAGCATCATCTCTCCATCTAAAAAAGAAGTGGCAAGCTAATATTTCAAAATTTGATTCGAATCGACTTGGTAAGGTAGATGTGGATGCTCGTTTTCCTAAAATTTGAACGAACCGTTAAACATCCTCTCTGCTTGGTGGAATTCGCCCGAGCAAATAAATGGGAGACGCGAAATTACCGTCCTATGTGGGACACGCATCAATTGCCCGTTGTACATCGAGGGTAGGTTCGTAACTTCATCCAAGCACGCCTTCTCCTCGGCCGAAATGACATGTGCCGAATAATTCATAAACCATGGTCGGCAAAACACGCTCTCCTCGCCCAAAATAACTCGCTCCCACTATTTCAAAACACGCTCTCCTCGCCCGAATTCGCTCACGCCCACTATAGTTCAAAACACGCCCTCCTCGCCCGAAATCGCTCCCGCCCACTATTTGGGGAGAAGCAAAGTTACTCTACTATCCCCGACCCTCAGTACACAGACCCAAGCCGAGAAGCCTATAGGCAAGGGCAGAACTGTAACTCCCCCTCACATTTCAGACAAATGCGTCCGTAAG
>NC_041393.1:297118257-297161692 GCF_002162155.2 Triticum dicoccoides
CCTCGTGGGCGCCAAATCACCTTCTCCCGAGCCGCGAAACCTCAGCTCCACCTCCATGGCGCCCCCACTGCACCAATTTCACATCCGCCCTCCTCCCTAATGCCGGAGACGCTATCCAATTGCCGTTGTGCACTGGACCGTGTGCCTCTTACTCCGTGCTGCTGGTGCTGCCTCGACGACGGCCGCGTGAACCGTACCGGAGCCGATTCACCCCCGCCGTTGTTCACGGCGTCGGAGCAGCTCCAACTTCGGATCCGTCCAGAGTCCTAGCGCTGCTTCCGCGTAGCCGTCGACCGTCGTGACATCGCTCTTTCCCTGTCGCCAGTCACCACCGCAACCGCGCCAGCCTCATCGACTCGGCAGCTGGACCTGCCTACTTCACCATGCCGCCAGATAGGTCGCACCCTCATTCAGTTGTCTGAATTTTTATTCTGGTCCAATCGATTCCCAATGGGAAGCAGCACCCCTCGAGGCGGCGGAGCTCCTAGGCTGCCGGTTGGCTGGTGTCTAACATAAGGGTGCGGGGCCGCAAGTTCGCCGTGGAAGCAGCGCTTAGATGGCTATCTTTTAGAGTTGCATGGGTTGAAGGTACTGCCGCCGACGGATCTGGATGACGGGGAGTCTTTGTGGATTGGCCCGGGGGCGGCGCAACCATGGCAGTGCGGTGGGGCGGGGAGCGGGGTTTTGGATGGGGCCACGGACGACGGAGGCAGGCTGCTCTGCCGTTGGTCGCTGGCTCTTCGGGGAAGATTCCAAATAGTGTCAGCCGGGAGGCATAAGACGGCCATCAAGCCATCCGGTGTAGATCGGACAGTACCAAAATAAAATAAAATCGTGTGACCCCAATTTAGTCTTCAGTCAACAGACGTGTGACCACTCTCGTACGTTGTTGTTGATCTCTTAGTGTATTTCTTCGGATCAAAGAGATATGTCGTTCTTAACTTTATGTGTTATCTGCATCTTCAGACACATCGTCTTCCGACTCACCGCAGCTGCTCCAACAAGGGAAGCATACACCAGAAGGGAGCTACAGTCCCCACTCAACAGTTCCCTGCATCAAATGCGCGTGCCCAACATGGGCAGCCACAACAACTGCAGGGCCATCAACAAGTCAGCACATGATGCTCACTCCTATGGATGTCAGCCAGATAGGTTGTACCCTCATCTTACTTGTGTGCAACATTTATGGCTTTGTTATTCATCTACGCACGGAAAATAGATTGTCGGAAAATAGTCACCAGAAATCAACTTCCTCTTCTTGCTCTGCCCCGTTGATGGTGTTACGAACGGTTGAGTCAGCTTGAGCACAAAGATCCCTGGTTCCACAGGTAACTTAAGTGCGGCGCACTTTGACAGGCCATCGGCAATGTCGTTCTGAGCTCTTGGAACATGTTCCATCTGTAGGCCGTCAAAGCGCTCTTCTAGCTTTCTCACTTCGTCAACGTAAGCTTCCATCAATGGACTCTGATAATTCTTGTTCACTTGGCGGATGACAAGCTGTGAGTCACCCCTGACAATGAGCTTCTTGATCCCAAGGTCTGCTGCGATCCTGAAACCGGCAAGCAAACCTTCATACTCTGCAGTATTGTTTGTTGCTTGCTCCTTGGGAAAGTGCATCTGGACTACATACTTGAGGTGCTCTCCGGTGGGTGCAACAAGTAGCACGCCCGCACCGGCGCCTTGCAGCGAGAAAGCACCATCAAAGTACATCAGCCACTCTTTGCTTGCTTCCTTGACGGGGATGCTCATTTCTGGAACTTCTTCATCTTGTGTTGGCATCCACTCTGCTATGAACTCTGCCAATGCTCTTCTTTGGATAGTTGAAGTGCTCTCAAACTTGAGGCCAAAGCTTGACAATTCCAGTGCCCACTCGACAATCCTGCCTGTTGCTTCTGGATTTTGCAGTATCCTCTTCAGCGGAAAACGAGTGACGACTGTGATCTCATGTGCTTGGAAGTAATGGCGCAGCTTTCTCGAGGCCATGAGAAGGCCGAAAAGCAATTTCTGCACACCAGAATACCTTGACCTAGCTCCCTGCAGAAGGGAACTGACAAAGTAAACTGGGCGCTGCACCATTCTTTTCTGCATCTTCTCATGCGCCTGCGCAGATCCATCTTTGTCGGGACGAGAGCTTGCCGGTGAAGTCTCCTGCTTGTCACTGGATGCATCTGCCGTGGTCGCTGGCTCATCATCCTCCTCCCTCTCTGCTACTAACGCAGCACTAACCACTTGATTGGTTGCCGCTATATATAGAAGCAACTTCTCTTGTGGCTTAGGTGCGACAAGTGTTGGAGTGGAGGACAGGTATCTCTTTAAGTCCTGCAGCGCAGCCTCCGCTTCCGGAGTCCATTTCATTGGACCTGCCTTTTTCAATATTTTGAAAAATGGCAGGGCGCGCTCAGCAGACCTAGAGATAAACCTGCTAAGAGCAGCTACGCAACCGGCAAGTCTTCGTACATCCTTGACGCGCTTTGGTGCTTCAATCTGCTCAATGGCCTTGATCTTGTCGGGATTGGCTTCAATTCCCCGTTGAGACACGAAGAACTCGAGAAGCTTGCCGGAGGGGACTCCAAACACACACTTCTCGGGGTTAAGCTTGAGGTTGATCTTGTGCAGATTTGCAAAGGTTTCGTCTAAATCTTGAATCAGAGTCGCCTTGTCCTTGCTCTTGACCACTATGTCATCCATGTAGGCTTCCACATTTTTGTGTATTTGCGGCTCAAAAGCGTCATGGACTACCCTTGCAAATGTTGAACCAGCATTCTTTAAACCGAAAGGCATCCGTACAAAACAGTAAGTGCCACATGGGGTGATGAATGCGGTCTTCTCCTCATCCTCTTCTGCCATGAAGATCTGATGGTATCCTGAGTATGCATCAAGAAATGAAAGCAAGTCACATCCGGCCGTGGAGTCAACAATCTGGTCGATGCGCGGCAAGGGAAATGGGTCTTTGGGACAAGCTTTATTGACATCGGTAAAGTCGATACAAAGCCTCCATTTCCCGTTTGCCTTGCGCACGACTACAGGGTTGGCCAACCACGTAGGATGGAGCACTCCTCTGACGAGGCCTGCTGCTTCCAATTTCTTGATTTCTTCTGTGATGAATTCTTGGCGCTCCACTGCCTGTTTCCTGACTTTCTGCTTGACGGGCCGCGCATGAGGACAGACGGCAAGATGGTGCTTGATTACTTTCCTGGGAACACCGGGGATGTCAGACGGTTGCCACGCAAATACGTCGACGTTCGCCCGCAGGAAAGCAACGAGCGCGCTTTCCTATTTAGGGTCGAGAGTGGCACTGATGGTGAAGGTACCACCAGTGCCATCCTCCTTGGCGGACACCTTCTTGGTCTTAGGTGGAGCTACCATTGTTTTCTTACACTTGCCGGTGGAGCTCGATGGTGCGTCCTCGATGGTAGCGCAGCACTTCGAAGAGGTGCGCTTGCCGGAGTGGGCATCAGAACTCTTGCCGGACTTGGTCTTCTTCTACGCCCCGGGAGCTTCAACGGCAAGTGACTTGCGATCTGTTGCGGCTGCTGCTTCCCGGTAGATCTTGTCGGCGCAGATAAGAGCATCCTTCTTGTCGCTAGGGACAGAGATGACACTTATCGGGCCTGGCATCTTCAGCATGTTGTATGCATAGTGAGAGGCTGCCATGAACTTGGCGAGTGCTGGACGGCCAAGTATCCCATTATAAGGCAATGGAAAGTCAGCAACGTCAAAAGTGACCCTCTCAGTCCTGAAATTTAATTCGCTGCCAAACGTCACCGGCAACGTGATCTTTCCCTTTGGCTTGCTCCTTCCCGGATTGATTCCTTGGAATGTGCCGGTCTCTTCGAGCTCGCCATCAGGAATCTGGAGTTTCTGGAGTACCGCGGAGGAGATCAGGTTCAAGCCGGCCCCGCCATCAACTAGCATCTTAGTGACCTTGAGGTTGCGGATAGTTGGTGAAACCAACATCGGCAAGCACCCGACCGCAGTTATGCGATCAGGGTGGTCCTCAATATCAAAGATGATAGGCGTGCTGGACCATTTCAGAGGCTTGCGTGACTCGATGGGTGGTTCTGCCGCATTAACTTCCCGCACCCACTGCTTGAGCTGGCGGCATGAAGTATGCAGAGAAGCACCTCCGTCAACGCATAGGACCTCTGTGGCTTTCTGGAACTCCTGCTCATCGGTCTCGTCATCATCCATATCTTCATCGTTGTCGTCATCTTCATCCTTGTCGCGGCCGCGGGGAGGTCTGTCTCCTTGCCGTTGCTTGGCCTTGGCGCGGCGTTCTCCTCGGCCGGGACGTTTCTTGCCAGCTCCTCCAGCACCTTCCTGGGCTTCCTCCTTGTCGCGTCGCTCGTATTCAGCCTTTTGCTGCTCGACAACCTGCTCGACCTTCTTGCAGCTCTGGAGGTCATGGCCCTTGGTGCGGTGGATCTTGCAGTATTGCTTGTTGGTGCCGTCCTGCTTGTCGGCGACCGCCACAGCCTGGTAGTTGGTGCCTGCGGCAATCTCCTTGCCGGAGCTACCAGCTTTGGCTTTCTTGGCGCCACCTCCGTTGCCGGACAGCTCAACGACTAGCACATCTTTGCCTTTCTTCTTCCTGTTGTTCCGTCGCCGGTTTTTCTTTGCTGGGGCAGTCTCCTCACTATTAGATCCTCTTGCTCCTATATTCTCTCCGGGGAGTTTCCTCCCTTCCTCAGCACGCACACACTTGTCGGCCAGGGCATATAGCGCACTGACGTCTCTGATCTTGCACATAGCCATCTCCTCCCGCATCATGTGGTTTCGCACGTTCTGGTGGAACATGCTGATTACCGCGGCAGGGTGGACATCTGGGATGTTGTGTTGTACGCGGCTGAATCTCTGAATGTACTTGCGCAGGGGCTCTCCTTCCTTCTGGGCGAGCAGATGAAGGTCACTCTCTTGGCCATGAGGCTTGTGGCCGCCTGTAAAGGCGCCGACAAACGGATGGCATAGGTCTGCCCAGGAGGATATAGAGTTGTCCGGCAAGTGCATGAGCCAGGATCTGACATTGGGTTTGAGCACCAGCGGGAAGTAGTTGGCAAGGATCTTGTCGTCCCGTCCCCCAGCAGCTTGCACCGCGCTGGTGTAGATGCTGAGGAACTCCGACGGATGCGACTTGCCATCGTACTTCTCCGGCACGTCTGGCTTGAAATTCTTTGTATTGGGCCACTGGACTTGCCGCAGCTCACGAGTGAATGCAAGGCATCCTACCGCGTACGGCAAGTCGTCTGGTTCCCCTGGCGCATGCATGTCGACAGAGGGCCCAGCGCGCTGGTCTGATTGACGCCGCGCTTCTCTTTGGCGCTCGATGCGAGTACGAGCGTCTTCTTGCTGTCGTTCGTGAAGAACTTGGCGCTGATCGCAACGAGCTCGTGGATCTGATGATGCGGTGGAGTCGCTGTCGAGGTGGATCCGGCGAATCGGCGATCTTGGCCTTCGGGGTGGAGAGTGCATGGTGGTTGCACCCCCACCGGTTTCGTCGCCACCGGCTCGTGCCTGGCAGTCCTGCCGCGGCAGCGACGCACTCGGCTGCCGTGGAGTGTCGCCGTTGGCGAAGCCGATGAGACTCTGAATGGTGGCCCTCCATTGATCGATCTTGTCTTCCGTTGGAGGGTAATCCAGGAGCAGTTGAGCTCGCGCCAAAGCTTCTGCTGGAGTGGTGGGTGGCAGTGGCGAACGGTGCGAGGAGCGGGAGATGCTCGGACTTCTAACTATGTTAGAAGGAGCAGTATCCCGTCTAGGCAACCGTGTCTCGCTCGTGCCAGCACGTTGGCGTGCATGCTGGTCCTGAGCACCCCGAGATTCACCAGCTCGATCTTGGCCTAACAAACGTATGGCACTGCGAGTACCATGACGCTGTCGGTCCTGCGCCTCCTGAGATGGGTGCGATACATGCAAAGACGCCGAGGTCTGCGCGGCCTTGTCCTTGGACCTGGCAGCACCATGAGCTCCCTCGTCGATGTCCGTTCTTCCGCCGGCGTCTACCCCACCACCTGATTGCTCTGGTGGTGGTGGGATCGACGTGGACGGAACTGCTGCCGCCGAAGTCTTCTTCTTCGGTGGCATGTCGATGAAGAAGATGAAGATCTAGCTCATGTGAATGCCGGATCAGGTTCACACAACCTCGACGCCCCCTACCTGGCGCGCCAAAGATGTTGGGGAAGCTGATCCACGAACACCTATGGGACCGGTGGACCGAGCCCCTTTCGGTTCGGCGGGGGGCGGAGATCGCACGAAGAGCGGATCGAGGCGAAGCACACGAGCAGTTTACCCAGCTTCGGAGCTCTCCGGAGAGATAACACTCCTACTGCTGCTTGTCTGATTGTATTGAGTTCTTGCTCAGGAGCACTGAGTGCTACAGTACGCACTAGCTGCTAACGAGACCGAGCGTGAGTGTTTCTCTGGCTTCAAACCGAACCCCTTCTACGTTGCGCATGGGCCTCCTTTTATATGCTCAAGGGGTCACCGACAGGTGGCAACGCAAACAAGGGTAAAAATGGAAAAGGTGTTGCGGTTGGTAAACTACTTGTACAGTGTATCCTACCTAACCCTGACGGCAGGGGACAAAGGCATTAAATGCCCGTGTGCGTCGCCCAAATAGTGCAAAAAGGACCGTCAGGGACGCCACCGCTCGCCACGATGGCAGTCTTGTCAGCGTCGCTTGCCACCACGCACCGCTGGCTGCACAGCCTCTTGCCACGCGCACCTGGAAAGGCCTCAGGGCGACACGTTGGTGGATGTGCTGGAGCGCGGGTACTGAGTGGTAGCTTGTCGCGGCAAGCGCCTTGCCGCGGATATTGTCTTGTCGCGCCCGGAAGCTTGTCGCTCACCGAGCCTTGCCGGGACGCGTGGCGCGTTGCGGCAAGTTCCTTGCGATGCCTTGGTTGGCCTTCCCGGCAAGCTCCTCTTGCCGGGGCCTTGTCTCCTTGGCTTGAATACTTTGTTCTTGAATGGTTCCAAAGGAACCACGGAGGACCTCGGCGGTCACCCGGCAAGCCTTGTCGCGGGGTGCTGCAACTGCCCGTGCACAAGTTCGGGATACTAGGGTACCCCTACTCTAGTACACCGACATAGATCATCACATTTCACTGTATATTCATGATGATCTCTTACGGATCTTGTTCAGGAGTTCACGATGTTCCATAGTTCAGCTAAGATACTTGTTCTTTAGGTAACGCTTTTCCATAGTTATCATCCATCAGCCAATTCTATCCCACAGGCTGGTGATTATAGTATTATAACACTTCTAGTATTACCTATGTTGTTCTTTAATACTTGTGTGTGCCATCTAGTTAATCTCGAGTACAAACGATACATATTCTGTAGCTTTCATCTGTGTTCTCCCTTTAGTTTATGAGACCTGTTGCTGCTAGTTAACCCCAGTCCTACTATTTATGTCGTCTCCTACAGGCACTCATTTACATAAATCTAACTACTAGTTGTCTTCCATGCATGTCATATATAATTGCATCACACTGATATATCCACAAGAAACTCATGGAGCAATGTAAAGGCCAATAAACTTGATGTCAATGATACCCAATATGATGGAACATGTAAACGCAGTTCTTCAGAAGACTTGCAGAAAGATGATGAATCCTCTTCACCCCACAAGGTCATTGCTCTAACTTGGCCTGTGATATAGGTACAACATGCATATAATGTCCTGGAGTGTATCTACTCTGTTGCAATGCCATGTGCTTAGCATGCTGATCATGCATGTAAATATGTCATGCCTTCCTATTTTCAGTACCTATTCCATTCATGATAACATGTTTTAAAATTCAAGTACTGTCATTCTACTCTATCGCAATGCCATCTACTTAATTTGGACATCATGCTTCTGAATATCTTATGCATTGTTATTGATCAGTATGTACTTTATCTGTCTGCCATACCATGTTTTTTTTTACATTGAAGAGCTATTAGTGCTCTGTTGCAATGCCATCTTATTTTCCCAATCATACACATGTATGTTGCCTTGGTTATTTCTGTACGTATTCCGCTAGCATATAGTTTTACATTCAACTAGTTTTTTTTGCTGTGTTGTCCTGTCGTATCCCTAGCTCTTACACCATACTCCCTCCGTCCGGATTACATGTTGCCGAAATGGATAAAAAAGGATGTATCTAGAACTGAAATACGCCTAGACCCATCCATTTTTTTCCGGATGGAGGGAATACATGTCAATATGTCATGCCTTTCTATTCTTCAGTACCTATTCCATCTCTCTGCTGTCGCATGTTCTATAATTAAAGCACCATTCTTCTATACAAGGCATGCAAGGGGAAGACGACTATGTTAGAATCTGAAGGGTTACAAACAAGGCCTTTGCAAAAGATCCAAACGCCAGGAGATAATAAACCAACTCCAGTTTTTATAGATACTGCTCCAGCACAGAGAAACCCAACTCCTACTGATAATAAGCAGATTCTAGTGGCCAAAGAACTAGTCCGCTCCAGTCGAGCAAAAATATGTCAACTCAATTCTAAGAAGCGTGTGCGTATCCTTGCATCATGAAATTTTATAGCATGCTGATCATATTTTCTACATGTTTCTTACCCATCTCTCTTTTAGAAAATAAGCTTAACAGATAGAAGAATTTCTGCAATGGTATCGTTTGCGAGGAAAGATACTTGCAGGAATTCTCTGTGCTCCAATGTAGATGTAAGTACCTGTTGTATATCACTATATTTTTACATCAGCATGTGTTTTGTTAATCGGCGTGAATCCAACCTTTATCTGATCTAAATTTAGTTGTAGCAAAATGTATGATTAAAGGCCACAATGTTGATTTTTGTAAGGAAAACTACCTGGTAGTTTTGCATCCTGAGCTGCATGAGTGTACTATATCATATCAGTGGGTTTGAATACTTTGGTTTTGCAGTGGGTTTTTCAGTGTTTTGTTTACTGTGTTGTCCTATCGTATCCCTAGCTCTTACATCATACTCCCTCCGTCCGGATTAAATGTCACAGAAATGGATAAAAATGGATGTATCTAGAATTGAAATAGGCCTAGACCCGTCCATTTATTTCCGGATGGAGGGAATACATGTCAATATGTCATGCCTTTCTATTCTTCAGTACCTATTCCATCTCTGCTGTAGCATGTTTTATAACTGAATCACCATTCTTCTATATAAGGCATGCAAGGGGAAGACGGCTCTGTTAGAATCTGAAGGGTTACAAACCAGGTCTTTGCAAAAGATCCAAACGCCAGGAGATAATAAACCAACTCCATTTTTCATAGATACTACTCCAGTACAGAGAAACCCAACTCCCACTGATAATAAGCAGATTCCAGTGGCCAAAGAACTAGTCTGCTCCAGTCCAGCAAAAGAATGTCAACTCCATTCTAAGAAGCGTGTGCGTATCCTCGCATCATGAAATTTTTATAGCATTCTGATCATATTTTCTACATGTTTCTTACCCATCTCTCTTTTAGAAAATAAGGTTAAACGATAGAAGACCTCCTCCATTGGGATCGTATTTGAGGAAAATATCTTGCGGGAATTCTCTGTGCTCCAATGCTGATGTAAGTACCTGTTGTGTATCACTATATTTTTACATCGACATGTATTTTGTTAATCGGCATGATTCTAACCTTTATGTGATGTAAAATTAGTTGTAACAAAATGGTAAAGGCGCCAATGTTGATTTTTGTAAAGAAAACTGCCTGGTAGTTTTGCATACTGAGCTGCATGAGTGTACTATCTCATATCATGCACATTACTGAATTGTAGTGCTGCTCTGGTTGCCCATTCATTCATTGTGTCAACGTTGCTTTCGTATTACCTTACCTGGCTGATGATAGTTGTGCCATACTGTGTTAATTTGGTGTAGGCTACTTGCCCAAATGTTTGTTGTGTCAATGTTGCTTTCCTATTATCTGACTTGGCCAATGATAGCAATGCTAGTGTGTTAATTTTGTGCAGGCTGTTGAAGATAAGAAGATAAACTCTAAAAATAGCAAGGCAACCCCATTGTCTCTTTCTAGTAAATCTAGGCCAGGTAATATGGCAATAACTCATGATTAATCCGTTTGGTTCCCATCCTAATTTATGTTATGATGCAGGGGTCGAGACACTCTCCACTATCAATAATACAAGCCTGCCAAAATCGCCATCTGAATCTGTTCAGTATCCTCTGTCTCGAATGCAACGGAATAAATGTATGTTTGCAAACCAATTAATGGCTGAAGCAATGATGAAAATGGTGGATGAATCAGAGGTGCAGAGTCGTGCGACACAACAACTGATCAATGTTTTCAGAGATAGTGTAGCAAAGCAGAAAGAACTTGCCCACATGCTTATGGGCGTCATCTGTGCTGAGGTTGTAGATTGTGACGTTGTAGATGGTTAGGTTCTGCTCATTTACTTGCACTGGCATCAATCTTTGATTGCCCAGTGGATGTAATTTCCTGTAATATATGCTGGATGTGCAACATTATTCCCTGTATGCCGTACCTTTGCGTGATCGGTTTTGGTCCTGTGCATAATTGCTCATCGTAATGGGCTCAAATTATCTAATTTGGCCTAAAGACATGTACGAACTTTAGTGGGCCTGTTAAGTTAATGGGCAGTTACTAGGCCGAAAGTTAATGGTCGGCCCTCTTACCTCCCGGGTCGTTAACAGGCCGACATCGAAGTGGGCAACAGGTGGCCCCAGTTTATTTCACGGGCCATTAACATGCCGTTACTAAGTTTGGGCTACATATGGCCCAACTATACTGTAGGCCTTTAGCAGGCCGAAAGAGACATCGGGCTTGTACTGGACCATGAAGACCATGGGCCACTAAGAAGCCGAAAGTCAGGTCGTATTGTAAATGGCCCAACTGTGTTGTGGGCCTTTATCAGGCCGAAAGAGAAACCGGGCTGGTATTGGACCATGAAGGGCATGGGCCGTTAAAGGGCCAAAACTAAGGCCCGACTACAAATGGCCCAACTCATTTATGGTCCGTTAATAGGCCGAAAGTCACATAGGGCCGAGAATTGGCCCAACACTTAAATGGGTCGCTAAAAGGCCAAAACTTAGGTCCGACTAAAAATGGCCCAATTGATTTATGGGCCGTCAACAGGCTGAAAGTGACACCGGGCCAGAAAATTGGCCCAACACTTAAATGGGCCGCTAAAAGGCCGAAACTCAGGTCCGACAACAAATGGCCCATCAGATTTATGGGCCGTCAACAGGCTGAAAGACACACCGGGCCGGAAACTAGCCCAACATTTAAATGGGTCACTAAAAGGCCGAAAGATGTACATCCTGAAAATTGTCCCATCCATTAAACGAGGCGTTAACAGGCCGAAATCTCATCGGGCCGATATTGAGCCCAGATATATAGCAGGCTGTTAGCGCGCTCGAACTGACGATGGGCTGCAATAGTGTCAAATCTTTAACAGGCCGTTGACGGGCCGAATTGTCTCATCTCGTATGGGCCTTGGGCTTAAATGGACCTGACACAAGTAGGCCTTATATGGGCTGGCCTGCTAATTTTTACTGGGCCGGCCTTTTCACAGGAATGGGCCTCTGTTGGGCCGTGCCATGTGTCGACGTACCATAGGCGTCTTCCGTCCAATGAGTGGACGACATCTGTCCCAACGGTGAGCCGACACGTGTTTCCTCCAGCCAATGATGATTTTACACGTGGAAAATCCCCATTGGTCGGGGCTGTTAACGGGTTATCGGATCCAAAACCCGACCCGATAGCTTAACGGCGTTCCGTTACGGTGGATGCCACGTGTCGGTCACCCTTGACGAAATCACTTCTGTGACGCGCGATTTATCATCATGGAAGTGGACACTTCCGTGATGATAATTTTGGTAATGTCATGGAACACTTCTACGACAGCACATGTATGACTATCTTGATTCTGTCATAAATTTGTCATGGATGTACATGCATGACAAAAACACGACCTACTATGACAAACACGTATCATCACGGAAGTGTATTTTTTTGTAGCTAAGAGAGAGAGAAGAAGCCATCTAGCTACTAGCTATGGACCTTTAGGTCCGTGGTAAACTACTCACGCATCATCGTAAGGGCAGCAAGGTTGGTGTAGAGGCCCTCTGTGATCGAACCCCCCTCCGACGGAGTGCCGAAAAAGGTCCTGTCAGTGCAACAAACCCTAAGTCGTTGCCTAGACCATGCATAGGACAAAAGGAGCAAGGTTGCAACATCCAACACAAGGCCAAGCTGAAGAGATCAGCTCTTTGAGAAATCAGGGGGCAGATCAAAAAGACCAAGTCAAGCTAAAGGAGCAAGACACCACTAAGGGAAAGTATCCCTTGCCAGGCAGGTGAGCCTGGCAAGGTCGAGGTGACTCCAAGAGTAAGCATCAAGACCGTCCCGGTAGGCCTACCATGCACAACAAAGGCAAAATACCCCTCCAGGGCTCCACCACTCCACCTCGCGATGACGCAAGTCATCGATTGGTGCGTTGTCAAGCCCCCAAGTGATTAAGTGGCCATTTTTTGCCACATGGCAGCCACTTCCTATGGAAATCACCTTCAAATGACACACGTCCAGTGGCGTGTCAAGCAGACAGACTAGAAGGTGGAAGAACAACCCGACAAGGCTTGCCGGGCACTCCATGATGTGACACTAAGCGGCACATTAAATGCGCTCTACTCTGTCTGTAGAGTTAGGTATGATAGCACTGTTTGCTATCTAATCAGGGCACAATGACTGATTTGCCATTTTAGTGACCTCTTGATCTATAAAAGGAGGCCCATGGCAACCATAGAAATAATTCAAACCCCTATACACTCATACGCGCGTAGCTGCCCTCGCCCAAGGCAACCTTGCCGGGCCAGAGCACTGCGTTTTTCACCACTATCCACAATGAATCCACCAAAGCAGGAGTAGGGTCTTATGCCTCGTGGTGGCCTGAACCTGGATAAAAACTGCCAGTGTGATCTCTGCCATGCCGCGCGACATTCTCCGCTCTTTGTGCAACGTGCTCATCCCCCCTGCAGAACCACAAGGAGCTCATGTGATATGGGGTGGTCCGATCTTCTCAGTAAGCTGGTGGTGGTATGATGAAGATGATAGATAACTGGGCGTCACTAATGATCTCTCCTCGCTAGATCCATGATGCCAATGCAACAACTCTCTACCCTTCGGATATTCACGACTTCACACACTTGCGCAACATAGCCGTCGACCATGAAACAGTATAATTGCAATTCACTAATTCCCAATGGAACAACAGATTACCCTCAACTTGTAGTTCAAATCTCCAGATCGATACGAATTGGAGATCCAATTTCAGATGAATGCTTGATAACAAGTTCAACGAAACTAGGGTTTAATTTTAATGTGGTCTAACCCTAGTTGTGGGCGCCCCAATAGTAGTTATAGAGGTGGGGGCGTCCACCACTCAAACCAAACCTGAACCCAACTTGGGTTCAGTCCAAACCAACTCAGTTCGACTCAAACTGATACAAACTGACCCAATGGTTGGGTGCAGCCAACTAGGCGCGCATGCCGTATTTGTATGGCGCACAAGCACTTGGTGGTGTGCCATATGTGGCCTCCTACGTGGTGTCCTCCTCCTCATGCTGGTCGTCGTCCGCCCTCTCCTCCCTCGCGTCCATGTGCATGATCACCACGTCTTTCTCTAGCTGCTTCAACTCCTCATTCTCTCGTGTTATGCCTTCTTCTCCCATGAACATGAGTATGCAAACTTACAAAGACCGAGGTAGTAAACAATTCTCAGTAATGAAATAATCAGAATCTATTAGGAGCAAATTCACCTGTTATTCTATTAGCTTTGCACGGGCTCTCGTAATAGGTCCAATTCTGATTTCATCATTGGACTTCTTCTTTGCAGTAATTGGTTGGCCAACATCATGAGGTGGAAATGGAAGAATAGTAGGGATGTCCTCATCATCTCCCCTCCTTCAAAAGGCGCCGACCTCGACGCTCCAAGGTCTTCTCCATCATATGGCGACAAATCAGCAACGTTGAAGCTGTTGCTAACGCCACCAAAGTCAGCTATTGGAATATCAATCGAGTAGGCATTGTCATTTATCTTGGCTAGCACCTTGTAAGGACCAGCACCACGCGACCGCAACTTGGAACGCCGCAGCTGTGGGAACCTATCCTTGCGCAGATGCACCCAACCCATATCTCCAAGCTGGAACAAAACTTGCTTTCTTGATTGGTTTCTTGCAGCAGCAATGTTCTTGCCTTTCTTCTCAATAGCCTCTCGTGTCTTCTCATGAATATTCTTCACATAATCTGCTTGTTTTGATGCCTCCGTAGTTACTCTCTCATGCAATGAAAGAGGCAGCAAATCTAGGGGTGTGATAGGTTTGAAGCCGTACACCACCTCAAAAGGACAAAGCTAGGTAGTAGTGTGCACCGCGCTATTATATGCAAACTCAACATGTGGCAAACACTCCTCCCACTTACGTAGATTTTTCTTGATCATAGCTCACAACAATTGTGACAATGTTCGATTCACCACCTTCGTTTGACCATCCGTTTGGGGATGACATGTAGTACTGAACAACAACTTTGTTCCTAGCTTTCCCCATAGGGTCTTCCAGAAGTAGCTCATAAACTTCACGTCCCTGTCAGAAACAATGTCTTTGGCACTCCATGCAATCGTATGATGTCCCTGAAAAACAGGTTAGCAATATGCGACACATTGTCGCTTTTGTGGCATGCAATAAAATGTGCCATCTT
This sequence comes from Triticum dicoccoides, assembly GCF_002162155.2. Classification (NCBI taxonomy): domain Eukaryota; kingdom Viridiplantae; phylum Streptophyta; class Magnoliopsida; order Poales; family Poaceae; genus Triticum; species Triticum dicoccoides. The sequence continues at coordinate 297,132,968 of NC_041393.1, forward strand.
AGAAAATCTATCCACTACCACAAATATAGAATCATGACCTCTTTTAGTGTGTGTCAAACCTAACACAAAATCCATACTTATATCTTCCCATGGTGTTGTAGGTGTAGGTAGTGGTGTATACAAACCGTGAGGCTTCAGTTTTGACTTGGACTTGTTACATGTAATGCAGCGCCTAACAAACCCGTCCATGTTGCGCCTCATCTTGGACGAATAAAAGTGATCAGCTAGCATGAGAAACGTCTTCTCATGCCCAAAGTGACCCATCAATCCTCCTGCATGTGATTCCTGCAACAATAGCAAACACGCCGACGATTCTGGAACACATAGTTTGTTAGCACGAAACAAAAAATCTATCATGTATGTGGTAGTTGTCCCATGCGTTTTGAAGCATAGACAAACAATATGGTTCAGCAAAATCATGATCAACTGCATACAAATCACACAAACTCTGTAAACCAGGAATTTTAACATCGAGATGTGTCAATAACATGTTCTTCCTAGATAGAGCATCAGCAACAACATTATCTTTCCCTTTCTTATGCTTAATTATGTAGGGAAACGACTCAATGAACTCAACCCACTTAGCTAGGCGCCTATGCAAGTTAGATTGAGCTTTCATATATTTTAAAGCTTCATGATCAGAATGTATGATAAATTCTTTTGGCCACAAATAATGTTGCCAAACCGCAAGAACTCTAACAAGATCATACAATTCTTTGTCATAAACATGATAATTCATTCTAGCGCCAGAAAGTTTATCGCTGAAATAAGCAATAGGTCTACCTTCTTGCATCAACACACCACCAATTCCTATACCACTAGCATCACATTCAACTTCAAATTGCTTAGAAAAATCAGGTAGCGCAAGTAATGCTGCAGAAGTTAGCAAACATTTCAGCTCATCAAATGCATGATCTTGTGCAATGCCACAAACAAAAGGTACTCCTTTCTTAGTTAATTCATTCAATGGTGCAGCAATAATACTAAAGTATTTCACAAAACACCGATAGAAACAACAAGACCGTAAAAACTTCGTACTTGACTAACATTGATGGGAGTAGGCCAATTTTGAATTGCTTCAATTTTAGATGAATCTACTTCTACCCCATGCTTAGATACAACATATCCCAGAAATAAGACCTTATCTTTTGTAAATGTGCACTTCTCAAGATTAGCATACAATTTAGCATCACACAACACTTGCAACACTTGTCTAATATGATCACAATGTTCAGATTCATTGCGGGTGTAAATAAGTATGTCATCAAAATATACAACCACAAAACGGCCAATAAACTCTCGCAAAACATGATTCATTAATCTCATGAATGTACTAGGTACATTAGTAAGACCAAAAGGCATAACTAGCCACTCATATAAACCAAATTTAGTTTTGAAAGCAGTTTTCCATTCATCCCCTTCTTTCATCCTAATTTTATGATAACCACTACGCATATCAATTTTAGAGAAAACAACAGCACCACTCAATTCATCTAGCATATCCTCTAAGCATGGAATAGGATGACGATATCAAATAGTGATGTTGTTAATAGCTCTACAATCTATGCACATGCGCCATGTACCATCTTTCTTAGGTACCAAAATAATAGGAACATCACAAGGACTAAGAGAAACACGAATATACCCTTTGTCTAGTAGTGCTTGCACTTGCTTCTGCATTTCCTTCGTTTCTTCGGGGTTGGTCATGTATGGCGCTCGGTTGGGAAGGGCAAAACCTGGTATGAGATCAATTTGGTGCTCAATTCCACGCAATGGTGGCAGCCCCGCTGGTACCTCCTCTGGAAATACATCGCCATATTTCTGCAAAACACTAGACACACCAAGAGAAACAGATTGCATATCATTAGAAACTAAAACCTCTCCTTTGTACATAAGCACAAGAGGCATGGCTGTAGGATCCTCTCTAAATTCTCTCATGTCTTCTTTGGTGGCTAATATAAGCAAACTATGCTCTCCCGCACTTTACGTTATAGTGTCACTCACGGCTATTACATTGTTCTCTCGTGCAGGTGGTTGTTTGACATTTACTTTTGTTTTCCGACGAGACTCATTCACAATTTGTTGTGGTAACATAGGCTGTATGTTGATTTTCTTGCCCTTGAACTCCAGTGATAGGTATTAGCATGACCATTGTGTTGCACATGGCAGTCATAGAGCCATGGCTGACCCAATAAAAGATGGCAAACTATCATAGGCACCACATCAAATTCAATGGAATCCTTGTATGGTCCAATCTCAAAATTTATGTGCACTATATGATTCATCTTCATCTCACCATTGTCACTCAACCATTGTACGTAATATGGATTTGGGTGAGGTAAATATTTCAGATTTAGCTTGGCACATAACTCCTTGCTTGCAAGATTGTGGCAGGTACCTCCATTAATGATCACCTTACAAGCTTTGTTGGGGCCAACTAGTGCTTTTGTTTGGAACAGATTGCAGCGCTGTGAATCTGCATGTGGCTGCACACTAAGAGCATGCTGCGAGACAACAATAGTAGGCGCTAGAGAAGGAAAGGCATCTATGCCTCCTTCACTTGTGAACCCATCATCATCGGAAGCATATGGGTCAGCGTCATCTCCAGTCTCATATTCATTGCCATCATTCACAACCATCACTTTTCTGTTTGGGCACTCTCTCTTGAAGTGTCCCTTGCCTCCACATGTATGACATAGCATATCTCGGTTACGGGCTGTAGACATGTTGGAACCTGAGCTAGCAGGAGGAGCAATAGGTTTCTTCGATTGCGAAACAGTGGAGGCTGATTTTGTTGCAAAAGAAGAGGGGCGTCTGGCAGTGCCGTCAATAGACATGTAAGGGGCGGCTGTGTTCTGTTGGAGAACCGCTCAGTTGTAACATAACGGGCTTTAATTTGAGCTTCTTCGGCCAACTGGGACTCATCTTCTCTTGCATGATGTAGCAGCTCATTCATTGTATTGTATTGGTGATGCCTAACAATACCCTTGATGTTATATTTCAGCCCATGGAGAAAACGTTGCATAGTCATCTCAGCAGATTCTCTAACTCGTGCACGCTGCAACAATATCTCCATCTCCATGTAATATACATCAACTGTCATGGAACCTAGCTTCAATTGTGCCAATTTGTCATAAACTGTCCGCAAGTAATTAGTGGGAACAAAACGAGCTCGCATGATCTCCTTCATATTGCCCCAAGTAAGAATAGGTAACTCATTGTCTTCTCGTCGTTCGCGCACAATGCTATCCCACCAATGCAAAGCATAACCATCAAATTCCGAGGAAGCAAGCTTGATCTTCCTATCTTCAGTGTAGTCATGCAAACACCATAATTTCTCCATCTTGAGCTCCCATGCGAGGTACTCTTCTACATCAGTGGAGACTTCAAATCTGGGAATTGTGAACTTAGGCTTGCCCAAACCATCATCCTCCTGAAGTGCTACACGTCAAGCACCAAGTGGTGGTGGGCGACCAGGCCCTTGAAAGCCATGCCCACAGCCGTTATTGCCCACCATGTTTGCATTGTCTCCATGGACACTATCATCATCTTCATGGCCCTCATGTTGGCATTGTTCAATAGCTACATGCAGCCCATTGAATGAAGTTGTCAATTGTTGTATGCTTGTTTGGAGAGTATTGACTTGTGTTTGCATAGCATTGACTGTAGTTTCAGTTGCATCCACTTTCATTTGTATATAGCTTGAATATCAGCATCAATATTGTTAGTGGATCTATTGATAAGCCCTGTCAAATGATCGCGGAGAGCTTCATATTCCTTCCATGTAACACACTCATCACCATCCTTTTTCTGCATCACATCAACACCATTCTCAGACATGATTAGCAGGTTAGTGTACTAAATCAAAAATCGTTTTGGTGGAACACTCACAACTCACTGAAAACTGACAAGAAAAGGAAATCTTACCGTTCCAAAGTGAATAGCAATGCACACTTACCAGGTCGGATAGAAGAATAATGCACGGATGTGATGAAGTGAATACCAGGTATAAGAGCTACCACACGACGGAGCAGGATTATATTTGGTGGAGCTATAGGTATGGTACCCTATCTACACCGAGGACAAGTCCTTGTGTTGATCGTGTGATACACACCCAAAGAAACTCACGCAGTGGAGATAAATGGGGAAATTGCAACTCTAAAAATGAGCATAAATTTGATGTATGTGTCGGAGTAATGCTCGTGTTGAATGCATATGGAGAGATGCTAGCAAAAAGCTTAGGGTACACGGGCACAAGATTGCTCACTACTAGTGCAAATACCAAAAATAATCTAATTCCAACACTGCAATAGATAGCAGCAATTTCTGGCCAATGTCTCTCTCTTTTCTTTCTTGCTTTTTTTATTCACTCTTTTTTGCCCCTTTTCACTATTTTTTGCTATTTTTTATTCACTTTTTTTGTATGGTTGCTACAGTAAAACCAAAAAAAAAACTAATCAGAGCAGCCCAATGAGCACAAGGAAAGCTAGTCTCAATAGGTAAGTTCCTACGCAAAGCAAAGATTGGCTTGTCTATGGCACACAAAAGGAAAGACTCAATTTAATTCGGAATGGAAAAAGGAAACAGACAACGAAACCGACTCAAAACCCTAACTGAAATTAGATGGCAGAAACTCACACGCAGAGGCAGACAATTGATGCTGGGTGTCTGGTGGCGGGCGCAAACTCACATGCGAGGTCAGACAAGTGTTGTTGGGTGTCTGGTGGCGAGCGTAAGCAGCGGCAGGAGCTTGACTCAGAAGGAAAAAACAAAGCCGGCTAGAGCAAGGACTCCGATTAGAAAACCTATACCCTAACGACGCAGAAATAAAACCCTAGATGATCTATGACTCCGAACAGAAGAAAAGCTACGCAAAAGAAACGACCACCAGTCTAAAACATGACTTCGATGCAATCTAGGCTATGGAGAAAACTAAGAACCCTAATATTTTTGACCTTTTCTGCATATGAAGAAAAACAACTAAACTACGGGTGAATTTTATGGATGCTTACCGAGGCAACACTGGAAATCTGATACGAAGATGATATGGGGTGGCCCGATCTTCTCAGTAAGCTAATGGTGGTATGATGAAGATAATAGATAACTGGGTGTCGCCGATGATCTCTCCTCGCAAGATCCTTGATGCCAATGCAACAGCTATCTACCCTTCGGATATTCATGAATTCACACACTTGCGCAACATAGCCGTCGACCATGAAACGGTATAATTGCAATTCACTAATTCCCAATGGAACAACAGATTACCCTCAACTTGTAGTTCAAATCTCCAGATCGATACGAATTGGAGATGCAATTTCAGATGAATGCTTGATAGCAAGTTCAACGAAACTAGGGTTTAATTTAACGTGGTCTAACCCTAATTGCGGGCGCCCCAAGAGTACTTATAGAGGTGGGGGCGTCCACCACTTAAACCAAACCCGAACCCAACTTGGGTTCAGCCCAAACCAACTCAGTTCGACTCAAACTGATACAAACTGACCCAATGGTTGGGTGCAGCCAACTAGGCGCGCAAGCCATATGTGTATGGCGCACAAGCACTTGGTGGTGTGCCATATGTGGCCTCCTGCGTGGTGTCCTCCTCCTCATGCTGGTCGTCATCCTACCTCTCGTCCCTCACGTCCATGTGCATGATCACCACATCCTTCTCTAGCTGCTTCAACTCCTCATTCCCTCGTGCTATGCCTTCTTCTCCCATGAACCTGAGTATGCAAACACACAAAGACTTAGGTAGTAAAAAGTTCTCACTAATGAAATAATCAAGAATCTATTAGGAGCAAATTCACCTATTGTTCTATTAGCTTTGCACAGGCTCTCGTAATAGGTCCAATTCTGATTTCATCATTGGACTTCTTCTTTGCAGCAATTGGTTTGTCAACATCATGAAGTGGAAATGGAAGAATAGTAGGGATGTCCTCATCATCATGGCCCCATAGGTGGCAGTGGTTTCCCACGATATCTTTGGCGCGCCAGGTAGGGGCAATCGCTTGCGCGAACCCGAGAAGCATACATAGTGCATCACCTTCATCGTCATTTTCTTCATTGACGGATCCATCACCTATGTCTCCCAAGAAGAAGCCCGGTGCCGCAGCCCATCCATCCATCTCGAAGGCCCCGTCGCACGCGTCGTCGACGCCATGGGGGCTACGGGAATGCACGGGGATGTGGACGCTGCGGGGGACATGGTTGACGCAAGCAGCGCTGTCACCACCTCCCCTGCGGCCGACACGGGAGCCAGAGACACCAGAGAAGGACATCATCAACAGCACCCTAGCGGCAACGCTCCACGAGGTACGGGTGGAGAGATCATTTCGTCTGCACCCCTTCGCCCGTCCAAAGGGCACAACCACAGCGACGACACTCGCTTTGGGGTGAATCACAACTCTCTGGTCGCTCCCGCTGCGGGCGCGACCGTAGAGCATGCACCACCCCTAGAGAGAGGTGCCCCAACCGATGTGCTCAACGGAGCCATTGGTCCTCAAGCGCCTCCACCTCCTCACCATGCCACCCTGGCGACTAGCTCACAGCAACAAGAACACGACGCGGCCACTACCGGCAACATTAGGAGTCGGGCGACGTTGCGATCTACATCATCATCCATGCCAAGCACTGCTTCGGAGGCCATGGCATGGACTTAGCTGCTATTGAGATTTCCATCGGTAGCCAATCAGATGGATGAGTGGAGAGTCACCATTCAAAGTCTGATTAGTTTCGTCGAGGCGGGAGGATCGCAGCGAGCTAGCCTGCCATGGGCTCCCCAGGCAACGACAATGGCCCGCGCTGCTGGCCGCGCTGATGGGGCCGCCCCCATGGTGCAGTCCCCTCCATGGCAGCCTGCGCAGGGGCCATGGCCGGAGCCACACAATCAAGAACACGACAACGTCTCGATGGCTTCGTCCGATCCTCAAGTGCGTCAAGGCCAACGACAAGGCCTAGAGGACGGGCAACGAGAAGGCGCGTGCGTCGTCATCGTGCGACACCATGATACCCACCACCAGTCCGATTTGCGTGACGGGCCCTACATCAACGAGCCCACACTCGGCGAAGGTGGGTGCCTGCCTTTTGAGGCCGGGTGCCTGATATGTCTCCAACGTATCTATAATTTATGAAGAATTCATGCTATTTTATTATCTGTTTTGAATGATTATGGGATTTATTATACACTTTTATATTACTTTTGGGACTAACCTATTAACTGGAGGCCCAGCCCATATTGCTGTTTTAATGCTTGTTTCAGTATTTCAAAGAAAATGAATATCAAACAGAGTCCAACCGGAATGAAACCTTCAGCATCATGATTTTTTTGGAAGAATATCACCTGAGAGACTTGGAGTTCACGTCAGAAGAGCCTCGAGGAGGCCAGGAGATAGGAGGGCGCCACCCCCCCTACCGGGCGCGCCCCCTTGTCTCGTGGGCCCCTCGAGTACCTCTCGACCGACTTCTTTCGCCTATATAAGCCTACGTACCCTAAAACCATCGAAAATCAAGATAGATCGGGAGTTCCACCACCGTAAGCATTTGTAGCCACCAAAAACCTCTCGGGAGCCCATTCCGGCACTCTACCAGAGGGGGAACTCATCACCGGTGGCCATCTTCATCATCCCGGCGCTCTCCATGATGAGGAGGGAGTAGTTCACCCTTGAGGCTGAGGGTATGTACAATAGCTATGTGTTTGATCTCTCTCTCTCTCATGTTCTCTCTCGTGTTCCCTCTATGGCACGACCTTGATGTATCCCGAGCTTTGCTATTATAGTTGGATCTTATGATGTTTCTCCCCCGCTACTCTCTTGTAATGAATTGAGTTTCCCCTTTGAAGTTATCTTATCGGATTGAGTCTTTTATTTGAGAACACTTGATGTATGTCTTGTTGTGTTTATCTGTGGTGACAATGGGATATCACGTGCCACTTGATGTATGTTTTGGTGACCAACTTGCGGGTTCCGCCCATGAACCTATGCATAGGGGTTGGCACTCGTTTTCTTGACTCTCCAATAGAAACTTTGGGGCACTCTTTGAAGTACTTTGTGTTGGTTGGATGAATCTGAGATTGTGTGATGCATATCATATAATCATGTCCATGGATACTTGAGGTGACAATGGAGTATCTAGGTGACATTAGGGTTTTGGTTGATTTGTGTCCTAAGGTGTTATTCTAGTATGAACTCTATGATAGATTGAGCGGAAAGAATAGCTTCATGTTATTTTAATACGAACTCATGAATAGATAGAACAGAAAGGATAACCTTGAGGTGGTTTTGTACCCTACCATAATCTCTTCGTTTGTTCTCCGCTATTAGTGGCTTTGGAGTGACTCTTTGTTGCATGTTGAGGGATTGTTATATGATCTATCTATGTTATTATTGTTGAGAGGACTTGCACTAGTGAAATTATGAACCTTAGGCCTTGTTTCCTATCATTACAATACCGTTTATGCTCACTTTTGTTGCTTGCTACCTTGCTGTTTTTATAATTTCAGATTACAAATACCTTTATCTACTATCCATATTGCACTTGTATCACCTCTTCGCCGAACTTGTGCACCTATACAATTTACCATTGTATTGGGTGTGTTGGGGACACAAGAGACTCTTTGTTATTTGGTTGCAGGGTTGTTTGAGAGAGACCATCTTCATCCTACGCCTCCCACGGATTGATAAACCTTAGGCATCCACTTGAGGGAAATTTGCTACTGTCCTACAAACCTGCGCACTTGCAGGCCCAACAACGTCTACAAGAAGAAGGTTGTGTAGTAGACATCAAGCTCTTTTCTGGCGCCGTTGCCGGGGAGGTGAGTGCTCGAAGGTATATCTTTAGATCTTGCAATCGAATCTTTTTGTTTCTTATTTTATCACTAGTTTAGAAAATTACAAAAAAAATGGAGTTAAGTTTGTCTCATACGCTTCGTCTTTTTAATATCTTTCGTGAGTTTGATGGAAAGGAAAATTGTGCTCAAGTGCTAGAAGAAGAATGCATTAAAATGCTTGGTACTAAATCTTTGAATGATGAGCATGATTGCAATGTTGTTAGTATAAACTCTTTGAATATCCATAGTACTAATGATGATTATACTAGTTATGATGAAAATGTCTCCTATAAGCATGTTGATTTTTGTGGAGTAGATTGGGTTTGCATGGACACACCAAATAGGGAAAATAGATATTGCAAGAGGCATAAGTATTTAGAAACTAAAAGGTTGCAAGAAAGTCTAGATAAGAGTGCGGAGAATTTAAGATATCTTTACCGTTGTGAATTTTGCAATGAACAAGATCATTTACATCTCCAATGCAAATTGGTTCATGATTGAATCGTGTCCAAAAATTGTGATGATTTGATCTCCCTTTCTCATTACAATGAACTTAGATTGCTTTTGGGTTATGAAGAATTGAAACGTGCAACTAAGCTTATTCCAAAATTTAATCTTGAGCATTTCCTTGATATTGATCTAGAGATGATTTATATGTTTTGTGCGGTGAATTGCATTGAAAATCCTTATATTGCCAATTACCTAAAGAAAAGAAATCAAATAGAAGATGATGAGAGTACTAATGAAAGGGAAGATACTTCCCAATGTCCTCCTATTATTTCTTATGATGAATCATGTAACGAGGAGGAGGTTTCTATTCAACCAATCTCATCAATAAGGAGCTCAAAGAGGAAGGTTGAACCCACACATAATGTGAAGAAGAAAAAGAAAAGAAGGATCAACAAAGGTATAAAGGTATCCCTCCCAAATGATGTTGCTCCTACTACTCATTGTGATGATGATAATTGCTTTACTATTGGTGCTATCCATATTTTTAATGATGAGAGTGATTATGCTTATGATATGAAAAGGCCCAAGCTTGGGGAAGTTATGTTTGATGAGTATGAAATATTTGAGAATATATTTTCTGAATTTAATGTTTGTCCCAAGCTTGGGGATGCTACATTTAATGAAAATGATATTTTTAGCCTCCCAAGTTTTGATATGCAAAGTTGTTATGATGATAGCATGCCTTGTACCTATGATGATTATATTGATGAAAGTGGGTTTGGAAGGGTGTCAACTTTAGGAAGTAGTTATCCACTATTTTGGAGGATGTTGAATCTTATTGTGATGAATATGAAAGTGGATTTGGAAGAGTGTCAACTTTATTTAGTAATGATTCCACTATCTTGGGAGAGGTTTCAATCGATTATGATGAGAACGAAGTTGCTACTTATGATGATTATTGTGATGAAACCTATGCTATAAAAAGTAGTGACGATTATATTTATAAAACTTGTCATGATTATGATTACCCTTTTTCTGAACATTACTCTTTTAATGTGGAAACCATTTTTACTGTTCAAGTCTTTTATGATACTCTTACTATTCATGAGAAGAAATTTGCTTATGTGGAGAGTAGTAAATTTTCTATGCAAGTAGATCATGAAAAGAATGCTTTAGGTGCTGGTTATATTGTTTAATTCATTCATGATGCTACTGAAAATTATTATGAGGGAGGAATGTATGCTTGTAGGAATGGCAATAATGTCAAGTTTCCTCTCTATGTGTTGAAATTTTTGAAGCTATGCTTGTTTTACCTTCCTATGCTAGTTGATTATTGTTCCCATAAGTTGTTTGCTCAAAAAATACCTATGCATAGGAAGTGGGTTAGGCTTAAATGTGCTAGTCATATGCTTCATGATGCTCCCGTTATGTTTCAATTCTTATCTTTTATGTGAGCATCATTGCCATCATCATGCCTAGCTAAAAAGGCATTAAAGAAAAGCGCTTGTTGGGAGACAACCCAATATTTACCCTTACTGTTTTTGTGTGTCCACATGATTATTTTACTGTAATAATCATGTTTTATAGCTTTTGTTTCAATAAAGTGCCAAGTAGAACCTTTGGGAAGACTTGGGTGAAGTCTGTATGATCTTGCTGTAAAAAAACAGAAACTTTAGCGCTCACGAGATTAGCTGCCATTTTTAATGGAGAGTGATTTTAGGTTGATTCTTTTTGAATATGATTAATAGACAAATTACTCAGGTCCAGCAATTTATTTCATAATTTGTGGGGTTCCATAGGTATACGTTTGATACAGATTACTACAGACTGTTCTGTTTTTGACAGATTCTGTTTTCAGTGTGTTGTTTGCTTATTTTGATGAATCTATGATTAGTATTGGAGGGTATGAACCATAGAGAAGTTAGAATACAGTAGATATTACACCAATATGAATTTAGAATGAGTTCATTACAGTACCTAAGTGGTGATTTATTTTCTTATACTAACGGAGCTTACGAGTTTTGTTTTGAGTTTTGTGTGGTTGAAGTTTTCAAGTTTTGGGTAAAGATTCGATGGACTATGGAATAAGGAGTGGAAAGAGCCTAAGCTTGGGGATTCCCAAGGCACCCCAAGGTAATATTCAAGGAGAACCAAGAGCCTAAGCTTGGGGATGCCCTGGAAGGCATCCCCTCTTTCGTCTTTGTTCATCGGTAACTTTACTTGGAGCTATATTTTTATTCGCCACATGATATGTGTTTTGCTTGGAGCATTATTTTCTCTTGTTAGTATTTGCTTGCTGTTATTCAGATTAATGTTTTGTATCTTTAGTTTCAATAAAAATGTCAAGGATAGCCTTTACCCTGCTTATTTTGGTAGTATACATGTTGCTGTTTGAAAACAGAAAGTTTACCGCTGTTGAAAAAATTCCCTAGAAAAGTCAGAGAATGGTATAATTTTGAAACTTTTTTCATATTAATCTCTGATAAATTTATTACAGTGGGAATTTTCTCTCATATTTTTTGGAGTTTGGGAAGTATTGATACTCTTGCATTCTTTACAGACTATACTGTTTTCACAGATGACTGTTATGTTTGCATTGTCTGCATATGTTTGCTTGTTTAATGATTCTATTTGAGGATAGGAGTATTAAATATGCAGAGAAATTTATTATGAAATGTTGAATAATAATTTTAGTGATTTGTTACAGTAGAAAATGATAAGGTTTTGCATTGGTTTATACTAACCTATCTCACGAGTTCTTGTTGAGTTTGTTGTGAATGAAGCTGTTGATAAAAAGAAGAGAAACCATGACATGAGAGGAATTAAGGAGACATAAAATTTCAAGCTTGGAAATGCCCAAGGCACCCCAAGATAATATTTCAAGAAGTCTCAAGCATCTAAGCTTGGGGATGCCCCGGTAGGCATCCCACCTTTCTTCTTCAACAACTATCGGTTAGTATCGGTTGAGCCTAAGTCTTTGCTTCTTCACATGAGTTGTGCTATCCTTGCAATGTCATTTTATTTTTTTTGCTTGATGTTTGAATAAGATACCAAGATCTGAAATTCTTTAATGAGAGAGAGTCTTCATATAGCTACATAATTATTTTGCTACTCATTGATCTTCACTTATATCTTGTTGGAGTAGTTTGTCATTTACTCGTGTGCTTCACTTATATCCTATGAGTAAATTGTTGAATGAGTTGATTGTCATAAATATAAAATTATATATGTTTCATTTGCTTATCCTAGGGGGAGTAATGACTTCACATCTAAGGAGTAGAAGTTGTAAATTTATTGACGGCTAGCAAGCATTGTATTAGTCATTTGAACAAGTCATGAAAGAATATTGAAGGAAGAGAGATTTCACATATAAATATACTATCCTAGACATCTTTTATAATTGCGAGAACTCATTAAGTATGACATGCTAAAGAGTTGATGTTGGACAAGGAAGAAAACATAATGGGTTATGTTTTCTCACATCTCAGTTAAAGTATATTGTCATGGATCATTCAAACATGTTGAGCTTGCATTTCCCCCTCATGGTAGCCAAAAATTCCTAGCACCAAGTAGAGATACTACTTGTGCTTCCAATTATCCTTAAACCCAATTTTTGCAATGAGAGTCCACCATTCCTACCTACGGATTGAGTAAGATCCTTCAAGTAAGTTGTCATCGGTGCAAGCAATAAAAATTGCTCTCTAATATGCATGACTTATTAGTGTGGAGAAAATAAGCTTTGTACGAACTTGTTATGGAAACAATAAAAGCAGCGGACTTCATAATAAAGGTCCATATACAAGGGGCAATATAAAGTGACGTTCTTTCGCATAAAGATTTTGTGTATCCAACCCTAAAAGCGCATGACAACCTCTGCTTCACTCTGCGAAGGGCCTATCTTTTACCTTATGTCTTTTACTTTATGCAAGAGTCAAGGTGATCTTCACCTTTCCCTTTTTCATTTTATCCTTTGGCAAGCACTTTGTGTTAGGGTGATCCTGATATATATATCCAATTGGATGTACGTTAACATTAACTATTATTGTCGACATCACCCAAAGGTGAATACGTTTGGAGGCAATATTATAAGCCCCTATCTTTCTGTGTCTGATTAAAACTTCATAACCACAAGTACTGCGTGAGTGTTAGCAATTGTAGAAGACTATATGATGGTTGAGTATGTGAAGTTTGCTAAATAAAAGCTCTGACATAGACCCTTCCTGAAAATAGGATGAATTGCAATTGTTTGATGACTAAGAATGAAGTTTGCTAGTTTTCAAGAAAGTTTATGGTCTATGCGTTAACATGTGAATTGCTTGTTACTTGTTCGTGAGAAGTTTTATGAGATGAACTACTATTATGACATATTATCATGCTAGAAAAGGTGATTGAAATTTTCATTGATCAAACTTGTGCACCTCTAGCATTCACACTTCATAAATTCTTTCTTTTATAATTTACCTACTCGAGGACGAGTAGGAATTAAGCTTGGGGATGATGATATGTCTCCAACGTATGTATAATTTATGAAGCATTCATGCTATTTTATTATCTGCTTTGAATGATTATGGGCTTTATTATACACTTTTATATTACTTTTGGCACTAACCTATTAACCGGAGGCCCAGCCCATATTGTTGTTTTATTGCCTGTTTCAGTATTTCGAAGAAAAGTAATATCAAACGGAGTCCAAACGGAATGAAACATTCGGCATCGTGATTTTTTGGAATAATATCATCCGGGAGACTTGGAGTTCACGTCAGAAGAGCTTTGAGGAGGCCAGGAGATAGGAGGGCGCCCCCCTACTGGGCACGCCCCCTGTCTCGTGGGCCCCTCTAGCACCTCCCCACCAATTTCTTTCGCCTATATAAGCCTACGTACCCTAAAACCATCTAAGATCAGGAGTTCCACCTCCGCAAGCCTCTGTAGCCACCGAAAACCTCTCGGGAGCCCATTCCGGCACCCTGCCGGAGGGGGAACCCATCATCGGTGGCCATCTTTATCATCCCGGCGCTCTCCATGACGAGGAGGCAGTAGTTCACCCTCGAGGCTGAGGGTATGTACAGTAGCTATGTGTTTGATCTCTCTCTCTCTCGTGTTCTCTCTCGTGTTCCCTCTATGGCACGATCTTGATGTATCCCGAGCTTTGCTATTATAGTTGGATCTTATGATGTTTCTCCCCCTCTACTCTCTTGTAATGAACTGAGTTTCCCCTTTGAAGTTATCTTATCGGATTGAGTCTTTTGTTTGAGAACACTTGATGTATGTCTTGCCGTGTTTATCTGTGGTGACAATGGGATATCACGTGCCACTTGATGTATGTTTTGGTGACCAACTTGCGGGTTCCGCCCATGAACCTATGCATAGGGGTTGGCACACGTTTTCTTGACTCTCCGATAGAAAGTTTGGGGCACTCTTTGAAGTACTTTGTGTTGGTTGGATAAATCTGAGATTGTTTGATGCATATCGTATAATCATGCCCACGGATACTTGAGGTGACAATGAAGTATCTAGGTGACATTAGGGTTTTGGTTGATTTGTGTCTTAAGGTGTTATTCTAGTATGAACTCTATGATAGATTGAGCGGAAAGAATAGCTTCATGTTATTTTACTACGAACTCTTGAATAGATAGAACAGAAAGGATAACTTTGAGGTGGTTTCGTACCCTACCATAATATCTTCATCTGTTCTCCGCTATTAGTGGCTTTGGAGTGACTCTTTGTTGCATGTTGAGGGATTGTTATATGATCTATCTATGTTATTATTGTTGAGAGAACTTGCACTAGTGAAAGTATGAACCTTAGGCCTTGTTTCCTATCATTGCAATACCGTTTACGCTCACTTTTATCGCTTGCTACCTTGCTGTTTTTATAATTTCAGATTACAAATACCTTTATCTACTATCCATATTGCACTTGTATCACCATCTCTTCGCCGAACTAGTGCACC
The DNA here is from genome assembly GCF_002162155.2 of Triticum dicoccoides. Taxonomy (NCBI): domain Eukaryota; kingdom Viridiplantae; phylum Streptophyta; class Magnoliopsida; order Poales; family Poaceae; genus Triticum; species Triticum dicoccoides. The sequence goes on from NC_041393.1 coordinate 297,148,189, forward strand.
TATACACTTTACCATTGTATTGGGTGTGTTGGGGACACAAGAGACTCTTTGTTATTTGGTTGCAGGGTTTTTTGAGAGAGACCATCTTCATCCCATGCCTCCCACGGATTGATAAACCTTAGGTCATCCACTTGAGGGGAATTTGCTACTATCCTACAAACCTGTGCACTTGCAGGCCCAACAACGTCTACAAGAAGAAGGTTGTGTAGTAGAAATCAGTGCCCCGCCTTCACCCGTGAGTTGCGTCAAGTCCATTGGCCGTCCTCTCGCATGTTCAAGCCAAAAATACCAGAGAAGTATGATGGGAGACTGAACCCGGTAGAGTTCTTGAGCATCTACACCATCATTGTTCAAGATGCTGGGGCAAGAGATGAGAAGGTGTTCGCCAATTAATTCCCTTTGGCACCCAAGCCAAATGTGAGGCCTTGGCTAATGCACCTACCGAAGAACTCCATTTCGACCTGGGCTCATCTATGCCATGAGTTCATTGGCGCGTTCACGGGTGGCCATCAAGAACCAGGACGGCCCAATGACTTGCAGCTCCTCCCGGATAAGGAAGGAGAGACTCTGCGGAAGTACATGCAGAGGTTTAGCAGAGTACACACAAACATCCCTGACATCCACCCGCCGGCTGTGATAGCTGCGTTCCAGTCCAACATGCGCAATCGTCGGTACGTTCCAAGATGAACGTTCGATTGCCCAAGACTGTGAAGGAGCTTTACACTCTAGTGGATAAGGGTGCTCGAGTAGAGGAGGGGAGACGACTCCTCGAAGAATAGGATGGCATTGACATCGAATCAGAGGGTGATGACGAGGCCATTAGTCAGAAGAAGAAGAACAAGAAGCACAATAAGAGGCGCAAGGATAAGGGAGTGATGACCGTTGAAGGATCGGGCATGCCTAGTACTGGCAAGAAGGCCAAGACCAAGGTTCATGGCAAGGAACTTTCTGCGTGCACTGATTGCCCAGAAGCCGCGGCTACCGAGAAGGCTGGGAAAGGTGATGGGCCGTACTACAAGATCCATCAGACCAAGGGCCATGATCTCCATGAGTGTCATCAGGTTGAGCAGCTTTCAAGAAGCAGAGGGCTGAATATGAGAAGCGTGATAACGAAAAAGGTCAAGGAGGCGCTGGCAGGAAGGGCCGAGGCGGTGGAGCAAGCCACCCTAGCAAGGCTCCTTAGGATCAAGGGGAACCCGCAAAAGGCCATAAGAAGGAGATTGCAATGATGAGAGTGATGGTGGGGATGAGGAGGAAACCAGCGAGCAGGAGTTCCAGAAAGCCACTGACGCCCTGTGCATTGACGGGGGCGCATTTTTGCACTCCTCTCACCGCCAACTTAAAAGTGGGCGCGTGTAGTCAATGCCGTGGAGCCAGCGGCAGATTCTCGGAAGCCGCTCAAGTGGTCCCGCACACCCATCATCTTTCATGAAGAGGATCACCCCAACCGCACCACTGTGGTAGGGTTCTTGCTGTTGTTGGTCTCACCAACAATCCACAACCTTAAGGTCACGAGGATGTTGGTTGATGGAGGGGCCGGGTTGAATCTGATCTCTCCAAAGGTCATCAACAAAGTCCAGATTGCGGAGGAAGAGCTCGAAGTTATCGACACATTTCAAGGGATCAACCCTGGCAGAAGTCCTCCAAAGGGGAAGATCATGCTGCTAGTGACGTTCAGGGGGGGTTGAATTACCTGACTGAGAAGGTTGTATTTGATGTGGTTGATCTCCCCCTGCCATACAACGGAATCCTTGGCCGTCAAGCCCTGGCCAAATTCATGGTGACATCTCACTATGCTTACAACACCTTGAAGATGCCTGGGGCGATTGGTGTCATTTCCATTCTGTCGGACGAGAAGGATGTGATCATTGTGTGGACAATATGTACCAGGAAACAGTCACGGCAGAGGCCGCGGAAGCGAGTGTTCCCACCAAGGAAAACAAGAGAAAGAAGAAAGCTAAAGAGGGCCCCAATGAGGAATCTGAGAAGCGTACCTCTTCGGGGGGCGCTGCGCCTGTTAATGACTTGCCGGAGAGTTACAATAGCAAGATATCCAAAGCTGTTGCACCTGCTATGAAGAAGGTCCTGGCAGGGCTGGCTCGCGCTGATGGTGCCTTTAATATAAGTGCCACCCTTGATGACAAATAGGAAAGCATGCTCATTGCCTTCCTATGGGCGAAGGTCGATGTGTTTGTGTGGCAACCATTTGACATGCCCGGTGTTCCCAAGGAGGTAATCTAGCACCACCTTGCTGTCTTCCACATGCCCGACCCGTCAGGCAGAAGGTCCGAAAGCAAGCTTTGGATCAGCAGCAGTTCGTTGCCGAGGAGATCAAGAAGCTTGAGGCAGCTGGTCTGGTCAGAGGAGTACTGCATCCAACATGTTTAGCAAATCCTGTGGTGGTGCGCAAGGCTAATGGGACACGGAGGCTTTGCATAGATTTCATGGATCTGAACAAGGCATGCCCGAAGGACCCATTTCCCTTGCCGCGCATCGACCAGATTGTGGATTCTACCTTCGAGTGTGATATGCTTTTTTCGTGGATGCATATTCTAGATACCATCAGATATTTATGTCTAAGGAGGACGAAGAAAAAATGACGTTCATCACCCCCTGTGGCACATACTGCTTCATGTGGATGCCCTTTGGGTTGAAGAGCGCCGGATCCACTTTTGCGAGGGCAGTCCAGATTGATTTTGAATCCCAGCTTAACATAAACATTGAAGCTTACATGGATGACATTGTGGTCAAGACCAAGGATAGATCAACCCTTATTCAAATTTGGAATAAACCTTTTCTAATCTGCGCAACATCAACTTGAAGCTGAACCCAAATAATTGTGTGTTTGGCATTCCTTCCGGCAAGCTACTTGGCTTCTTTGTGTCCCATCAAGAGATAGTGGCCAACCCCAACAAGATCAAGGCTACCGAGTAGATTCAAGCACCCAAGACAGTTAAGGATGTGAGGCTGTGGCACCCCGGTGCAATGCAACTGGTTTACCTTGCATTGCCAGCCTAGAGATCTAGTCTTCTAGCAACACACAACAACTTGGTACAGAAAACAACCACTTTATTGATGGTAGCGGAAACATAGGTTCGATATTACATCAGGTAGCGAGGCCAAGCGGCACACACGATGCGGCTGGATAGTATGTACATTATTTAATGAACATGAAGGGTCCTCGATCACGACAACTATGTGGCAGCGGAACGACGATGACGCGGAACTCCATAGCACAGGGACACTACAGTGGACACGGTCTAGACACGGGAAGCACTCCGATCCGGTAAGTCTTTCCTGAAATCTGGCATGACACGCCAGATCAGTACATTGAATGTACTTGCAAGCTCACAACAAGTAAAAGCATAATGGCAAACAATAACAAGATAATTAAGCAGGTTAAATGCAAGGCTATGCAGACTACTAATGAAGTGAACATGCTTGTGCACCGAGTCCCTCGGACTCTCTTACCAAACGGGTTACCTCATAACTATCGTCAACAATACAATGATCACTCCCAGGTCACAAACGGAACCAACTCTTTGGTTCCCACAACAATAACCATCTTCATGGTCTCAACCATCTCATCACATAACAAGTGCCAACCATATAACTTTAGTGCAAGATTAACTTATTCATGTTGATCCATGGTGTGACTTACTTATGAGCTGTGTCCGTAACTAAGGATGAGGCTATCGATAGATTTAATATACACTTTGCAGATGTTAGTACACTGTACCCACACCACGAAACCCATGGCCTCCAACTCCCATTCAGGTGGACCAACGGCATTCCGACAAAACCAACCATTGCCATGACACTCTCCCAGCCACTCCGACCAACTCCCCTCTAGGCTAAGTCATGGGTGGCCCCGATGCCAACCCATGGCATCCAACGACCACCATCGTGGCAAAAACATCAACGGTCCCAAGCGGGGACATGGTACCAAAACAACAACAGACACACAAGGTTATGTCTGCTTACCGAGCCAGGGTACGGCACACCCATAACCTTCCCTCATTGGAGGCACCTACCAGAGGCATGACAACGGACCAAATAAGGGCCTTCCCATAAAGGCAAATGTGGTTGCACTGCAAAGCTCGATTCGGTGGCACCATGACTCGATCAACAATTATGTTCAAGTTGAATTATCATCAGGTTTAACTTGAAATAAAATCACTCAAGCCATAGTATGCCATGAACATGCAACCATATGACATGCAACTAGATGACACGAAACTATATGACATGCAACTATATTCACATATTACTGAAATGACATGGACCAACCTCAAAGAATCATCATGCACTACTGATCATGTAAAGGCACTAGTTAAACTCCATCATTTTTAGTTATGACTTTATCATGGTGAGAATATAAATATTAACCATCATATGAAAATAATACCGAGCATTATCAACCATAGTCGTATTACCAAAGTAGCTCTACTACACTAAACTAGTCCATGCACTCAAGTACCACCGCAAGCTAAACACTGCTAGCATGACAAATGCAATAACTTAAGCAATATTATATAAATGATTTAATGCATGAAATAAAGCACATTCAAGTTGGAAAAATCATAGTTATTGAAATGACACTATGCAAATATTTGTTGTGGCTTGCCTTAGCACAGAGGAGGGTCACACTCCTCTAGGTTCTCCTCAAGGCAAGAATCTCCCTCTCAAAATAATTAAAAACAACAAAAGAAAATATCAAAAAACCACTCTAAAATTCACCAGAAATTCTATACGGCAGGGAAAAATCTCAAATTTAGTGTGCTGCTAGAGAATCTCAGTACAAAACCAATGCAAAAAGAATCAAGTCATTTGGACTTACGGTTTAGGAGTTAGAGCTGGTCAAAGTTGCTAGTCAAAATGAATTTAAATTTGAATAAAAGAAAAACTGGGGGGGGGTGACATCGAAGACGTATACGGGGAATAAGCCTCCACTCGTACTGCTTCGGGCACGAGTGGATAGGCTGACAGTGGGCCCCGCCTGTCGGGTTTTGAGGAGAGGGGGAGGGAAACAGGGGATAGCGGCGCTTCGCCAGGGCTCACTCCGGCGAGGAGGGCTCGGCGGCCGATTTGGGAGGGAGGGATGGGTAGAGGAGGCTCTGGCGCAGCTGCCTCTACCTGAAGCTTGGCGTGGGGTGGCCGGAGTAGCTCAGAAATGATGTCTCCAGCGGTGGCTGCGGACGGAGTTTGCCGGAGATGAGGAAGACAGGGAGGATGGGCGATTCCAGAGACTCCAACAGGGCTAGCTAGCACCAGTGGACCTCCAGGGAGTCGTCAGAGAACTAGATGGAGCTCGAGGGGCACTAGAGAGGTGGGGAGCAGCAGAGAGGATCGCCGGCAAGCTCAGGTGGGGGACGGCGGCCAGAGGCCTGCCCAGCCAGGCTGCGGCTTATCTATTGCATTGTGGTGGTTGGTTTAGTGGGTTGAGATGCTCGGAGAGGCTAGGGGGGAGCTCTATTTATAGGCGAAGGGGCTGGGGGTCTCGGCTTCGTCGGAGGGCTCTGGAAGCGGCGCATGGAGATGAGGATCACCAGAGGGAGGTGGAGAAGAGGTCAGGGCTCTTGCGGCCACTATGGGAGCTCGAGGATGAGCATAGGGCATGAGTGAGGATGGGGACAGAGGCATGGGCGCACTGTGCGTTTGGCCACGACATGCCCGTGCTTGCTGCGGCCGCTCCAACATCAGCGAGTTGCAGGGAGGGGTCAAGGGTGATGGGTCGAAGCTGGTGGTGTGGTGTGGTAGTCGGAGGCAAGCGCTGCGACGGGCACGCGCTGAATAGGGGCTCAAGCGCAGCGCAGATTCCGCCGAACGCATGCCAGAGCCCGTGTGCACACGCGGTCACCATGAGAACTATGCCAACACGACATCCAGGCGATGCCAGACCTTTTGTAGCGTGTTACCCGTGCAGTGTTTGGTCTAGGAGAAGAGATGGCACACTGCGAGGCTGACCGGATTGAACAAGAGCTCAACAACAAGTTTATGGATGGAAACTTGTGCAATGTGTTTGGATCGGTTCTAGAAGGAGTTTAGGGCTAATCTGTTGCACTTAATGTTTTCCTATGAAGGTAATGAAGCTCAAGAAAAATCAGCTTCATTGGATCAAGGAATAATACACTTCCTTTGTAAAGTGCATTTTTAGGGCAGTGTGCAAATGATTTTCCCTAGCAAAATTTGGTCACATGACCATATGATATTTTTGCATAGGGTGATGAGGCACTATCTAAAGGGTGTGTGAGAATTTTCTCAGATTTTTCTAAGAAAGAAACGAAGGGGTTGCTTTGGAAGGGAAGTGAAAATATTCCATTTTCAAGAGGAAAATGAATATTTTCTTTATAAGAAAAATATTCCAAAGCATTTTGATGATGATGGTAGATCAAGAGAGGTTGTGAGGGGTGAGAGGGGTCACTTGGGTGAAAACCAAAACCGTTCCCAAGTGCAAGTCCAAATGAATTAACTCAAAAATCCATTTTTAAAACAAAAAGGCAAATGAAAAGTATGATGGCAAAAACCAGCAAAAACCAGGGTGTCACAAGCCTCCCCCATTCAGGATGAATCTCGTCCTCGAGATTCGGTTGCTTCGGAAAATAGTTCCAGATAGGATGCTCTCAAAAAGTCCTCTCTTTCCTAGATTGCTCCTCTCTCAGTGTGATGCTCCCACTGTACCTTATAAAATTTAAATTCCTTACTGCGGGTGACTCTTCTTCCAATATTTGGAATGGTTCCTCCTCATAGGTTAAATCCTTAGCAAGCTCTAGCTCCGCCACGTTAGTCCTTTTCTCAGGTGGCGAGATACACCTTCTCAACTGTGAGACATGGAACACATTATGCACTTCTGAGAATTCTGGTGTTAGTTCCAACTGATAAGCCACTGTACCAACTCTGGACATCACTGGGAATGGGCCAATATATCTGGGTGCAAGCTTTCCTCGGGTCTGGAACCTCTTAACTCCTTTCATGGGTGTGACTCGAAGGTAAACATACTCTCTAGGTTCAAAACTGATCTGTCGGTACTTGGAGTCATAGTAGCTCTTTTGTCGGGACTTTGCCACTTGCAGTCTATCTCAGATCTCCTTGACTTATTTCTCAGCCTCCATCATTAAGTCGGTTCCAAAAATGTGGCTATCTTAGATTTGAGACTAGTTTAGCGGAGTGCGGCACTTACGGCCATATAGAGCTTCATATGGTGACATCTTGAAGATGGTCTAGAAACGTTTGTTGTAAGAGAACTCAACATATGGCAGACAATCTTCCCACTTGGGACTTTGAGCAAAAGCACATGCTCGGAGCATATCTTCAAGTATCTGATTTACTCGCTCAGTCTGCCCTTCTGCCTGAGGGTGATAAGCGTTGCTATACTTTAATGCGGTTCCCAAAGTTTGATGGAGACGTGACTAGAATGCCGAGGTAAAGAGAGAACCTCGGTCTGAAGTGATAGTTCTTGGCACTCCATACAAACTGACGATTCTGGACACATATACACTAAAAAAAATACACTTCCATGATGATACGTGTTTGTCACAGTAGGTCGCATTTTTTGTCATGCATGTACATCCATGACGATTTTATGACAGAATCAAGATAGCCATACATGTGCTGTCGTAGAAGTGTTCCATGATATTACAAAAATTATCATCATGGAAGTGTCCACTTCCATGATGATAGATCATGCATCACAAAAGTGCTTTCGTCAAGGGTGACCGACACGTGGCATCCACCATAACGGAACGCCGTTAAGCTATCGGGTCCGGTTTTTGATTCGATAATTCGTTAACAGCCCGGACCAATGGGGATTTTCCATGTGTAAAATCATCATTGGCCGGAGGAAACACGTGTTGCCTCACCGTTGAGACAAATGTCATCCACTCATTGGACATGAGGCGCCTATGATAGGTCGACACATGGCACGGCCCAACAGTGGCCCATTCCCGTGAAAAAGGCTGGCCCAGTAAAAATTAGCAGGCCGGCCCATATAAGGCCTACTTGTGTCAGGTCCATTTAAGCCCACGGCCCATACAAGATGTGCCAATTCGGCCCGTCAATGGCCCGTTAATGATTTGACACCATTGCATCCCATCGTCAGTTCGAGCCCGTTAACAACCCGCTATATATTTGGGCTCAATATCGGCCTGATGAGATTTCGGCCTGGTAACGGCCCATTCAATGGATGGGCCAATTTTCAGGATGTACATCTTTTGGCCTTTTAGCGACCCATTTAAATGTTGGGCTAATTTCGGCCCGATGTGTCTTTCAGCCTGTTGATGGCCCATAAATCTGTTGGGCCATTTGTAATCGGACCTGAGTTTAGGCCTTTTAGCGACCCATTTAAGTGTTGGGCCAATTTCCGGCCCGATGTGTCTTTTAGCCTGTTGACGACCCATAAATTAGTTGGGCCATTTGTAGTCGGACCTGAGTTTTGGCCTTTTAGCGACCCATTTAAGTGTTGGGCCAATTCCCGGTCGTGTGTGCCTTTCAGCCTGTTAACGGGCCATAAATGAGTTGGGCCATTTGTAGTCGGACCTGAGTTTTGGCCTTTTAACGGCTCATGCCCTTCATGGTCCAATACCAGCCCAGTTCTCTTTTGGCCTACTAAAGGCCCACAATACAGTTGGGCCATTTACAATACGACCTGACTTTCAGCCTCTTAGCGGTCCATGCTAAAGGCCCACAGTATAGTTGGTCCATATGTAGCCCAAACTTAGTAACGGCCTGTTAACGGCCTGTGAAATCAATTGGGCCCACCTATTGCCCGCTTCGATGTCGGTCTGTTAACGACCCGGGAGGTAATAGGGCCGACCATTAACTTTTGGCCTGGTAACGGCCCATTAACTTAATGGGCCCACTAAAGTTCGTACATGTCTTTAGGCAAAATTAGATAATTTGAGCCCATTACGACGAGCAATTATGCACAGGACCAAAACCGATCAAGCAAAGGTACAACATACAGGGAAAAACGTTGCACATCTAGCATATATTACAGGAAATTACATCCACTGGGCAATCAAAGATTGGTTCCAGTGCAAATAAATGAACAGAACTTAACGATCTACAACGTCACAATCTGCAACCTCAGCACGGATGACGCCCATAAGCATGTGGGCAAGTTCTTGCTGCTTTGCTACACTATCTCTGAAAACATTGATCAGTTGTTGTGTCGCACGACTCTGCACCTCTGATTCCTCCACCATTTCCATCATTGCTTCAGCCATTAATTGGTTCAAAAACATACATTTTTTCCGTTGCATTCTAGACAGAGGATACTGAACAGATTCAGATGGCGATTTTGGCAGGCTTGTATTATTGATAGTGGAGAGTGTCTCGACCACTGCATCATAACATAAATTAGGAGAAGAACCAAACAAATTAATCATGAGTTATTGTCGTATTACCTAGCCTAGATTTGTTGGAAAGAAACAATGGGGTTGCCTTGCTGTTTTCAGAGTTTGTCTTCTTATCTTCAGCAGCCTGCACCAAATTAATACACTAGCCTACACCAAATTAATACAGTATGGCACAACTATCATCGGCCAGGTAAGGTAATGCGAAAGCAACATTGACACAATGAATGAATGGGCAACCAGAGCAGCACTACAATTCAGTAATGTGCATGATATGAGATAGTACACTCATGCAGCTCAGTATGCAAAACTACCAGGCAGTTTTCTTTACAAAAATCAACATTGGCGCTTTTACCATTTTTTTACAACTAATTTTAGATCAGATAAAGGTTGTATTCACGCCGATTAACAAAATACATGCTGATGTAAAAATATAGTGATATACAATAGGTACTTACATCAGCATTGGAGCACAGAGAATTCTCGCAAGATACTTTCCTCGAATACAATCCCAATGAAGGAAGTCTTCTATCATTTAACCTGTTTTTCTAAAAGAGAGATGGGTAAGAAACATGTAGAAAGTATGATCAGAATGCTATAAAATTTCATGATGCGAGGATACGCACACACTTCTTAGAATGGAGTTGACATTCTTTTGCTGGACGGGAGCGGACTAGTTCTTTAGCCACTGGAATCTGCTTATTATCAATGGGAGTTGGATTCCATGTGCTGCAGCAGTATCTATGAAAAATGGAGTTGGTTTATTATCTCATGGCGTTTGGATCTTTTGCAAAGATCTGGTTTGTAACCCTTCAGATTCTAACATAGCCGTCTTCCCCTTGCATGCCTTATATATAATAATGGTGCTTCAATTATAAAACATGCTACAGCAGAGATGGAATAGGTACTGAAGAATAGAAAGGCATGACATATTGACATGTATTCCCTCCATCTAGAAATAAATGGATGGGTCGAGGCGTATTTCAGTTCTAGATACATCCACTTTTATCCATTTCTGCGAGATGTAATCCGGATGGAGGGAGTATGATGTAAGAGCTCGGGATACGACAGGACAACATAGTAAAAAAACACTAAAAACCACTGCAGAACCAATGTATTGAAACCCACTGATATGAGATAGTACACTCATGCAGCTTAGGATGCAAAACTACCAGGCAGCTTTCCTTACAAAAATCAACATTGTGGCCTTTAATCATACATTTTTCTACAACTAAATTTAGATCAGATAAAGGTTGGATTCACGCTGATTGACAAAATACATGTTGATGTAAAAATATAGTGAAATACAATAGGTACTTACATCTGCATTGGAGCACAGATAATTCCTACAAGAATCTTTCCTCATAGATGATACCAGTGCAGAAATTCTTCTATCTGTTAAGCTTATTTTCTAAAAGAGAGATGGGTAAGAAACATGTAGAAAATATGATCAGCATGCTATAAAATTTCATGATGCAAGGATACACACACGCTTCTTAGAATGGAGTTGACATACTTTTGCTGGACTGGAGCAGACTAGTTCTTTGGCCACTGGAATCTGCTTATTATCAGTAGGAGTTTGGTTTCTCTGTGCTGGAGCGGTATCTATAAAAACTGGAGTTGGTTTATTATCTCCTGGCATTTGGATCTTTTGCAAAGACCTTGTTTGTAACCCTTCAGATTCTAACATAGTCGCCTTCCCCTTGCATGCCTTGTATAGAAGAATGGTGCTTCAATTATAAAACATGCTATAGCAGAGAGATGGAATAGGTACTAAAGAATAGAAAGGCATGACATATTGACATGTATTCCCTCCATCCAGAAAAAAATGGATGGGTCTAGGCATATTTCAGTTCTAGATACATCCTTTTTATCCATTTCGGCAACATGTAATCCGAACGGAGGGAGTATGGTGTAAGAGCTAGGGATACGACAGGACAACACAGTAAGAAAACACTAGTTGAATGTAAAATTGTATGCTAGCGGAATACGTACAGAAAAAACTAAGGCAACATACATGTGTATGATTGGGAAACTAAGATGTCATTGCAACAGAGCACTAGAACATCACTTCAATGTAAAAAAACATGGTATGGTAGACAGATGAGGTACATAATGATGAATAACAATGCATAAGATATTCAGAAGCATGATGTCCAAATTAAGCAGATGGCATTGCGATAGAGTAGAATGATACTTGAATTTGAAAACATGTTATCATGAATGGAATAGGTACTGAAAAACAGGAAGGCATGGCATATTTATATGCATGATCAGCATGCTAAGCACACGGCATTGCAACAGAGTAGATACACTCCAGGACATTATATGCATGTTGTACCCATATGACGGGCCAAGTTAGAGCAAGGACCTTGTGGGGGTGAAGAGGATTCATCATCTTTCTGCAAGTCTTCTGAAGAACTGCCTTTACATGTTCCATCATATTGGGTATCATTGACATCAAGTTTATTGGCCTTTACATTGCTCCATGAGGTTCTTGTGGATATATCAGTGTGTGCAATTATATCTGACATGCATGGAAGACAACTAGTAGTTAGATTTATGTAATGAGTGCCTGTAGGAGATGACATAAATAGTAGGACTGGGGTTAACTAGCAGCAACATGTCTCAAAAACTAAAGGGAGAACACCGATGAAAGCTACAGAGTATGTATCGTTTGTACTCGAGATTAACTAGATGGCACACAAAAGTATTAAAGAACAACATAGGTAATACTAGAAGTGGTATAATACTATAATCACCAGCCTGTGGGATAGCATTGGCTGATGGATGATAACTATGGAACAACGTTATCTAAAGAACAAGTATCTTATCTGAACTATGGGACAACGTTAACTCCTGAACAAGACCCGTAAGAGATCAGCATGAATATAAGTGAAATGTGATAATATATTTTCCATGCTTAGATGAATAACAAAGCCATAAATGTTGCACACAAGTAAGATGAGGGTACAACCTATCTGGCCGCCATCCATAGGAGTGAGCATCATGTGCTGACTTGTCGATTGCCCTGCAGTTGTTGTGGTTGTCCATGTCGGGCACACGCATTTGATGCAGGGAACTATTGAGTGGGGTGGACTATAGCTCCCTTCTGGTGTATGCTTCCCTTGTTGGAGCAGCTGCTTTGAGTAAGAAGACGGTGTGGCTGAAGATGCAGATAACGCATAATGTTAAGAACGACACAACTATTTGATCTGAAGAAATATACTAAGAGATCAATAGCAAGGTACGAGAGTGGTCACACGTCTGTTGACTGAAGACTAAATTTGGGTCACACGATTTTATTTTATTTTGGTATTGTCCAATCTACGCCGGATGGCTTGATGGCGTCTTGTGCCTCCCGGCTAACACTGTTTGGAATCTTCCCCAAAGATCCAGCGACCAACGGCAGAGCAGCCTGCCTCCATTGTCCGTGGCCCCGGCCAAAACCCAGCTCCCCGCCCCACCGCACTGCCGTGGTTGCGCCACCCCCGGGCCAATCCACGAAGACTCCCGTCATCCAGATCCGGCAGCGGCAATACCTTCAACCCACGCAACTCTAAGAGAGCCATCTAACCGCTGCTTCCGCGGCTAACTTGCGGCCCTGCACCCTTACGTTAGACACCAGCCAACCGGCAGCCTAGGAGGTCTGCCGCCTCTAGGGGTGCTACTTCCCACTGGGAATCGATTGTCCCAGAATAAAAATTCAGACAACTGACGCCTAAATAAAGTGATTTGAGATGAGGGTGTGACCTATCTAGCGGCATGGTGAAGTAGGAAGGTTCAGCTGCCGGGTTGGTGAGGCCGGCGCAGTTGCGGTGCCAACCGGCGACAGGGAAACATCGATGTCGTGACGGTCGATGGCTACGGGGAAGCAGCGCCAGGACTCTGGACGGATCCGAAGTTGGAGCCGCTCTGGCGTCGTGAACAATGACGGGGGTGAATCGGCTCCTGTATGGTTCACACGGTCGTCGTCGAGGCAGCTCCAGTAGCACAGAGTAAGAGGCACACGGCCCAGTGCATGACGACAAATGGACATCGTCTCTGGCATTACGGAGGAGGGCGGTTGTGAAATTGGTGCGGTAGGGGACGCCATGGAGGAGGGGTTGAGGTTTTGCGGCTCGGGAGAAGGGAGCCTTCGGGGAGAAGGT
>NC_041393.1:297162230-297192466 GCF_002162155.2 Triticum dicoccoides
AATATGAGGGGGAGTTACAGTTCTACCCCTGCCTTTAGGCTTCTCGGCTTGCGTCTGTGTACTGAGGGTTGGGGATAGTAGAGTAACTTTGCTTCTCCCCAAATAGTGGGCGGGAGCAATTTCGGACAAGGAGGGAGTATTTTGAAATATAGTGGGCGCAAGCGATTTCGGGCAAGGAGAGCGTGTTTTGAAATAGTGGGCGCGAGATATTTCGGGCGAGGAGAGCGTGTTTTGCTGACCATGGTGTATGAATTATTCGGCACATGTCATTTCGGCCGAGGAGAAGGCGCGCTTGGATGAAGTTATGAACCAACACTCGATGTACAATGGGCCAATTGATGTGTGTCCCACATATGACGGTAATTTCGCGTCTCCCATTTATTTTCTCGGGCGAATTCCACCGAGCAGAGGATGTTTAACGGTTCGTTCAAATTTTGGGAGAACGAGCATCCCTGTGTACCTTACCAAGTCGATTCGAATCAAATTTTGAAATATTAGCTTGCCACATCTTTTTTAGATGGAGAGATGATGCTCAGGAGTAATGTGTTTTTATATGCTCATTGCTAGCGATTTACTATATGACAAATAGTTGACCCACTCAAAAATGGGAATCAAACCCAAAATGAAATAGCTCGATTCAATGAAATAGCTCGTTCACAAGGTCAAAATAGTGATCTAAATCCAAAATTAAACACCTCAATCGAGTAGCATGTTGTTCAGTATTATAGTACTCCATGAATATGTTGAAAGTCAAATTAATGAACATGTTTGATATACGCATATATCCATTCATGTGTGGATTGCAGACAACATGTTCTCCAATTTAAATATTTGAATGCAAGTTTATATCGAAACATGGTTTATATTTGTCTTTGATGCATAAAACGCGACCTCCCCCTCTCTCGGACTCCTGCTCTCTCTCTCTCTCTCTCTCTCTCTCCCTCTCTCTCTCTCTCTCTCCCTAACAATCTTCAATTTTGTCGCACACATCCGACACACAAACCTTGTTGGTCCCTCTCCCTTTCTCTCCATCTCTCTCTCTCTCTCTCTCTCTTTGTGTGTGTGTTTGGGGGGTCTTTCTAATTCGCATGCACATATACTCCATCTATAAGTCTCTCTCTCACACTATGTATGATACTCTAGCTAGTCCAAGCTAGATATCTTGGGTGCACTCATCGTACACACATAAATTCCTTGGCTCTTTGCCCGTAACTCTCTCACGCACCACTCTGTCATCTCAGAGCTCTTCCCCCTCTCTCTCAAACTCTCCATCTACCTGGGTCACACATACACATGCATATCTCACTCGCACTCGATAGGCCCATCTAAAACTCTATCTCTCTCCCTCGTTCTCTCTCCATCTCACACACACACACACACAATCTCATGCCTAGCTAGCCAAGTATGATGGTCTCTCACTCAATTGTAGGCAGACACAGTCCCCCCTATATGTATATAACTAGCTAATCTTAGTCTCCATGACAAACATGTGCATGGTCTATCTCGATTTCTCTCAGGGCATCTTTCTATCACGCACGCACCTCCCTCTATCTCCCACCCATATAGTCCCCTCACGATCTCGAGGGGATCTCTCTATCACAAACACACCCTCTCTCCCTCCCCATGCGTCCATGTTCTCCATGTGTCCCTCTCGACCTTTGTTACTTGTTGGCCAGACCTCTATTGGGCATGTGCTATAGGGGTGTCTCTCTCCGTTGCAAACAATCACACACTAGCTATCTTCGTGTATCTCCTCGCCTCGCTTTTTCTATCTTGGAGATGCATGCGTGGTATGTTCGCATAAGAAACGAAAAAACACACACTCTCTCTAATTTATCGTTTGTTGTCACTTTCTCTTTCACACACATACTCTTTTTGCACACTTACTCATTCTCCTTCACACACACTTGATCTCTCTCGACTTAGGTACTCTCCTCGGTCCATAGCATATAGATTTATAGAAAAGTCAAACATCACAAAGCTTGACCATGTACGTGGAGAAAAACAATTACATCTAGAACGGCAAACATATACCATTAGATTCACCATGAGATGTAGTTTCATATGATGTATCTTTGGTATTGTAGATATAAATAACATTTGCATAAACCTGATCAAAATTTCCAAAGTTTGACTTCTAAAAATTTTACATGCACTGCATTATCGAGCGGATGGAATATCTCTTTCCCCCTCTCAGCTATCTGACGGACCACTCGGACTTATTGGGGCTCCTCAATCTCTCTCAAACTTTATATCTCCCTGGTTCACACATACACATGTCTCGCTCGCGCTATCCATATAGACCCATCCAACACTCTCCGCCCTTGTTCTCTCTCTATGTGACACGCACCCCCCTAAGTACCATAATCCCTCACTCCATCATAGGCGCAAGCACTCCCCCCTCTAAGTATGATTATCTCTCACTAGCCATCCGGAACACACGTATTGTCTCCTTCCATCCATACGTCTATCTCGATATCTCTCGGGGTATCTTCTATCGCGCACACACCTTGTCACTCGATCTCCCACCCATGTAGTCCCATCTCGATCTCCCACCCATGTAGTCCCATCACGATCTCCAGGGGATCTCTCTATGACAAACATACACACTCTCCTCCCCATGTCTGCATTTTCTCTGTACGTCTCTCTCGACCTCTCTCCCTTGTTTGTAAGACCCCTCTTGGCCACGTGCTAGGGGTCTTGCTCTCTCGGTTGGAAACAAACACACACTATCTCCTGACCTTGCTTCCGTTGTCGAAGATGCATGTGTGATATGTTTGCATAAGAAACACATGCTTTTTCTCTACTTTTATCATGTGTTGTCCATGTCTCTTTCACACACGCACACACACTTTTTTCACTCACTCTTTCTATTTCAATCTCTCTCTCTCTCTCTCTCTCTCTCTAGTTAGGGACTCTCTCACATCCATAAGCATATGGATGTTTTGAAAAGTCAAACCTCAGAAAAGTTTGACCAGGTATATGTGGAGAAAAACATTTACATCTGGAACGATCATTAGGTTCATCACAACATGTACTTACTTCATACTATCATTTATCTTTGGTATTGTAGATATAAGTAATTTGTTTATAAACTTGGTCAAAGTTTCAAAAGTTTGACTTTAAAAAAATGTTGGAACTACATTATCGAACGGAGGCAGTAGCTCTTTCTGTCTCTCTCTGCTATCTCTCACGGGCCTCCCCTCTCACTCGAACTCTCTATATCGGCGGATTATACGCTCACTGTGTCAGCGTATAGCTCCGTATATTGTTTAGTTGACCGGTCAACCAGTCCACATGCTGCCTTGTCAGCTCGTGTTTTGTACCTTCGTGTGCTGGCCCATGTGGCAGTGGGTGAAAATAAGTAAACTAGAAGCCCATCTGACACGCGGTGAAGTAAACAAAGTTGAAACCACTCGGGGTAGCACCCCGCACGCTAGTAAATTGAGGGCGCATTGAGGACACACTTCTTCCGCATGAAGGATGCACTTGCTCACAATTCTCCACTCCGGGGCGGCATGCACAGAAGGACGTACTCGCGCACACCCAGCACACAACAGACACTAGTACACGTGTACACCGGCGTCGCCGCCGGTTGAGATGGATGGCGAGGCAGCCAACAAGCGGAGGCGGCTCGAGCCAAAACCGCATTCGGCGAGCCTGGACTTCATCAGCAGCCTCCCCGACAACATGCTGCTCGTCATCCATCAAATCTGCCGTGCAGATCGCCCTGCTCTCCCGGCGATGGCGCCCCCTCTGGCGCCGCGTCCCCCTCAACCTCACCGTCGACAGCTGCCTCTGCGACGGGGATTGCAAACACATGGCCGCAGTCTCCAAGATCGTTTCATCACACCCTGGGCCAGCCAGATGCCTTGACATCCGCATGTTCAGTACCAACTGCAAGGTCCAACCCAAGTTCGATGAGTGGTTCTTATTCCCCGCCCTAGATCAGCTCGAGGAGCTCAGATTTGAAGCTGGATGATGTCGCTCTCTACCGCGCTCCGCCTCACGCCAACGCTGCGCCGCACAAGCTTCAACTCCTGCTATCTTCCCCAGATTAATGTCGCGCTCGCCCTTCTTCTCCCTCAACTCAAGCAGATCGACCTCTTCGACGTTGTCATCTCGAAGAAGGCTATGGAGCACCTGCTCCGCAGCTGTACTGCGCTGGAGTACCTTCGTCCTGGGCAGATCCACGGATTCATTAGCCTCCACATCGCCTCGACGAATCTCCGATGGATTTATGTGTCTTACTGGCCCGCAACAAGACATCAATTTTTGGAAGAGATCATTCCAGCTGTTCCACGTTATGGTCATTGAGAATGTGCCTTTCCTTGAGAGATTGCTTCTATCAGATCTAGAAGGTCCAACAAAAATCAGGGTCATTGACGCGCCGAAATTGACAATGTTGGTGTACTCGTCTGCCAAATTCTCTGAACTCTTTATTGGATCCGTAATTGTTCAGGTATGATACTCATCTTCTTCTCCGTCTTCCTGAAATTCACATTTTTAAATTTCTTCTTGATGTATTTACGACCGTCTTCTAGAAAATGATTCCCACAAGCTTGACCCAGTCTATGCGCGCAGTAAAGATCTTGGCAATAAAATCTATCGGCCCCAATCTGGATCAAGTTGTTGGATTCCTTACATGATTTCTGTGCACGGAGAAGCTACTCATTGAGGTGAAACTTCTTTCCTATTAGTAAACGGCAATCACAACATAGCTTAATTTTTTCGTAATTTTCCCAAATTACGATGACAAGTGTAGTGTTCAAAACTGCATCTACGCACTGCACTGTAAGAAATGTTTTTAGTATTTTTTCTCACGTGATCACCTACATCATTTTTTGTTGTACTACTATAGTAGCCTAGGCTAGTCATAGTGGAAAGTAACTTAGACTACTCCATTAACTCTATGGTTACCGTAAGAGTAAGTACTACCTCCGTCCTGGTTTACTCTTCCTATTTTGTAGTATCAAAATTTGACCATAGATTTAACTGACAAAATGTTAATGCATGTCACTGAGAACTATATCGTTGGATTCGTATTTGAACATAATTTCAAATGGTGTAATTTTTAGTGACATGCATTGGCATTTTCTTAGGTAAATCTATGGTTAATATTTTATACTAAATATGAGGTAGTAGTACAAAAGTGGGCTATAACGGCCCTCCACTATGTAGGCCAAAACACATGCCAAATTCACTTGTGATGCATTTGGCATCGATGCCCCTCCATTTCTCACCTGGTGTCCCAATCTGGATCACCTACTTTGCTCTGGTGCCAAATTAACTCACGCAATGAAAAAACACTTGCGTGGGAGAGAGAGAGATAGAGAGAGAGAGAGAGAGAGAGAGAGAGAGAGGACTGAGGCAAAAAAATACTTGTTTGGGAGAGTGAGAGGATGGTGTAGTTGGTTTGATTGATTTGTTTATACATGTGGGTCTATGTGCACAAGGGTGCCAACTCTTTCACATCGCGAGAGCGGTGCCAAAATCTTTTGATTTGACATTGATGCGTATTATGTGGCATACTTTTGCGAAATATGGCATCGGCCACATAGTGGAAGGCAACAAATCCCAAGCTCTTCACGTTCTCCTAGGTAAATGAGAGGAAACAGAAAGAGAGAGAGAGAGAGAGAGAGAGAGAGAGAGAGAGAGAATATCACTAGCCAACCAACCCTATCGTATGAGCAAATGCTATTGGTACCTCTTGATGACATGGAAATCTAATATGTTCTCTTCTTTTGCAGATAAAAAAAGACCCGAAAGTGAAAAATGTGCTGCACTATAACAATCTCATCGAATGCCTTGATCTCCATCTTACAGAAATTGATTTGATCGACTACCGAGGCAGCACATCTGAGATTAAATTGGCCAGGTTCTTTGTTCTAGAGGCAAGTGTGCTCAAGGTAATGAGGTTAGGCGTTCTCTGGCACAACAATGAATAGCGTGATGATCACCGCAAGTGCCTAAGCCTAAATGACAAAGTCTCCGCCAAAGCTGAATTTGTTTTTGAAACATCAAGTGGCCAGAGACTCGAAAACTTATTTTCCCATTAGTGAGTTGTCAGGGCGGTGGATTTTAGTTTGTACGATAATGCTGCATCCACATAAAGTAATGAAAGTTCTTACGTAAACTTCCTAGTAATTCCCTCTTTGTAGGTGCAGCGTTACTCCTAACATTTGTAATATCAGTTTGAAACTTGTAATATTGCCGTGTCCTATTCCTGCATTTTCGAAATCCTGTGAATCAAATAGGTCCTTAGTTGGTGATGATGTTGTGCCTCCCATCTTTCACCAATAGCCGTCGGATCTAGATCTGACGCATACAAACCAAATTCTCCATTTTTGCAAAATTATGCCCGCACTTGTTCCCTATTTACAAGCAACTCCTTGTCTCTCACAATCAGCCTTATCTCCTCCCCACCACATCTAGAAGGCCATGGAAAAATCTGGCGCGATGGCGGTTGCCGGCGCCATCCACCCCCAATCTTGGTGTTCTGTGCAATGCACGGGCATCTACGCACGAGAAATTATGCTAAACACGGCTAGTTGTAAGCAGGCTAGCTCTACAGCCATGATGATAGTGACTGCAGACGATGAGGCTGACTATGGTATGCCAAACACGGCGCCTATACTCAGGTGTCATCTCTGGCGCAGGGTCTTTTCACTTCACTGTGAGGAGCAGCACGTAATAATTTGACCAACGGGTAGTACAGTGCTACTACTCTACATTGGTAGTACTACCACTAGTACTACTAGCACCACCGTCTGGATTTAGGAGTACTACCACGTCCATCTGGATTTTAGTATTTGACTAGCAATATCTAGTAATGCATGTCACAAAAAATATATTACTCCCTGTGTAAATAAATACATGGTGTATTGTCTTATTCCTATCAGCGAGAGAACTTAATGTTTTTTTTGCTAACTAATAGGATTACATGCAATGAACTAAACACTGCATGTCATGTTTGGTAGTCTCAAGTCATTGAAAGCATGCACGGCCCACATCTCTCATTGGTTGATATGTCACGAAATAAGAAACAAGGAGGGAGTTAATGTACCGTGCCTAAGTTTTTTGGGATTATTTGGTTTTCGTAAGGTGACTTACACAACATTTTTGTTTACATGCATTAACATTTTATTAGTTAAATCAAAGGTCAAAACTTGGCGCAAAATGCAAAGGGGACCAATAAACCAGTAAACATCAAACTTCTCACATTTGGCCCCAACTAGAGCTCCGGTTAGATGACTATGCTGCACCGGCACGGAGCGGGACACAGCTTCATTGACTTACTGCAACTACCTTTGGGTGAATGACACGTGGGCCCAACGGGTGTTTGGCCCACCTGTCATACAGCCAAAGGCACAGTAGAGGGCCGAGGAGTAGATGGCCAACACGCACGTGAATTCAACGTAGTCTGCACTTCTCATATAAAGGCTCCCTACCAGACCAATCTAGTACGAAATCCTACGCACCTACGTACACTAACCAAGGGCAAGAGTGATCACTCAAATTGCAAGATCAGTTGACTAGAAGCTAAGCTATACCCATGGAGGTGATGAGCGCGAGCATCAGCCGGCTGTGCCAGATGGTCCACGATGCCGGCCTGCAGCCCAACACCGAGGAACGCCTCCAGGTAGTGCTTGAGGCCGCCAGAGCGAGGGGCTGCTTGGACGACATCTTCATCTCCTTGTTCGACGAGGTCCTCGTCAGTTTCCTCGACAAGTTCACCGTCATCAAGAAGCTCGCGGACGACTTTGACGTACGCCTCCGGCCGACACGCTGCTACGTCTTGAGCTTGCGTTGGTTTTCATTTAAGAGGAAAGGGTGATGCAGCAAAGTAGCGTAAATAT
The DNA here is from genome assembly GCF_002162155.2 of Triticum dicoccoides. Lineage (NCBI taxonomy): Eukaryota > Viridiplantae > Streptophyta > Magnoliopsida > Poales > Poaceae > Triticum > Triticum dicoccoides. The sequence goes on from NC_041393.1 coordinate 297,170,090, forward strand.
TTCCCCTCAGTTTTTGAGAACCAAGGTATCAATCTAGTAGGAGGCTCCTCAAAAGTCCCATGCACCTACACAAATAAACAAAGAACTCACAACCAACGCAATAAACGGGTTGTCAATCCCTTCACGGCCACTTGCGAAAGTGAGATCTGATAGAGATAGTATGATAAGATAAATATATTTTTGGTATTTTATAATATAGATGCAAAAACTAAAGATGCAAATAAAATTAGATTGAAAGCTTATATGATAAAAGATAGACCCAAGGACCATAGGTTTCACTAGCATAAGTATTACTATCGAGCATAAGTATTACGGTGGGTGAACAAATTACTATCGAGCAATTGATAGAAAAGCGAATAATTATGAGATTATCTAGGCATGATCATAAACCCACAATTCATCGCATCTTGACAAACACACCACAAAAAGAATTTACATCGAATAGATCTCCACGAGAGAGGGGGAGAACATTGTATTGAGATCCAAAAAGAGAGAAGAAGCCATCTAGCTAATAACTATGGACCCGAAAGTCTGTGGTAAACTACTCACAACTCATCGGAGGGGCTATGGTGTTGATGTAGAATCCCTCCATGGTCGATTCCCCCTCCAGCGGAGCACCGACGAAGGCTCCAAGATCAGATCTCGCGGATACAGAAGGTTACGGTGGTGGAAATTATTTTTCGTTGGCTCCCTAGATGTTTTCAGGGTACGTGGGTATATATATAGGAGGAAGAAGTACGTCGGTGGCCACTCGTGGGGCCCAGGAGACAGGGGCGCGCCCAGGAGGGGTGGGCGCGCCCTCCTATCTCATGGCCGCCTCATTTGCTGCTTGACTTGCACTCCAAGTTCTCCGGATCACGTTCGTTCCAAAAGTCACACTCCCGAAGGTTTCATTCCATTTGGACTCCGTTTGATATTCCTTTTGTTCGAAATACTGAAATAGGCAAAAAACAACAATACGAGCTGGGCCTCCAGTTAGTAGGTTCGTCCCAAAAATGATATAAATGTGTAAAATAAAGAAAATAAACATCCAAAAGGGGTAATATAATAGCATGGAACAATAAAAAATTATAGATACATTGGAGATGTATCAAGCATCCCCAAGCTTAATTCCTACTCGTCCTCGAGTAGGTAAATGATAAATATAGAATTTTTGATGTGGAATGCTACCTAGCATAATTCTCAATGTAATTTTCTTTATTGTGGCATGAATGTTCAAATCCAACTGATTCAAAATAAAAGTTAATATTGATAAAAGAAATATTAACACTTCAAGCATACTAATCAAAACAACCATGTCTTCTCAAAATAACATGGCTAAAGAAAGTTCATCCCTACAAAATCATATAGTTAGGCTATGCTTCATTTTCGTCACACAAAGATGTTTCCAAATTCTACACCCCCGATGACAAGCCAAGCAATTGTTTTGTACTTAAATAATCTCAAACCTTTTCAACCTTCACGCAATACATGAGCGTGAGCCATGGATATAACACTATGGGTGGAATAGAATATGATGATGGGGATTGTGTGGAGAAGACAAAAAAGGAGAAAGTCTCACATTGACGAGGATAATCAACGAGCTACGGAGATGCCCATCAATTGATGTCAACATGAGGAGTAGGATTGCCATGCAATGGATGCACTAGAGCTATGAATGAATGCTCAACAAAAGAAAACTAGTAGGTGTGCATCCAACTTGCTTGCTCACGAAGACCTAGGGCATTTGAGGAAGCCCATCATAGGAATATACAAGCCAAGTTCTATAATGAAAAATTTCTAGTAGTATATGAAAAGGACAACCTATGAGACTCACTATATGAAAAACATGGTGCTACTTTGAAGCACAAGATATGAGACTCACTACATGAAGAACATGGTGCTACTTTGAACCACAAGTGTGGAAAAAGAGATAGTAACATTGCCCCTTTTTATTTATTTTCTTTTTCTTCTTCTTTTTTTTCTTTTGGCCTTTCTTTTTTTCACAACATATGAATTACAACTCAAAACTAGAACAAGATATGACTCTATATGAATGCCTCCGGCGGTGTACCGGGATGGTGCAATGAATCAAGAGTGACATGTATGAAAAATTATGCATGGTGGCTTTGCCAAAAATACGATGTCAACTACATGATCATGCAATGGCAATATGACAAAAGTAATGTATGTCATGATGATGAACGGAAGGGTGGAAAGTTGCATGGCAATATATCTCGGAATGGCTATGGAAATGCCATAATAGGTAGGTATGGTGGTTGTTTTGAGGAAGATATAAGGAGGTTTATGTGTGATAGAGCGTATCATATCACGGGGTTTGGATGCACCGGCGAAGTTTGCACCAACTCTCAAGGTAAGAAAGGGCAAGGCACGGTACCGAAGAGGCTAGCAATGATGGAAAGGTAAAAGTGCGTATAATCCATGGACTCAACATTAGTCAAAAGAACTAATATACTTATTGCAAAAATCTACAATTCATCAAAAACCAAGCACTACGTGCATGCTCCTATAGGGATAGATTGGTAGGAAAAGACCATCGCTCGTCCCCGACTGCCACTCATAAGGATGCACAATCCAAGGACACCTCATGTTTGAAATTTGTTACACAACTTTAACCATACGTGCATGCTACGGGACTTTCTAACTTCAACACAAGAATTCTTTAAATTCATAATCACCCAACTAGCATGACTTTAATATCGCTACCTCCATATCTCAAAACAATTATCAAGTATCAAATTGATCATAGCATCCAATTCACTTCCTATGATAGTTTTTATTATACCCAACTTGGATGCCCACCATTCTAGGACCAATTTTATAACCATAGAAAATACCATGCTGTTCTAAGAGACTCTCAAAATAATATAAGTGAAGCATGAGAGACTAGCAATTTCTACAAAATTAAGCCACTGCCGTGCTCTGAAAGATATAAGTGAAGCACTAGAGCAAAAAACTATCTAGCTCAAAAGATATAAGTGAAGCAGATAGAGTATTCTAATAAATTCTAATCAAGTGGGCTTCTCCCAAAAGATGTGTACAGCAAGGATGATTGTGTAAACCTAAAAAGAAAAATACTAATATCATACAAGACGCTCCAAGCAAAACACATATCATGTGGCGAATAAAAATATAGCTCCAAGTAAAGTTACCGATAAACAAAGAAGAAAGAGGGGATGCCTTCCAGGGGCATCCCCAAGCTTAGGCTTTTGGCTATTCTGGAATATCTTGGGGTGCCATGGGCATCCCCAAGCTTAGGCTCTTTCCACTCATTCCATAGTCCATCAAATCTTTACCCAAAACTTGAAAACTTCACAACACAAAACTCAACAGGAAATCTCATAAGCTCTGTCAGTGAAAGAAAGCAAAACCACAACATAAGGTACTGTAATGAACTCTCTTTATTTATACTGGTGTTAAACCTACTGTATTTCAAGTTCTCTATGGTTCATACCACTTAATACTAGCCATAGATGCATCAAAATAAGCAAACAACACACGAAAAACAGAATCTGTCAAAAACAGAACAGTCTGTAGCAATCTGTAACCCACGAATACTTCTGGAACTCTACAAATCCTACCAAAATAGGAAGTCCTGGGAAATTTGTCTATTGATCTACATCAAAAATAATCAACGCAAAACAACGTTTCTGTGATTTAACAAAACTAATTTCGTTCGCGCAAAGTTTCTGTTTTTCGGCAGAATCAAATTAACTATCATCATAGGTTATCCTATAGGTTCTACTTGGCACAAACACTAAATAAAACATAAAATCACATCTAAACAGAAGGTAGATGCAAAATTTATTAAATAACAACAAGGAAAAATATTGGGTTGTCTCCCAACAAGCGCTTTTCTTTAAGGCTTTTTAGCTAGGCATTGAGATTTCAATGATGCTCACATGAAAGACAAGAATTTAAGCACAAAGAGAGCATCATAAAACATGTGATAAACACACTTAAGTCCAACATACTTCCTATGCATAGGCATCTTGTAAGCAAACAAATTATCAATGCAAGCAAAAACTAGCATATGCAAGGAAGAACAAAGAGATGATAGCAATCTCAATATGAAGAGAGGTAATTTAGTAACATGCAAATTTCTACAACCATATTTTCCTATCTCATAATAATTACATGTAGGATCATAAGCAAATTCAACAAAATAACTATCACATAAAATATTTCCAACACAATCCACATGCATGCGTAGTTGACACTCTTCCAAAATAGTGGGATTAACATTAACTAAAGTCATGACCTCTCCAAACCCCACTTTTATCAAAAATACCATAAGATTGAACATTCTCCAAATATGTGGGATCTAAAGTCGAAACTCTTCCAAACCCACTTTAAATATTATTGCAAACACTATTATCAATCTCATATTCATCATGGGGCTTAAATAAATTCTCAAGATCATAAGAAGAATCACTCCAATCATGATCATTGCAACAAGTAGTAGACATAGCAAAACTAGCATCCCCAAGCTTAGGGTTTTGCATATTATTAGCACAATTGAAATCAAGAGAATTTATAGTAAAATCATTGCAATCATGCTTTTTATTCAAAGATCTATCATGAATCACTTCATAAAGTTCTTCATCACAATTTCCAGATTCACGAAATTCAAGCAAAACTTCATAAAGATAATCTAGTGCACAAAACTCACCAGCAATTGGTTCATCATAATTGGATCTCTTAAAAATATTAGCAAGCGGATGAGGATCCATAGATCTTAGCTTCTTTGTTTAGTAATAAATACACAATTATTCCAACCAAACAAGAAAACGAGCCAAGTAAGACATTAAGGTAAACGAAAAGACGAACGGAAAAAGGGCGAATAAAACGGCAAGGGTGAAGTGGGGCGAGGAAAACGAGAGGCAAATGGAAAATAATGTAAGTGCGAGGGAGATGAGTTTGTGATGGGTACTTGGTATGTCTTGACGTGAGCGAAGACCTCCCCGGCGACGGTGCCAGAAATCCTTCTTGCTACGTCTTGAGCTTGTGTTGGTTTCCTTGAAGAGGAAAGGGTGATGCAGCAAAGTAGCGTAAGTATTTCCCTCAGTTTTGGAGAACCAAGGTATCAATCCAGTAGGAGGCTCCTCAAAAGTCCCATGCACCTACACAAACAAACAAAGAACTCGCAACCAACGCAATAAAGGGGTTGTCAATCCCTTCACAGCCACTTGCAAAAGTGATATCTGATAGAGATAGTATGATAAGATAAATTCATTTTTGGTATTTTATAATATAGATGTGAAAAGTAAAGGTGCAAATAAAAGTAGATTGAAAGCTTATATAATAAAAGATAGACCCTGGGACCATAGGTTTCACTAGTGGCTTCTCTCAAGATAGCATAAGTATTACGGTGGGTGGACAAATTACTGTCAAGCAATTGATAGAAAAGAGAATAATTATGAGATTATCTAGGCATGATCATAAACCCACAATTCATCGGATCTTGACAAACACACCGCAAAAAGATTTTACATCGAATAGATCACCACGAGAGAGGGGGAGAACATTGTATTGAGATCCAAAAAGAGAGAAGAAGCCATCTAGCTAATAACTATGGACCCGAAGGTCTGTGGTAAACTACTCACAACTCATCGGAGGGGCTATGGTGTTGATGTAGAAGCCCTCTGTGGTCGATGCCCCCTTCGACGGAGCGTCGGCGAAGGCTCCAAGATGGGATCTCACAGATACAGAAGGTTACAGCGGTGGAAATTGTTTTTCATTGGCTCCCTGGATGTTTTCAGGATACGTGGGTATATATAGGAGGAAGAAGTACGTTGGTGGCCGCTCGTGGGGCCCGGGAGACAGGGGCGTCGCGCCCTCCTATCTCTTGGCCGCCTCGTTTGCTGCTTGACTTGCACTCCAAGTTCTCCGGATCACATTCGTTCCAAAAATCACACTTCCGAAGGTTTCATTCCGTTTAGACTCCGTTTGATATTCCTTTTCTTTGAAATACTGAAATAGGCAAAAAAACAGCAATACGGGCTGGGCCTCTGGTTAGTAGGTTAGTCCCAAAAATGATATAAATGTGTAAAATAAAGCCCATAAACATCCAAAGGGGGTAATATAATAGCATGGAACAATAAAAAAATTATAGATACATTGGAGATGTATCACGTGCCCAGGCTCTACGATGCCCGCCACCCTCAACGGCCACTATGGTGACAACCTCTTCGACGCACTGGTGGCCCTGCGACTGCCCGCTATCACGCCGGAGAATGTCCACCTCGAGGTCGCACTCGCCGCGTAGCGCCTGGCGTAGCAAGACACCATCGACATAATCACCCACGTCTATGCACAAATCGTCCACAAGGACTACTACATGCAAGAGGAGGACGATAGGACGCTGGCCTTCTTGGACCACAGGGCAACCTTGGACGACATTGTTCAGAAGCACGTTGTGCTCAACGCCAACGCCGCTGCTCCTCATATGTTGGTTGGTGACCCAGCACACTAGGGCGTGAGGATGTCGTTGATGGATCCGTATGTATTTTTATCTTTCTGTCAAATCCATGCAGTAGTATATGGTACTACTAGTAATTATCTTACCTTTCACATCAACTTCATAATTTTCGTACGTACTCCATGCATGAACCACGCCAGAACCAAACTTCTCATTACTCTAGGGAAAATCGTTATTTCTATCTATCGGTCGCGCCATGGAGCAGAACCAAATTTTACAAGTTACAAGTTCAAAAGGAAAAGCCTGTCGTGTTCGCGTTGCACCCCCACACGGTTGGTCCGGCACGCTGCTCAAGGGGGAATGCATGCGGTGTCGTATTTTCACTTACAAGTGGGACCGCAGTTGAGAAAACCGACTATCGGCAAACGCCCACCCCGCCCACCGTGCGATGGCTGAGAAAACAGGAGGGTGAAGAGATGGTTGTAGCACGGACTCCAAGAAAATTGGTGTCGGGCGGTACTCGTGTGGGTGGCGTGTGCCGTACTGCTAGACGTGAATGCTAGTTATGGCCCATGCCACCCCACTATACCGAGCCTATATCGAGCTGCTGGTTACATAGAACAAATTTCCTGGAGTCCGTGCTTGTCCCTTCTCTATCTCTCTTCTCAGCCAGCCAGCGGACGCGCGGAGCCCATCGTATGTTTGCTCATATGCGGTCCCACGTGTTAGTGAAAACGTAAGAGGACCCACTGAACCTGCACATCTTTCACCTTGACGTGCTGGTGATGAAAAACAAATCCAACAAAGATCTTCGGTGGACACTTTTGGAGGTACTCAAGAGTAATAAGATTCTATTTACAGTTTAACCCAAGAGGCACACCACGTGGCTTCAACTACCACTCTATTTTCTTGCATGACTCGACCTGGATAATGGATGTCCCATGTGTCGGCAAAAGGAGGAAGAACCCGACCAAATCTACGGTTGTGCTCTCAGGTTAGACTAGTTGTGCTAACGTAAAATTTTATTGTGTAGAATGGATGCAAGTTTTGGTATTGGGAAGAAGAGTACATCAATATATTGATAGACCACAATTTAGTAGATGTTCTAGCACTTTTAGCTAGCATAAAGGCTAGAGATGAGACTAGTGCACTTGTTGATAGAATAGAGGCTAGACATGAGACTAGATGCGAGGAAGCAACGTCTACTTCTTTACACTCGAAGAAGAAAGAAGCACGCAAGATTGAGCCTCCGCAGATCAACAATGAATGCATCAAGAAGGCACTAATCCAACTTACAGAAGCAATTATGGAAGTTGGATATCTTCTAAAATGTATTATTGTGGTTCTTGTTTTCTTTGGTCTTGCTTTTCTAGTCAAATTTTGGTGATGTATTTCCTTGTACCAAAAAATCAATGATGAAAAAAAGATATGTGTTCGCAAAGAAAAATGTACGCGGCCGGGATGCGTCTGCACGTTTGGCGCACGACCACCGCAAAATCTGAGAAATGGCCCGGACACAACCCCATTGCCCTACCGAAATAGACAGAATCCAGGAAAAACGGAGGTCTGTTTGGGGTCATGCGTTGGAGTTGGCCTTACAAGTGGGACCGCAGTTGAGGAAACCGACTATCGGCAAACCCCCACCTCGCCCACCGCGCGATGGCTAAGTTAGAGAAACGACGAGGTTGGAGAGATTGCTGTAGCACGGACTCCAAGAAATTTGGTGTCAGATGGAAGTCGTGCTAGTGGCGTGTGCCGTACTCCTGGGCGTGAATGCTTGTTCTGTCCCATGCCACCCTACTACTCCTACTACTTATAGTAGTAGTATCGAGGATTCGAGGCGCTGGTTATGTACAGCGAACACATTAACATATGGCCCACCTCATACTGTGGCCAAATTTCCTGAGTCTGTGCTAGGTTAAAAAGTGTTCTTTGTGAGGGTGGGTGGCTGGTCTCAAGTTTAAAACTTGTTGTATTACGTATACATAGACGTAGAGATAGTGCAACAGTTTTGAAAGTTTAAACCCAAACATCAGAATGCAATTTCTACTGGACTCATCCGAGGACCTAGGATGATGGGATTCACAGCTACAATAAAAGCACCCGCCCGACGTGCGACGCATGTGAAGCTAGTACAAATAGTGTACTACTATTGTTGATTGGCCTCATCCGATAACCTGTTGCAATGCACGTACAATTATGTATTCAGAAAATATTTTTTTGCCTCGTCGCAGCTGCACTCACTCAGAGAAGCGACTCGAAAGCCATTCATAAATTTAGTAAGTTTATCACATGCATATCATTTTATTACATACAACAGGTCATCAACCCACCACGACAACGAGGATACATTATAAATACTAAAGTTTTCATCACACAACAAATAACAAGCAATGAAATGAACTTCAACTCAACCAATCCTCAGCGTTGGAAACACTTGCTTTGAAGCACAAGTGATTCTCTGGGAAGGGCCATCTGTTGTCAATCTCGAGACCAAAGCAGGACTGATCATCCAGGCTGAAGCAGCCTACTATATCAGTACCAGGGTAGGGAACCACCGAAATGTCCGAGGTATAGATACAGTTGCTTCTCATAAATGGTACTAGTAACGTTGTGTCAACAGCAATTGGATCGCCTTTCACCATCATTGGATAGTTTTGTCCAAGGAAGAGCGAGTTTTCTCCAAGACTATCAATACTATACCAGGGAGAAGGTGTTGGCGCTAGCACACTAGTATCCATCCCGAATACCATGCAACGGGTGTTGGAATAGGTCTGGAGAGTGCGACCATGGGAGACAACACCTGCTTCCTTAGTAGTAACATCAGCAGTGGGTTGTATATAGACAAGAAGGGGTGATCCATCGGAATAAGTTGCCAGGCACAACTGAGTATATGGGCCCTGCTCATCCTCATGCTCGTGATCATCACCATCGTCATCTCCCCCTTGGTTATAAAAAATTTCAAGTATAGGTGGTGAAATGTTCACAGGACCTTGGAAACACAAAAAGAAGGTTAATTAGTAAAGGGAAACTTGCTAACCCACATGCATGTGGATGAAACAATTATAATTACGGCAGAAGACAAACATACTGAAACTACGAGGATCCCATGCAAAAACAGTGCCATGAGTGGTGGAAGCAAACACAAGACCCTCATATTGAATTGCATCACAGTACACATCTGTGTACAGAAACTGATTTTTGAGCAATATCCATCCAGTCAAACCACGAAGGACGGTAACAAGCTTGTCGAAGATAGCAACAACTACATAGTTCCTGTAATTCCAAGAGCGTTTGGGAACTCAAAAAATTGCTATCTTCCATAGAAGACAGTCACCATGATCGTATTTGAATGTGCGTAGAATACCGGTGTGCTCAATCTCTGGGCAGTCTGCTGAGATTTTTGGAAGTGGAACCCGATGACGAGTGTACACATTCACAAGTTCCCACTCGCAGTTGTACCCAATATAAACAACCCAGTCTCCATTTGTGCCTGCCCAAGCCTTGCCCTCAAGCGATGGCCTCTTAACATCATATGTATCATTAACAGGTGTCATCAACTTGCACAAGGCGAGGCCTCCGTTGTCCCTGCTCTAGTCAGCAGGGTCACGACAAAGAAGATAGGGGAGATCAAACCGCTCCTGGACCCTTGGGTTCCTTGTAATGATGTTATTAGTTGAGTCGAGAATGGTTTTGAACGAACCTGCCATGCTAGCCGAGGTGATGACATTACACCGATCAATGAGTTCCTCCACCACGTCATCTTTCAGATCGGGGCAAGAATAATGGGGTCGTTTCCGGCCTGTTCCCTCCATGGAGAAGATGAACGAACAATGGCAGAAGGAAGGGTGAGGGCAAATGGAGGAGGTTGGAAGAGCGTGCGACAGTAGTTCCAAATCGAGAGGGAAAGGCGAAGAGTCGGTGGACAGTTGCCAGTTTGCCATGGTACATGAAGAGGCGCCCCAGCCTACACGTCTGTTCGGAAATACTAGTAGAAAAGGACTCACCATCGTCTCACTGACATGTTGGAACGAGACCACATGTCAATGAAACATGGTGTGTAATTTCTCGTGCAAAATGTGATCTGGCCGCATTGGCCCGAGGTGCCACATTAGTTATCGACCTTTATTTTTTTAATGGCGCGCCGTTCAGTTTTGAAGCACGACTAACTGGTACTGTATGCAGAGAAAATATAAACTACTCTACCACTACTCCACCTCTAGTACTAGTAGTATAAAAAAGATATATAGACTGGAGCTTCAGCGCTTTCTTGCTAAGGGCTGCCCACTTGCTTCTCGCACTATCACCCTCTCTCCAGATCTAAAAAAGACGACCTCTCTCTCCCTCCTCACCGGTGGTCACATATCCGCCGGGGAAGAAAAGGACGTGCAGCGTTGACGCACTCGTCATCATCGAGCGAGGTCACGCACTGACGACAAGGCTGTCCTCTCAGATCTAGCACCCGTGCGGGATGGCCTCCATCCCCAAGCTCGCTGCCGTAGTGTGTGAGGAGGAACACGACCACGAGCGATGCCACTTCCCACCGACCATCAGGTATGCTACCTCTTTTCGAACCATACCCTTGTTCTATTGCCCCATCTGCCACGTCACTGCATGTGGATCTTTTTCCACTCCACCATCTTCCCAATTTGCTATCCTCTACGCTCCTGGTCACGCAGACGAAAACCTTAATTTGCACTATTAAAGGAAACCCTACTTCATGCAAACTAATCCATGTCTGGGTTGAATAAGGAAAGGAAGGGAGACTGTACTGTCCAAGAGAGTAGGCATCGAACCCGCATCTAGGTTGAAAAGGGGATAATCAGTAGCTAAGGAATGAGTCTCGTGTCTCTTGGTTGAAGAAGGGTAGAAAGGCATGACAACGCAATAGAGAATGACCAGGTCGATCGGTTTGTTGTCCTCACATAGGAAAAAGGTGGCTAAAGAGAACAAAAATGGGACGTAATCCACATATGCTGCCTGCATATTTGTTGCTCTAGGCAACCATACCTCCCTCACCACTCTATGCATCCGTGGAGGTACATCGTACTGGTGCGCCCACTGTCCGAATGGGCCTCCCATGCTCTTATTGCCACTTTTTTGCTGTTAGTATAATGCCAGCAGTCAAGTCAAGCAATGCTACTGCTAAAGTGATGCCACTTTTACTGTTGGAAAAGGAAGTGCCTAGGAGGCGCTTAGGCACGCTTAGGCGCTAGGCGATGGCCAAACGCCTCGCCTAGGGCATAAGCGGAAGTCTAGGCAGGCCAAGCAAGAAATCTTACCGTATTGCACTAATATGTCAAACATGCCATATTCAAATGGCAATAGCCTATAGTTAAATCATTAATATGACCTCAATTAATATAGTTACACATATAATACCACAAATACACCCTGATACGAAAAACTGTATTACCGCCTAGGCTACGCCTAGGGTGCTTAAGCACCGCCTAGGCACTAGGCGAAGGCTAATCGCCTCGCTTATGCCTACCGCCTTTTCCAACCTTTTTAACTAATGTCGCACTCAGTCTAATGCCACCGATAAAATTAAGCAATGCCATTTAATGTCACTGGATTATTTCAGGGTTAGTTGTTGATTGTGGATGTATTAAAGTTTTTTCAGCTAAGGCATTCAAATGCTGTTGTAGAGCCAGCATACCAACGATGAAACTTGTTACTACCTTCAGATTTTTGCATTGTTAATTCTTATAGATTACATACCTCACTTTCATGAGATAACTTAATTTTTTTGTACAGTGTCACCAAAATGCCAAGGAGCTGATGTCATTTTATTTTGGTTAAACTGCACAAAAAATTATGAAGACAAGAGGAAAGGTCAAGAGTGGGCACCTCCTCCTCCGGATGTTCTTTTGATTCATTCGATCAAGTTTGTATGTTTGATCGATTATCAAGATTGGGATAGCAATTTTTAAAGTCCCCCAAGTTCGAAATGATATTTACCTTAGAGGTACATGGTTTGCAAAATGCTAGTTACCTTCAGACTTTTGTATTTGGTTTAATGCTCATGCACAGCTAGTATACCGATGCTGAAACTTGTTACCTTTACATTTTGTATTGTTAATTCTTATAGAAATCTTCTACTGCTAGAGTTTATTGAAATCTGTTCAGTAAAACCATTCTACTGTACCATGTAATAAAATAACTACTCTACTGTTGCACTAGCCACTGGATTAGTGTATATTTGTAGTATTCGAATGGTGTTGCATTAGCGTATGGACATAAATAAAGTGTGGCAAGCTTTCCTAGATATGTGCTCAAGAAAACTACTACCTGTATTTCTAAATACTAGACGTTTGGGTACTTTAAATTGAACCGGGAAAACATCTTATATTAAGGAACAGAGGGTGTAGAGTTCACTCAAATTATCCCGGTAAAGCTAGTCACACCTTTGTTAAAATTAATGTTCATTACGTTATTGGAGGAGGTCTGTATGTTTATCTCTAATGCCTGTCGACTACATACCTGACATCATGATGTAATGTTAAGTCATTTCCTTTTGTACAGTGTCACTAAATTGTCAAGGCGGTGATGGCATTTTATTTTAGTTGAACTGCACAAAATATGCTTAAAAGAAGAGGAAAGGTCCAGAGTCGATCATTCTTTCAGAAAGAACTATATATGCCTGTCTTACATCAGGCATTGTTGCCTTATTTATTGCTTCAAACAGGTGGATAGAAACAGTCTTGCTACCTTTTACCATTAAGAAATTGGAATGCTTATATTTGTGAGTCTATGCTTCAACTAGTGTCATTTTTACAGTAATCACACTTTCAATATCTATGCAAACAGGGATGCGCGATTTTAGTGGAACTGCACAAAAAGTCCAACTGGTTCAACATTAGGAGCATGTTTTCTTCCAAACCTTTATATCCAATTGGTGGCACTATGAGCTGTTCATTACGAAGGTACATGGTTTGCTACTATCTTGCTACTCTTTTTGTACTGTCATTAGATAGTAATACTAGTGGTTTGCATGTGAATTTATTGGCAGGGTGGATCTACATTCGAGGTGCAGGACAGGATTCAATGATTGGATGCTCAATTTCGGTTGAATCGATTTCACCTCTTCCATCACTGTGAACGTGGATATCCTTGGTCTGATGAAGAATAGGCGCTATATTTCTGCTCTGAACCAGCAAATCAATTCAATATGACATTGTCTAGGGCAAAACATGACTGTATCAAATTGTCCATTGCAAAACATGACAGATGCTAAGCGGAAGAGACATGTTTAAGCTGAAAATACAAGGTGGGGTATATGTTTACTAGCTGCTTGATATTTGTGCAGAGAGAGATGTCTGCCCGTTGCTATTTGGCAAACAAACAAAGTGACCGCAATTTTGGTTGAACTGCACAAGAGAATAGTATAGTCACTGCATGTAGTGCCATTTGAAAATAGACACAGAAAGATTGGATAGTCACTTCATGGACTATAGAAAAGTAGTACTGTACTATTTATTGGCCAACACTAGGTGCTTCATTGCTTTGGTCTGATTATACAATGGGCATCATTTTGCCTAAGTTAAAGTTTGTATTCCGAAAATAGTCTCGCCGTGTGATCGAGAGAAGACCAAATTATATTGTAGTGGATGTTCCTCCATCATGTGTGGTTCATTCTCATGGTTCCAGCTGTTGGTGAAACCACTTACGTTTGCAAGAGGAATTGTAGACTTCACAAACTAATTTGTCTTTCAGTCTGTACTGAATGTTGGCCAAGAGAAGCATCCATGTTTGTAGGAAGAACATATGTTTTTTCTAGATCTTTGCGTTTGGAGCTACATATTTGCATATGATTTGTGAATCATTGAGATGCATTAACATGTTGATCATATGTATGGGAATCGTACTAGTTGGTTTTAGTTAAGATGCAAGATCCGAAGTGGCTGATCTTTGCTTTTGGAGCTACATATCTATACATGATCTGTGAATCATTGAGATGCATTAACAGTTCCTTATTTTGATCACTCAGTGTTTACAAGTTACTGATCGATCACTAGCTAGCCTACCAATGCGCTCCTGACAGTTTTAGTTGCGATGCAAGATCCGAAGTGGCAGTTTTTTGAATAAATATGCCTACATCTGAAGAAACTGACAAGCTGCTCTGAAGAAAATGCCATGCGAATCTGAAGAAACTGCCAGCAAAAACGTTCGCAAATGCCTTATCTCCCAGCTAACGTTCATCAACTAATGCAATCGTACACGTACACCATCCGACCAACTCGATCCTACACGTACACTATCCGACCTACTCGATCCTACACGGATAAATAGCAGATCACGCACGTACTACCTCCTTTCCAGTTTGCAGGGCTCAATTCAAGAAACAACCTACTCGATCCTACACGAATAAATAGCGCATCACGCACGTACTAGTACCTCCTTTCCGGTTTGCAGGGCTTAATTCAAAAATCTCACCAACCAAGGTACTCCCTCCATCCTGGTTTATTAGTCCCGTGAGCAAAGTAGCAAGAACAAGGCATGGCAATAATTAACTGCATGCAGAAATTTAAGCCTAATTAATTCCAGCGATTTAAGTGGCTGCATGCTTGCCCTCGGCTGCGACTCATTGCGTGCTGCTCCGCATACTGGCTGCGAGCGATTCTGAGTGCCTACATGCGGCCGAATGTAATTAAGGCAGCTAACTAATACGAAAAAGATGCGCTTTAATTGTTGCGGGCCGTTTAAATCTATGGAATCGTTATTGATAAAGAGGGAGATGATTCGAGTGCACTCATTTGACCGTCATGCCGGCGTGCGACCCAGCACGGACGGGACAGGATGGCACAGTCATAATTTCAATTTCTCTAGTTTTCCATGGCAAGCTGGCGCGCTAAGCCATGCCTGCTTATGCATTGAATTCCGATGACCGTCGCGCTACCTTCCGCCTATAAGTACTCTTTCCCGGCCTTCTCTGGTGGCACCGTGACCCAACTCTCCATATCCTCATAAGCCCCCACAGGCACAACATCATTCAACACTTATCCTCGCTCTCGCCACGTCCGCCATGCCCCCACCCATCAGTGATAGGCGAGGCCGGAGGCAGTCACCGCCGAGGGTGGGGGGCCTTAACAGTTCGGGCCCTCACCGAACACTATTCCGAAGACCAATGCGGCTCCAGGTTTGGATCAACACCCACCTTCGACAGAGGGGAGAGGAGCAGCAGCTCCATCGGCGGCCTTTTTCAATCCGGAGGCCGCTCATACTCTGGAGGAAGCGCTACAACTCACTTACATCATGGAGGAGCACCACACCCTGATGGGTGCGGTTATGGAAAAGGTTCAGTCTGCGAAGAGCGGACTAAACGAAGCCTTCAACAACCTACTGACGGGCTTTGAGGTATTCAATGTAATTCTCTTACAATTTTTTATATGCAAGGTTGAACCCATGTATAGACAGTAGCCCCTGAGACTCTGTCCAGATTAGAACAATCCGGACAAGGGTTCAAAAACAAATTGATAATGTATCATGCTATCTTGTTGGACAGGCATCTATGTTGGCGGCTACTGCCCAAGCCACAGAGGTTTCCGAGCTCAGTCGGAAGCTTCGGCTAGCTGATGAGGAGCTCGACTGCATCAACAAGAGGTTTGACGAAACGAAAGGTATGTGACACTTGTACATACCCGAAGTAAAATGTGCGTTGATTCTTCAAATTTACTGAGTTTTAGATTGTACTCATAGTTGGTGCAGCTGAGGTCAAGTCCCTCAGGAGTGCCCTCGCCCAAGCCACAAAAGAGGCGGAGGTGAGCAAGGCGGCCACTGACAAAGCGGCCAAGGAGTTGGAGGTCGAGCAAACCGTCCGTGAACAACATGAGGCAGGTGGGCGAGGTCGAACAGGAGCTCAAGGACGCCATTGCCAAGTGCGCTTCCTTGGAGCAGAAGAGTTCGGAACAAGCCCCCGAGCTCACCAAAGCTCTTGAGAGCGTGAAGGAAGCCCGGGTTGAAGCCCAGGGCAGTCGCCAGAAGGTCCAGGAGGCGAGGCAGATATCGGCTGGTAAGGCCTTTCTTTTGAAGTGTAAATTTACAAGTAAGAGATATATCCTGCTGACCCAAATTTGGAGTTCTCCAGGCATGTTTGCGGATATGCCGAGGACTGATGCTGATGTTGCAGAGTTGTTCCGAGCCGAAGAGGGGAGCTCGACAAAGAAGTTGTTCTGGTTGCAATACCTTGCACCAGAGCATCCGGCGCCCCTCAGCGACAAGCAGAAGCAGCTGACTGAACAGCACAAGGTGGGCGGACTAGCCATGAAGGATGTAAAGTTCGTCTTTGGCCAACCGAGCCCATACCCAGCAGCTACTTCAGACTCGTGAAGCGGCTGGTCGATGCTCGTCCTCGGATCGATGCCATCAAGCGGTCGGGCTGCATAGAAGGTGCCCGGATGGCCTTCGCCCGAGTCAAGGTGCAATGGGCGAAGATGAAGGCCACCGAAATTGCCACCGCAGGGCCGCTTGAAGGCAAGGATCACCAGCGTACGGAGAAGTACTTCGACGAGGTCCTGGAGGGAGCCCACATTGTAGAAGGTCGAAACTCAGAAGATATCATATTTGAGTAGTGGAGTCTGGTTTGTAAGAACCATGTAATGAACTCATAATGTGAAATATTTATGCTTGCGCTTTATGATTTTGTTAGTTTATTGTAACGCCCCAAGACCGGAGCTTCAGATGCCTTCCAGGGTTTCCGAGATTCATTGTGTGATTTGTTTTTGCTTGTTGCATTCTTCTTAGCTTCATTTGCTTTGCATCATGTCATCATGCCATCATTTCATTAATTTTAAAACCTCAACTAAATAAATTGCATAGATCTTTTGATCTATTTAAATCGAGGGAAGGGTAACTTCTCTTTATAACATATCTTCCAATATTAGGGAGCTATATAATAAATATTCCATTAATTTGGAATTCACCATAACACACTTGCAAATAAATCCCAATGCCTTTGTTATCTCAATTCTTGGTCTCCAACCTTGCCCATAATTTCTTTCATCATTTTCCGGAGCTCCACCAAAAATCCGAACAATTTTGGACCTTCCTTTTATCACGTCCTAGTTCAAACCCATTTGAATTAAATTCAAATGAGTTTGAATTTAAATCTTTCAATCATGGCCTTTCTATTTTTCTTGGAACAAGCGCATTTATGCGAGTCCGGGAAAATTATCCCCATGTCCAAATTCTTGTCCACTCATTTTTTCTCTCCCTTTCTTTCTTTGCTTTTCTATTTTTTGGAAGAGATCTGAAAAAGAGAGAGGGAGAAGAGAGCGCAGCAGCCTGCACCCGTCGGCCTCTTGGGCCTGACCAACCAGGCCGACACTTCCCGCAGGCCCAGCCTTTGGCCTCCACCAGCCCAGCTAACCCCGTTAACCCTAGCCCGATTCCCTGCGCTCTCCTCCCGGTCCCCATCTCTCCATGTGCGCTGCCGCCACACACAACCAGCGCCAAGAAGCCGCGCCCGCGCCCGAACCCTCCTCTCGCTCGATCCCCTCAGCCTCTCCCTCTGGCCATGGCCCCTCGCGAGTCTCCCTCCACCGCCACATCTCCCTGGCCTCGTCAGCTCCGCGCCTCCTCCTTCCTTCGTTCCGCCCCAACCACCAGGAAGCCGAGCCCCCACGCGCTGCTTCTTCGTCCGTAGCCCTCGATCCCCCTCACCTCCTCCCGTGCCTCTCCTCCTGCTTCTCCTCGTCGCCACCAAACCGCCTCGACCTCGCCGCCGGCAGCAGCAACAGCTGTTGCACCATCTCGCCGACGCCGCGCCCGATCCCCATCTCCCCGAGCGCCGTCCTCCACGCCCAGCAGAAGACCGCGTCGCTTGCCTCTCATCGCCGACCTCCCCGTCCTCGCATCTCCGGCCTCGTTCCTGACCCGAGATGTTGGACGACATTGTTCAGAAGCACGTTGTGCTCAACGCCAACGCCGCTGCTCCTCATATGTTGGTTGGTGACCCAGCACACTAGGGCGTGAGGATGTCGTTGATGGATCCGTATGTATTTTTATCTTTCTGTCAAATCCATGCAGTAGTATATGGTACTACTAGTAATTATCTTACCTTTCACATCAACTTCATAATTTTCGTACGTACTCCATGCATGAACCACGCCAGAACCAAACTTCTCATTACTCTAGGGAAAATCATTATTTCTATCTATCGGTCGCGCCATGGAGCAGAACCAAATTTTACAAGTTACAAGTTCAAAAGGAAAAGCCTGTCGTGTTCGCGTTGCACCCCCACACGGTTGGTCCGGCACGCTGCTCAAGGGGGAATGCATGCGGTGTCGTATTTTCACTTACAAGTGGGACCGCAGTTGAGAAAACCGACTATCGGCAAACGCCCACCCCGCCCACCGTGCGATGGCTGAGAAAACAGGAGGGTGAAGAGATGATTGTAGCATGGACTCCAAGAAAATTGGTGTCGGGCGGTGCTCGTGTGGGTGGCGTGTGCCGTACTGCTAGACGTGAATGCTAGTTATGGCCCATGCCACCCCACTATACCGAGCCTATATCGAGCTGCTGGTTACATAGAACAAATTTCCTGGAGTCCGTGCTTGTCCCTTCTCTATCTCTCTTCTCAGCCAGCCAACGGACGCGCGGAGCCCATCGTATGTTTGCTCATATGCGGTCCCACGTGTTAGTGAAAACGTAAGAGGACCCACTGAACCTGCACATCTTTCACCTTGACGTGCTGGTGATGAAAAACAAATCCAACAAAGATCTTCGGTGGACACTTTTGGAGGTACTCAAGAGTAATAAGATTCTATTTACAGTTTAACCCAAGAGGCACACCACGTGGCTTCAACTACCACTCTATTTTCTTGCATGACTCGACCTGGATAATGGATGTCCCATGTGTCGGCAAAAGGAGGAAGAACCCGACCAAATCTACGGTTGTGCTCTCAGGTTAGACTAGTTGTGCTAACGTAAAATTTTATTGTGTAGAATGGATGCAAGTTTTGGTATTGGGAAGAAGAGTACATCGATATATTGATAGACCACAATTTAGTAGATGTTCTAGCACTTTTAGCTAGCATAAAGGCTAGAGATGAGACTAGTGCACTTGTTGATAGAATAGAGGCTAGACATGAGACTAGATGCGAGGAAGCAACGTCTACTTCTTTACACTCGAAGAAGAAAGAAGCACGCAAGATTGAGCCTCCGCAGATCAACAATGAATGCATCAAGAAGGCACTAATCCAACTTACAGGAGCAATTATGGAAGTTGGATATCTTCTAAAATGTATTATTGTGGTTCTTGTTTTCTTTGGTCTTGCTTTTCTAGTCAAATTTTGGTGATGTATTTCCTTGTACCAAAAAATCAATGATGAAAAAAAGATATGTGTTAGCAAAGAAAAATGTACGCGGCCGGGATGCGTCTGCACGTTTGGCGCACGACCACCGCAAAATCTGAGAAATGGCCCGGACACAACCCCATTGCCCTACCGAAATAGACAGAATCCAGGAAAAACGGAGGTCTGTTTGGGGTCATGCGTTGGAGTTGGCCTTACAAGTGGGACCGCAGTTGAGGAAACCGACTATCGGCAAACCCCCACCTCGCCCACCGCGCGATGGCTAAGTTAGAGAAACGACGAGGTTGGAGAGATTGCTGTAGCACGGACTCCAAGAAATTTGGTGTCAGATGGAAGTCGTGCTAGTGGCGTGTGCCGTACTCCTGGGCGTGAATGCTTGTTCTGTCCCATGCCACCCTACTACTCCTACTACTTATAGTAGTAGTATCGAGGATTCGAGGCGCTGGTTATGTACAACGAACACATTAACATATGGCCCACCTCATACTGTGGCCAAATTTCCTGAGTCTGTGCTAGGTTAAAAAGTGTTCTTTGTGAGGGTGGGTGGCTGGTCTCAAGTTTAAAACTTGTTGTATTACGTATACATAGACGTAGAGATAGTGCAATAGTTTTGAAAGTTTAAACCCAAACATCAGCATGCAATTTCTACTGGACTCATCCGAGGACCTAGGATGATGGGATTCACAGCTACAATAAAAGCACCCGCCCGACGCGCGACGCATGTGAAGCTAGTACAAATAGTGTACTACTATTGTTGATTGGCCTCATCTGATAACCTGTTGCAATGCACGTACAATTATGTATTCAGAAAATATTTTTTTGCCTCGTCGCAGCTGCACTCACTCAGAGAAGCGACTCGAAAGTCATTCATAAATTTAGTAAGTTTATCACATGCATATCATTTTATTACATACAACAGGTCATCAACCCACCACGACAACGAGGATACATTATAAATACTAAAGTTTTCATCACACAACAAATAACAAGCAATGAAATGAACTTCAACTCAACCAATCCTCAGCGTTGGAAACACTTGCTTTGAAGCACAAGTGATTCTCTGGGAAGGGCCATCTGTTGTCAATCTCGAGACCAAAGCAGGACTGATCATCCAGGCTGAAGCAGCCTACTATATCAGTACCAGGGTAGGGAACCACCGAAATGTCCGAGGTATAGATATAGTTGCTTCTCATAAATGGTACTAGTAACGTTGTGTCAACAGCAGTTGGATCGCCTTTCACCATCATTGGATAGTTTTGTCCAAGGAAGAGCGAGTTTTCTCCAAGACTATCAATACTATACCAGGGAGAAGGTGTTGGCGCTAGCACACTAGTATCCATCCCGAATACCATGCAACGGGTGTTGGAATAGGTTTGGAGAGTGCGACCATGGGAGACAACACCTGCTTCCTTAGTAGTAACATCAGCAGTGGGTTGTATATAGACAAGAAGGGGTGATCCATCGGAATAAGTTGCCAGGCACAACTGAGTATATGGGCCCTGCTCATCCTCATGCTCGTGATCATCACCATCGTCATCTCCCCCTTGGTTATAAAAAATTTCAAGTATAGGTGGTGAAATGTTCACAGGACCTTGGAAACACAAAAGGAAGGTTAATTAGTAAAGGGAAACTTGCTAACCCACATGCATGTGGATGAAACAATTATAATTACGGCAGAAGACAAACATACTGAAACTACGAGGATCCCATGCAAAAACAGTGCCATGAGTGGTGGAAGCAAACACAAGACCCTCATATTGAATTGCATCACAGTACACATCTGTGTACAGAAACTGATTTTTGAGCAATATCCATCCAGTCAAACCACGAAGGACGGTAACAAGCTTGTCGAAGATAGCAACAACTACATAGTTCCTGTAATTCCAAGAGCGTTTGGGAACTCAAAAAATTGCTATCTTCCATAGAAGACAGTCACCATGATCGTATTTGAATGTGCGTAGAATACCGGTGTGCTCAATCTCTGGGCAGTCTGCTGAGATTTTTGGAAGTGGAACCCGATGACGAGTGTACACATTCACAAGTTCCCACTCGCAGTTGTACCCAATATAAACAACCCAGTCTCCATTTGTGCCTGCCCAAGCCTTGCCCTCAAGCGATGGCCTCTTAACATCATATGTATCATTATCAGGTGTCATCAACTTGCACAAGGCGAGGCCTCCGTTGTCCCTGCTCCAGTCAGCAGGGTCACGACAAAGAAGATAGGGGAGATCAAACCGCTCCTGGACCCTTGGGTTCCTTGTAATGATGTTATTAGTTGAGTCGAGAATGGTTTTGAACGAACCTGCCATGCTAGCCGAGGTGATGACATTACACCGATCAATGAGTTCCTCCACCACGTCATCTTTCAGATCGGGGCAAGAATAATGGGGTCGTTTCCGGCCTGTTCCCTCCATGGAGAAGATGAACGAACAATGGCAGAAGGAAGGGTGAGGGCAAATGGAGGAGGTTGGAAGAGCGTGCGACAGTAGTTCCAAATCGAGAGGGAAAGGCGAAGAGTCGGTGGACAGTTGCCAGTTTGCCATGGTACATGAAGAGGCGCCCCAGCCTACACGTCTGTTCGGAAATACTAGTAGAAAAGGACTCACCATCGTCTCACTGACATGTTGGAACGAGACCACATGT